>NC_086284.1:145670909-145975731 GCF_963924245.1 Chroicocephalus ridibundus
CCTCAACAGAGATAAAAGCTGAATTGGAAGAGAGTGATGGCTGGGACGGGAAAGAAGGGAATGTTCTCTCTCCCACCAGAGGACATATTTTGAAATACCAGTGCATTTATAAAGCCTGCTTCATTGCATGGAGAGGGAGTGAGGAACCTTTTGGGGGGTAGCTATTGAGAGCTCTGTGGATGAAAAACCTGCTGACAAGAGTTATCACTGAAGTGAAACTGTATCATGTATTGTGTAAGAGTTGTTTCTGCTTTTGCCAAGATTTGATCTCAAAATTAAAAATAACAGAGCCAAGATTTGATCTCAAAATTAAAAATAACAGAGCAGGAAAAACTCCTTACAAAAAATATGGGAAAACAGTGTTCCATGAAATCTGAGACCTTTAATTAGTCCACATCAGGTCTTCAAGGAGCAGAGGATATCAACGAATAAGGAGAACGTTTCTTTCTTTTTCTGTGGCTCTGTCTTCTAATTTATTTTTAAATTGCTTTGGGCCATTTACAGCCAGCCTAAATTCCACCTAAATGTCTGTGCCTGTAGTGGGTTTAGTACCTCTGGAGAGCAATTCAGAGAGCCTGAGGGAAGTGCATAGTGACAGTGTCTTGAGTCAGAGAGCAGGATACAAAGAAGACACTTGGTGGTACTTATGCCAGTTGAATATGCCCCTTTTCCTCTGTTTTTTATAATGGTGATTTCAGCTGGTGTGTTTAAACATTTGTTTCTATCCTTTCTTTTTGAGGAGATGGCTTATGTAGGAGGAGAAGAGAATCCTTTTGCTTCTAAGGAACACAAGGTACAAACTCAACCCCTACCCAGCGGATACTATAGCCTCCTTCCAGAAGGAAGGTCTCGTGCCCATTGTCCATGAACTTTGTGGGTTCACACCATATCTCTCAAGGAAGTGGACTTCTTGTAAGTGACTATCATAACAGTAATTCAGAGACAACCATCCGTTTGAACTGCACGTTTTAAGTGGTAATCAATATTTGTACAGTAATTAGGATCTCAAATAAAACTAGTGCCGACGTACAAAGTTCTAGTTCCCAGTCAGGAGGGAAGTGGGTGGTGGTATGTCTGAGTAACCCTTTTTTGGGATGGGTCTCTGCGTCCTCCTTGGTGCAGTGCCAGGTTTTGTTGGTGTGCTGACACACTGTGTGGTTGCCTGGCTTTTCGGAAGGGTGATGCTGTTGACAAATGCAGGTGGGGCATTCTGCCTGGTCTCCCACCAGCTCTCCTCAAGAGGAAAATGATGGGAAGAATGGACGTAAACCACGTTGTTCGTAAGGTCAGTGCAAATCCTCCATCAAAAGTTTCCTTTGAGATCTTAAGAAAGTTCTGGCAGAGTTACTGCGGTCCTAGAGACCTAATGGCCGTAACATTTTAGCAAGGCCCTTTTTCAGTCATCACGGCAACAGCCACTTTCAGTTCTGCAGGAAATTAGAAACAAGGCACCCAGTGGATGTCAAGCTATGATATCTCTCCTCCCTGGGGACTGCAGCCTGCCAGGACACCACTGGGAATAGGGAAAGAAAGACAAAGAGAAGTGATTTGTCCAGTGGGAAAAAAACCTGCCTTTTCCTAACCCCTGCTCACATTATACCCCTTCTCTTGGGGTATCATGCCAGAAGCATACTAGCAGGTTAAAACTGTGATCACAGGGCGCCAACCTCCAGACGAAGGTATTAAATAAAACCCCACAAACACCCCTCCCCTTTCACAGAGGAAGCTATCAAAGCATACCTGCCCATAGCCAAAGGGGCGGAAGCAGTTCCACGGGGAAAAGCATTTGGTTTCTCCCAAGGCTTTTTGGAGGATTTTATCTTGCTCACAGAATAGATTCAGACATCTACTTTGTAAAGGGCACTGACTTTGCTATCATCTTTTAAACTAAGCACCCCTTCTTGCCCACCAGGAAAGTGTATCATGGGGACTGGCAGCTCTCTTCCGTCCTGTTTCTTTCTTCCTTCCTTGATTCCAGCCCTTGTGCTATCTCCACGCTCAGGAGTCCTGGAAGCCATTAGAAACTGAGGCTCATTTCTTTCCATCTTTGCTACTTGCATGACCTTTTTCACTGCAGCATTTAAATGTCTGTAATGTATTTGTCTTCCTAATATCACACTAAAATAGGGAAGTACTGTTGTCTGGAATTCACAGATAAGTAACTGAGGAGCAGAAAGACTTAAGTCCTAGATCAACAATGGCATATAATGCATGTGTCTGTTTGTGGAGCTAGTTCTAAGTGACCTTTGTAAGGGCCCACAGCAAGCATATGCAAGAAATAATTTAGCCAACATCTTCCAGGAATCAAACCAACGTCTATGCTAGTGCTTTCTCTCCATCCCTAACTCCATCTCAACGGGACAGATTATCAACCTATGCCATCCTGCCCTGTGTCCTTGGGTCTTACTGTTATGTCTAACCTTTTTTTATTACAGTACATGCAAAAGATTGGCCAAGAATGAACTCCATTTGTACCCCAAAGAATTTACCAATTGCTGTGTTTCATCAAAAGAAACAACATTGAACGTGATTGCCATACTTTGCCACTTTGCCAAATGCAACAGCTCACCATACAGTATTCTGGATTTACAGGAATTAGTGCCCAAAAGCACAAGTAAATTAACCCTGGGGGGAAAAGGCCTTTGAGGACGTAGGAGATGACTTCTCCCATTTTCTTTTTTCTTTACCCTTGGAGAAGTGATCTGAAATTTCCAAGCTTTTTGGGCTGTCCCATTTTAATTTTTTAAGCCTGTAGCTAGAATAACTGGAAGAAGTTTGTAACCTGTTAAAAGAGCAGGTTTTTCCTGGTTTTATGGTTATAAACACACCATGACCTTTAGGCAGAAAGAATATTACAACATGTAATTGTATGGAAGTGAAAAAGAAGGAAAAGCTTTGCTACCTCAGAGGTAGTTTGCTGTTGCTTTTATGTTCCCTGCCTTGTCAAGAGCCTTTGTGGGTTGTTTTCTTGCCTAGTGCTCCTACAGTGGCTCTCCCTTGAGTTTCTCATCTACCAGCCAAAGCATTCTAGATAAGGTTTTTTCCATACACCTGCTTTTTCAAGCATCTGTTGCTGTGCATGCGACAACATGGCATGCATGCAAATGAAAGTGGCGACTGCAATATGTTTCAGATGGACCTTATTCTGTTTTCTGTATGAACACAGGGTCATTTCTATCTTGTGCATCCTCAGTAGCTTAGGGGTAGAATGGTTCTTTCAGTGTATTTTTTTTCCAATAAATATTTATCTACACAATAGCCTTTGGCAGCCTTAGACGTTCAAAAAATTGGAATGCACTTACACAGGTCCTTACCTTAAAAATAACCCTCTCTCTGTTGAGTGAGGTAAGAAAATACATGCATTCACTGATCAGACCATGACTGGTTTGTAGGCAGAGAAATGCAGTTACTTGTTTGCTGTCCAGACACATTTCAGAGCACGTCTATAAATTCTCCTTCAGTCCCCACTGTCCAGTGTATCAAAGGCTTTTTGCCCACTTTCTTCTGGAGCATCTAGCTGTAGTGATTTGAGGTGAGGACACCAGTCAGTTCAAGGCCCGAATGACTGTTTGGAGCAATGGGTATTTCTCTGAGGGACACCTGAATCCTTGCTTAGATACCAGAGCAATGGACATGCGCTGAGAGTTTCTGTGAAGCAACATTACTCCTGCCCAGCCTCACTATAGTTCTGATTTTTATCCCTTTTATTATACTTTATATTAAAAAAAAAAAAGGCAGGAGAAGATAGGGGACTCTTTGCCTCAGGTTCTGTAAGGGATATCTGGATTTTAAAAAGCTGTTTTTGGAAGAACATATGTGCTGTATGACAGCTAACTTCAGTAACTGTCCATTTGTCACACCATAACTCCTAACATTTCTTTAGGGTGTTGTAAATCCATAGAGCATAAAACAAGGGGGTTGTCCAGTCAGAAAGCTCATTTCCCTTTGATCTTCACCAGTATTTCAACTACAGAGTTCTGAGGAACTCTTCTGAGTTGGAGATAAGATTATGCATGTGAACAGTCTCAGAAAGGAGGAAAAACAGGAGAGCATTGTCTTAGTTATTAAAACATGAGACTAGCTTGGTTTCATCCTGTGCTCTCTACTGACTCATTTTGACCTTGAGCAAGGCCTCTTTATGTTTTCCTGAGTGTAAGAAGGGGGTAATAATATTTTCTGCTTCCTGGAAAATGATGTGAGCGTAGCTCAAATTTCTAATGCACTCATATGGAAGGTAAAGTGGGGACATGAAGGTTTTTTCCATGTAGGACAACCAGGAAGAGTTATAATTGCAATGTCTGTAGTGTCACAAGCTTCCATTCAGGAAGTGGTATCCCACGCAGGAAACTTGTCTTTCCCTCTCCCTATAATTCCATTTTTTTCTTGAAAGATTTAATCAAAACAAGTCAGCAATTCCAACATCGGAGCTAGGAAAGAAAACACATAAATGTTGTCCCCTTACAAATATTTTGGTCATTTTGCTTAGAGAGCTTCTGGTGTCACTGTCTGATTTGGGGCAGTGTCCAGTCTATTGGTGTAAAATCCCTTTTAGCATGTATTACTTTCAGTCACAAACCCTTGAGAAAAACAGTTGGCAAATGCTCAGTGGCACTTGACAATGAAAAACCCTGGAAATGTCACTCTTGCCGTGCTTGAGCCTCTGATGAGGTTATAGATTTGATGGTGAAAACTGAAGTTCTGAGCAAACAGTAGCAATGTTTCAGGTGTGAAATGAGACCTGTATTCTGATACAAGGATTTAGGAAACTACATGGACACGTGCTCTGTCTGTATTTTTTTTTATACAGGAGGAAATGCTACTCTTTTGGACTTGTCAGTGTAACTTTGTTTCCAGAGAAGGTTTTGTAACAAGCTGTTAAAAAAATTACTTTGTAAGTACCTAAATGATTATAAAATTATAAGAAAAAAATATCCAACAAAGATTGTTGAGAATAAGTCATGCCAAGCCTGTTTATTTTCTGCCTCTGGCAGGTAAAGTGGCCTAGTGGGGAAAAAAGGGGATACAACTAATATGATATAATCTCAACGCCAGTGACATTTCTGCCACTTCTCAATGACGTTTCCATATGGAAACTAATGAAATACAGTGTTGATGTGGTCGTGAGAAGAAAGCTGTGTAATGGTTGGGAACTTGCTCTCAAAGAACACTCAACAGCTCTTTGCTGTCAAATTTCAATTGAAGTTTGGTGGTGCTCAGTTCTGGACTTGGCCTTGTTCAGCGTTTCTCTTGACAGTTTGGTGGACCAACAAGAGACTATGATCATAATATTAGTGAATAGGAATGGCATAGGGCAAGGTTGCAATTACTGTGCACATGAGCATCATAATTCAACACATGCTTAAAAAATTAGAGAGAATCTGAAATCAACAGCTGAAATTCAGCAAAGACAAATACAAAAGTCTTCCTCCTTAAGATGGAGAAATTCAGGAGACAAGCTCAAAATTGAAAGTTATTGGCTAGGCAGCATCACAGCAGAAGAGGGAGATTTTTCTGACTGGACTCTACAGTATGATTTAACGTAGCATTTTTGTCTCCTAACATCTAAATGTGAAGACAGTGAAGCACTGGAACAGAATGCCTACAATGGTCATGAAATCTCCCCTGTTGCACATTTTAAAGAACAAGTGAGACAAACATCTTTTGAAGACTTCTAGGTATCATTCGCTAGATAGTCTCTCTTTATCCCCTTGCAATTCTAGTGTTCTGTGATCCACACTACAGAGCTCAAGCGAGGTATATGTCAACAATCAGATACTGCTGAGGAAGAGATGAGCTTTGTTCTGACAAGAAAACTCTCTTTACATAGGCAGCAGTAGCAAATGTTCCGCTTTCTGAAGTAGTGGTGAAGTCCCAGCTGGAGTCCTTTGTCTCAGCTGGAAGTAGTAAGTAGACGCAGGTGAGGGAAAAGCACAGAAAAGCAATAAGCATGATAAGAGGTGTAGAAAATGTGACTCACAAAAAGGAAGGTGAAGGCACCGGACTGAAAAGAGAAGACTGAGAAATGGCACAGCATCTTGGAAGGAATGATGCAGATGGGACAACAACTGTAAATTATTTTGCATGTCCATTTAGGGAAGGGCAAGAAAGAATAAGTTTCACCTTCACCTAAAACATCTAGGCAGGATATTAGGTAAGTCTTTCGGTCTGAAAGCGGCAAAGTGTTAGGACATATTAGCCAGGGATATCGATTTCTTAAAGTGAAGAAGATAAAAGTGTCAGGGATGGTATCCAGATACTTTTAGCCTGCTTCAGCACAGAATGGTGGATGAGGTGATCTCCTGAGACTCCTCCTAGCCTGCCAGATGTGTGAATTTATCTTTGGCAAGCATTTATTTTGACATGTAGATAAAGTATGAGGAAATGGAGACAAATGAATATATCTGGTAAAATCACTGATCTTGATGAGCGCGAGCCCTTTCTGAAGAAAAGAAAACAACTGTGTTGCAACATGCCACTGTCAGGATGATTTATACACATCATTACAGAACAGAACAGAAACAGAACATGAATCACACAAGAGTTGCTTTTGGTCTGCCAATATGGTAAAAAGTCTATTGGAAGCTCATTCTATTGACATAGTTAAATACATTTCTGGAAATTCTCATCCTGCAGACTTATTTCCAATATGCCAAAATCAACTGGTAAGGACTAGGACTACTGCCAGAACATGCCTTAACATCAAAAGTCTTCTCATCTTCCATCAGCATCTGCCTAATTGAGGCTGTAGAAGTGGTGTCTGCTGCTTTCCCTCTGTTCGGTGGTGAAAAGAAACTACCTTTGTATTTGATAAGCTGGAAAATGTTGAAATATTTGACTAGGGTGGAAGATCATGCAGTGAATGTGAACCCAATAATGCCACTGTTTCATGTGTTTCTACATGGAAATCCAAGTGCAGTAGACAGATACATGCTGTGCTCTTTCAAAAGGCAAAGAATCTCTCTCTTTTGCTAGTTTGCTGTATTACTGTTTAGTTTCTGAGAGGCAAACCTGTTAGTGACTTTTCGTTTTACCGTAATACCTTCCAAGATCATTTTTCTGGAGGAAAAGTGATTTCCTGCTGTATTACCAGACCTGTTGGCAGGCAGAAATCGTGAGCCTCACCTTCCCTTTCCTTAGTAGAGAACTTTTCGAGAAAACAGCCCTTACTGCTATGCAGTTGCATTGATGTTAAAAAAGACATATTATGGGTGATGTTAACTGTAGAGTTAAATGACAAAAAAGATGAAAACCATATTAACAAACACTTCAGCCAGAACATCCACCTTTTGTAAGGTAAAGAAGGGATCTTAGACCTGGAAATTCTTCCATTAATTGTCCCTACAACTACACATTTCAAAGCAGGCATCCAGCAGCTGCGGTTTCTCTATGTGTAGTGGATTAGTTTTTCACCTCTGAAGGCACTGGAATGGTATGCCATGCCTGCACTGACCTAAGAGCAACCCTCTGAGAGAGGGCAAATGGTTTTGCTTTCAGCCCTGTTGGGTTATTTTCTGTGCCTCGTGCTTCCCACCTTCAGCGCACGGACTGCTGACCCAGCCAAATCCTGACAAACAGGGCTGTGTGGAGCAGAGACAGGATGTGGCAGGAGAGGTGCTAGGACAGGGTGGAAGTAGCAGTGGTGGTGGGTCATCCAGGGAAGGCTCGCAGGGTGGGGACACAGGTATAAATATGTTTACCCTTGTCACGCCCCCCCACGTCACTGGGCAAGGCTATCCTGAGCCCTCCTCGAGCCACCAAAACAGCTTCAGCCCAGCAAGCCCTGAGCGATGTCCTGCTGCCTCCTGCTCAGTCTGGGCGCACACCATGGATTTCCCACCCCAGTGGAAGAGCTGAAGCTGGTGGGGAGGAAGAGAGCAGCATTCTGGTTGGGTGGGAGAGAAACGTCAGGGAACTTCTGCCTTTTGGGAACAAGAATGTGGGCTCCCAGCCCCACCCTGGGTTTGCCCTGCATGATGAGCAGGGTATAGGGGGTATTTGCACTGTTACTTGATGCATGGTTTTACCTGAGAGCCTGGGATCACAATACTACGTTTACCTGTCAGTCAGACTTAAATGTATTGGGGATTAAGGCTTTGATTCAGGAAAACGTTTCAACAAGAAGTCATGTCTTTAGCAGAAAAATACTTCAAGGGCTATGCTGAATCTGTAATAAACCCTTTTCTTTGACGCTGTAGAATCTCTGTCAAGAAAGGCAGATTTCTAAATGTCTTTAACTGCACTAGCTTATGCAGTTAGGACAATGGAATAAGAGAAAATTCTATTAACAGAGAAATTAAAAGTACATGGCACTTATCGGATACATTTTAACTATGGAAAACTGTGTCATAATCCATAATCAGTCACTACAGATCTGAAATTCCCATCAAATGCTCACGGACATTTTGTCTTAGTTAAGACTGCAGAACTCTGCCCTCCTAATGGCCTGGTCTGATCTACAATCACAGCACCTTTACTCTAGACACTGCTAACAAATAGCTTTACCAGAGGCTGGGTTTTTCGCTCTTCACTTTTTTCTTAAGCTTCTTCTGTAGTTTTGAAACTTTGAGTCTTCTTACTTCTCTACTCAAATCTTATTAGACTTAACTATATATAACTGAAGGATGAGCTCATCCTGCCCTTTGATAGAGGAAGGCATAAACCAAACCAACTGGCTGGTACGTAAAGCCAGAAAAATTAAAATATATGTCTTGGAGTATGATTATGCATTGGAAGAGACTAACATGGAACACAGCAAATTCTCTTGTAGAAGTTTTAAAATCAAGACTAGATCCTTTTCTGAAAATAGGCTTTAACCACGAAGTGCGTTATTGAAGGAAAGTGGATGACGTTTATTTGCCTCTGTTATGAAGAGGGTCAGATACTAATGGCCTTTTCCAGCTTTAGAATTGCTGAGTGCTTTATTGAATGAGCAAGAGAGTGACTTTTAAGTACTCAATTATTTTAAATGGAAACTCCCTTGCATAATGTGGCACTGTATTTTCTCCTTCAGCACCTGATGACATTGTTCCTTTCCAAAGATGAACAAGGAAGTATGTCAGTTTTCCACAGGCTTTTTAAAATGAGTAACATACCACTCAAAGGGGTCTTTTGTCTGTTTATTTCTGGCACAAAAATGATGAAGACGTCTTAAGGTACTTTTAGAAAATTTTTTAAGTATTCATTATTTTCTGACAGCAGGATTTAAGGATAGATAGTAATTACTCTGTACGTATATATGTAAGTCACTGACATTTTGAAAGTTTACCTGTTGCTACAGGAGAAGAGATAAGTAGAATAATATTAATCTCATATTTCAGTGAAGAAGTAAACATTTAAAAGCCTATGGGGGAGGGATGACACAGTCACAGATATAGCTGTGAAACAAATCAGAGGGTCATTTCATGTTTCTGACTACCCCTTTGAAGCAACCTGAATAGATATTTAATATTAGGCCTGCTGTTTTGGGGGCAAGCAAACTTTGAGAGGTGTACTGAGGTACACATCACTCAAAATGTAACGTGCTTGGAGGGCCCTGATAGCTGCTCGAGTCATTGGGGGATGAACATGCCACATCTTCACACTCCTCACCATCAGTGTCCCTGGGATTACGCCCTAACCAGAATTACCCCCTCTTCCCAGTAGGAAGAACTGCTGCCCAGGTGCCTTGGCTACCTTTGAGCAGTTCCCTGAATAATCTACAAAGTAGGAACTAAAAAAGAGGGGAGACCACATGGACCAGCTATTGCAAAACTAGGGTGCTGAGGTGTACCACAGGCAACCGTGGCCTCCAGCCCTTCCTCGCAAGGGCCTGAGATGTCGCCCTCCAGCCCGCGGTGCTCTCCGCAATGCTGCACGCGTGTTGCAGGAGGCAGGGGCAGAATGGACGGACTCCTGGCCCGTGGTTGAAATGCTGTCTGTAGATCTGTTACCAGGCACTGGTTTGTGCTAGCGGTTAGATTAGATCTCCCGAGAAGGAAATTTTTATTGTAGCACAACCCCTCATCAGAGTAGTCATGTTCATTCAACCAGGTAGTATAATGGGGGTGAGGGCATTAGCAAGAAAGAGACTGGCTTGTCAAAAAGAAGGATAATTTGCTTACTGAAATGAAGTTTCATTGCACAAAGCAGTTGTAGGTCTGCTTGGATGTGACATGAGTTCAAGATAGGAAATCCCCTAAGCTTTGCTTCTTACACAAAGTGCCTTTGCAGGTAATGCCTCTGACACCCTGGCCTTTAGCTGCTCCTGCAGACTCTCTGGCAAGTTGTCTGCTCTTGATGTATTTTAAAAAAACCCACAAAATTATTGGTAGTTTGGATAAGTTTTGTGATTTGCTCTCCCAAGTTCTTCTTTTTGGCTACCCTTACCGCATTTTTACATTTAGTCTGTCAGAGTTTATGATGCTTTCTCTTTTCTCGCTTTGGACATGCCTTTAGCTTTTTGAACTTCTTTCTAATACCTTTCCTTGCTCTGCTGCCTAACAAAGCTGGCTACCTTTTGCCCTTTCTTCAAGCCTTTCTGAAAAGGTGCTGTGTTCTGGCCATGGCATTCATGGCATAGCAGCGCATACTGCTATGGCACCCCTCAGCAACCTCCATCTGGCTTGTAGGAACTTAATTCTCGTAGCTTCCCCATTTAATTCATTTTTAAAAGCTTCCTCGTTTTTACAGTTCCCCTTTCTGAAGCTGAGCCTATCTGTAATGAATATTTGGCCTCTACAAATACGGTGTGCTGCTCAGGTCCAAGTCAAGGGCTGCATCTTCTGTTACAAGCTCCTCCAGGAAATGGAAGTATCTAAAAATTTGGCCCCAGTGTTACATCCCACTATGATCTTAGCTCAAGGAACACAGGGACAGCTGAAGGCTCTACCGAATTTCTAGCCCTTACAGCCTCTGCCACCCCCCTCAGCGTGGCAGAGCAGTGCAATCGCGGTGCCAAGGTGGCCGGCAGCACACCCGACATCTCCCTTGGGCCTGGGATTTCCTTCCACACGGGTGCTTTGCACCTCAGCGCAGTGGTTGGTTTGGTGGTGCAGTTTGAGCCAAGAAGCAAGGCTGTGCTCTCAGCAGCCAGTGCCACGTGTGTTGGGTAAGGGAGCGGAGGCAAGCGACATGTTGTCATTGCTGATGAACGTGTGGCAACGGGCACGTCTTCCAGGATCAGCCCTTGCTTGCGCTGAAACTCCAGCCTGCGCAGTTAAGCGGCACAGCAGAATGCCCAAGGGAAAAAGAGAATTGGAGTGGTCTTCCTACATAAGCAGCATTTTCTGTATTACTTTTTAAAAAGGGGAACTCGGGTTAAAGACCAGAGCTGAGGCTTTAATTCTGAGAAAGGAATCTAGCTAGCCTACACTTAGTAAATGGTATTGAGCCAATGCCTCAGAAATTGTAGGCAAGATGACTAAGAAGTCTGTTTGTCCTGGCATGTGTGAGGTCACTGTTTGTGCACTGCAAACAAGGAAACGAGAGAAATGGGAGCTCGTCTTGTAATCGCACTGAAATGTTTCGGACTGGAAAATGCTTCTTTGACGGGACAAATTGGTGAAGTGGCTGATATTTTCTGGAAAATCGGGGACAAACCCTTCTTACGGGTACAACCACAATTCAGAGGGCAGCAGGAATAATGCAGGTGTAGGAAAGCAGTTCAGCCTGTTATCAGCCAGTGAAGGCAAAACTAAATAAATGACCTTTGTCAGATTTTTACAGTTTCCCTGAAACACAGGAGCAGAGTATGGAGTGATGGGAAGGGTGCAGTTCCTACCAGAAAGAGTGACTACACATTCACCTGTTTTACAAACACGTGGCCAACTGACGGCACACCCAAACCCACTTCTACTTCTGCTTCCTTTACCTAATGTCTTAAGATGCAGCCTTACCTGCAGACCCCTATTAAAAGAACAGAAAACTATCGTGTCTGATTTCAACCTTCTTCCTCAAATTTCAGAACCTGAAGGATCAGTACAAAAAGCCCAAAACTAAGCTCCCAAGTGCCCACCGTACATGTGATAAATTTGTCTGGGAATGCGCCAGGACACCTCTATCAAGTAAGTCTGCTCTGACACAGGGAAGGGTCCTTACCCAAAATTCCTGACTCATCTAGAAGAGCTTTTGCACAGTGATCACTTTGGCTGCACTTGTATAAACGTAGGAAACAGAGCAAAACATAACCGTGAAGACCAGCGCAGTGTTTACTTGGACAGGCTAGTTTTGAGGAAATCTAGTCAGGTGGTAAAATGGCACACAAAAATGTAAATTGAAAGTACGGATACCACTCGCTGAAATATCTGCTTCAGCAGCAAAGTAGCCCCATTTTTCTAGTGTTTTCAGGTCTGTGTGAGGGGACATCAGCATCAGTATTCTTACTTTGTCCCTGTGGAGCTGCCACCGCAGGAGGAGTTGTCAGGTGCCCTCTCCGAAGGGGTGGATGCCCGGGGATTCTTTTGCTGAGTAAATCTGAAATCGGAATATGAATTTCCTAGTTGCAAACGGAATGAAAAACCATTCAAGTCAAGCTGAATATTTCCCTTAACCCCAGGGGCTTCCTATCACTTCTAAGCATTCTTCAAAGCCTCACAAGTTTCCACGTGAAACTAGGAAGGATCCCCTATGGCACTGCTGCCATGTGAAGAGATGTCTGGGGTTTCTTGGCTGCAACTTTGGATAAAGAAATTTAGCAAACAAAGAGCAAGTCAAAAGAGAAATAAGCTGAACTGCAGCAAGCCAGTATTTGTTGTGGCAGCGTCTGGCTGAGGTAATTGCTGCTGTTTCGCTGATTCTTATGTGCTATCTTCTTCCTCACTTGAGGAAGATTTCTTCAAGCTTCCTCACTCGAAGAAAGAAGCTGTGTAGATGACAGGACCCAGGCAGCTTCAGTGCGCAGTAACTGGCATGGCCATACCAGGGTACTTCCTTCTGGTGAGCGCCCTCCCGCAGTCCTACAAGACCAGTACAAATTTTCATTTACCTTTCTGGTGATATTCCCTTGGCTTCAATGGAGTCTTTCATTGAAGGGGCAGCAGTAAACATATTGTTAACTATAATTCCCTGCAAGGCTGGGATACGCAGAGCTGAAGGAGCATGGGAAGACTCATGGCATGGGGAGGGGTTGGGTGGAAATGATTCATTTATGGATGCCTGTTCAGGAAATATCAATAACTCTGTGGCAGCTTGATACTGACTTTGAAAACAAAGAATGAAAATGAATTTATAAATGATAAGCAAAGAAAATGTTTAAAAACCTGGATGAGGTTTTACCCACATGGCTGGTCTTAGTCAAGGATTCCACGAAGCAGAAGCATGATAGCCTCATGCTTTTGTGGCTCGACCCCACTTTATCTCCTGGACAGTGATAAATGGTGGGCTGGAAGGAAAATTGCTTCAGACATGTGCAGACTTCCACAGCTAATCTGAATTTTGACATTTAACTGGCTTTGAAGCATGTGAAATGAGGATGGCGTAGAGCATAATAATATAAGCTTCAGTGACTTTCCCATAACAGAGCAATAACAAATACTTAATAAAAGTGTCACAGACATTGGCAAAATACAGACTATCCTGTTCCTTTGTTGTGTTTTTGTCCCTAAATATAACTCAATATTGTGGCCATGATCTTTGCTTAATGGTGACCTTCAAGCTTAAGAACAAATTGGACTTGTGGCTATATTTATATACACAGACACGCACACACATAAAGACACTCTTCTTTCTGACAGAGAAAACCTAGCAGAGGTAAATACCCATTTTTCCCACAGGCTTTCTTGTTCAGGAATAATAAGAATAAAATGTGAAATATTTTGGCTTTACTGAGACGTTTCTGGGAAGCATCAGAAACACCATTTTCCTAGCTTCTTCCTGAAGGAGCCAGGGAATCACATCTTTAGCACAGACATCTTTACTCCCAAATGTTTCCCCAAGTATTCGCGTCCTGTTTGTTCTCAGTTATTGCTTTTTTTCCAACGTAAACCATAGTATATAGCCTGAATTAAGAGTCCTTTCTCTTCTCATATTGTCTTGTTAGTTAGCCTGCGGCAGAGACAGAATTATGAGAATTCAGGAATTTTTGGATCCTCAAAGTGCCCCATCTCTCTCTGGTCCTTTTAATTCTCTTTCCTGCCCCTTCCTTTGTCCCTCCCAGACTCTTTCTCTGTTACACTTTAAACCATTTCAAGATACAAAACAATGAACAGTTTTACAAAGCAAAAAAAGTCTTTAGTGCTTTGACTATGAATAATACTAAAGAAGTTTTTCTTTCAAAGGTTTGAAACATAACAAAAACTAAGGCAAAGCAAAAATGGTTTTAGGAGGGAAAAAACAAGCAGGGTTTGCCAACGGGGTGGCTCTCTTTCCTCACACAGGAAAGAAGAAAAGCCGGCAATGACTTCTCCGAGATTTTTTGTTTTTAATATGATTTTGTACCAGGAAAAGAACTAGTCTGATTAACCTTGAAAAAGGAAGATAAAAAGACTTGTTAAGGAGACTTTTCTTTGAGGCAAATAATGGTCATCAGTGTAGGTACATTATGGAAGGTCCTGGCAAGATGCAGTTGGGGAGAGCTGATGATATTTTAGCCTCTGACTTCCTCAAGGCTGATTTAACCCTGAAGGAAAGGGAAGAGACGTGAAAACCTTCTTTTGTGTTGCATTGCAAGTGCTTCTCAGCTCCAATCTGGCAGCTCTTCCTTTGGGCAAAAGTTGGGGCCAGTTCTGGCAGTACTTACGGCAGAGGTTTTGGGATCCCAACAGCATTCCCTGAAAGCAGATGCTATTTTGAAGGCTGAAGCACTCTAAGCTGCACAAGTGAGCAAATGAATAGATGAGGGAAAAGGGAGACTCCATATAGGAGGCTCCATAAGGAGACTTTCCTCCTTTGGCAGAAATCAAGCCTGATGATAGCAGCATTTTTAGGTATTACTCTGAGATGTCAGTGAAACACCCCAGACAACTTCTTGGCATCTCTGCTGGAACCTGGAGGCGACCGGTGGGCATGGCCTTTCTGTACTTTCTTAGACGTAAGGCTTAATGAACTCCAGCTGGATTTCTTGGAACCCCGAGGATTTTCTCCAAGGGAGCAACCTCTTGGAGCACAAAAACTCTTACAAACACCTGAAGTTTCTGACAGCTGTATCATCTCACTTTTTTTTTTTTTTGTGAAGCCAGGAATAAAAGAGAAATCTTTTGTGTTTCTTCCATACACCGCACTTTTATGTTACTCTTACACTGAAAACTTCTGTTTCCATTCTATGCTCTTATGCTGTATATTGCAGTTGCGAGGGGTTATCTCTGGCTTCAATGAGTGCAGATATGGTCTTAGCTGAACAGGAAATCACATGTATTTCTGTGAAATAGCTTTTGTACTGCTTCTTCTTCCCCCTGAGCCCACAAATGACTGTACTGGTTTTCTTATGGCTCTGTGGAGGGATAGAGGCAGCATCCTTCTTTGTGTCTGAGCCCTCATACTCAAAGTCATCCCTTGCTTTGACTCCGCTCACAGTGGTTGTTAAAGTTCATTTTTTTATTCAGAGGTCTCTCAACAGTCACTCACATTCAGAGATTCAAAACATTCTGAAGAGCAAACGCCGCAAAAGCAGGTAAAGAAAAGGAAATCTCAAAAAAAAAAATGGTCAGGGAAAAAGGTAACTTGAAGGAAAAGTTGCTAGGCTGAAGGCAGTAAGCTTAGTTTCAGGAGCGGAGAACCTTACCCTTCAGCCCAGCGGAAAACCCTGTTTTTCTGTAGGACTGGAAGGCGTCTGCTTTGTCCTTGCAGTTCGGCATACAATCCAGTGATACTAAGAGGGGATGTTTTCTATAATTGTTGTGCCTGCGGTTTTTCGTGGTGCCTAGTTCAGCTTTGAAAACATAACCACAAGCGCTACTACAGGCTTAAGAGTTTTATCGCCTGCAGCGTCAGCCAAATGGGAGTTTTCCATGTAAGGAAACCATCTTGAGCGGTTGTCTTTCTCAACGCTAGTCTTCATCCAAGGCCTAGAGTTAAAAGAGTTATTTGAAGTCCTACCACAAGCACATGCAAGCATGAGGCAGCGTTATCTTCAAACAGCTCCTGTCTTGATCATCAGCCAGATTTCCAGGCTGCTCCCTAGAGACGCAGCAATCCTAACAGAAAGCACCAGCTGGTACTTTGTAGGAGCTCTACAGTGTATTTCAGAAGGGGCGATAAGGCCGTGGTTCAGAGAGGTTTGTTAAGTCAAGAGGAAGTTGTGAGTAAATATATAAAGATGCAGTCAGTCTGCTTGAAGGGCAGAGTTCACCCTAGCTGGGCTTTAGGGCCTTCTCTGTATAGACACGACAGAGACTCAAGTTCAGATGAGTACTTGGGGAGATTCCTAACAAGCTCTGAAGACCACAAATGAGCGGGACTGTTCAGATCCAACAATCTGATTTGACCATATTTCTAACTCTGATAATATATTTTTTGTAAATACAAAACTTTGTGCTCACTGAGTTACAGCATAATTCTTTATGTCAGAAACTAGCTAAACAACTTCCTGGGCATAGCAACGTAGGTAAAACAAGAACTGATAAAAAAACTCAAAGTAAATACAAGATTATGGTCCTTTTTCCATGAAACCACATAACTGTATAATAACAACAGTTTTTAAAGGTATGGCGGTTCATTCTATATGACTGTTCATTCTCCAGATGCAAAAATACTTTATGAAACAGCATTTCGGTGTTTTTTTTCCCACTTGATTCAATCCATGAAGTGCTAGAAACCTTACAAGGTTGTTGTCTCAGAGCTCATTCCCGCTCTGGAGCAGGCACGTTTGTGCGATTCTGCAGAATGTATACTTTAGGGAGCTGAGTTCCCTGATGGAGGAAGTGAGTAACTCGGTTTGACTTCAGTGGCAGTTACTCATATCCTGTGAGGAGACAATTGGGAAGGGGGAAAAAAACACAAGAAGAGCATAATCTAGGCAAAGAGATAAAGGGGGTGGGTGGGTGGGGGATGAAATGACAGTCAGTGAAGCTTTAGCGGTAAGCGGTTCTCACTTATTCCCTTTGCTGGCACAATCTAGAGAAATTTGTCGTAACTGCAAGAACACAAGTGGTGGTAGGACAGTAAGATGATCCACGATCATTATAATTTCCTTGGTTATCTTCTAACACTTTATCTTTCAGTAGCACATAGAATAATATGAAAATGTTAAATACAACTTCAAATTTGTGTTCACAGACAAATCGCAGAATCACACAGAATCACAGAATCTTCAGAGCTGGAAGGGACCTCTAGAGATCATCTAGTCCAACTCCCCTGCTAGAGCAGGATTGCCTAAAGCACATCCCTCAGGGCTGCATCCAGGCGAGTCTTGAGAATCTCCAGAGAAGGGGACTCCACAGCCTCCCTGGGCAGCCTGTTCCAGTGCTCTGTCACCCTCACTGTAAAGAAGTTTTTCTGTGTATTTGAACAGAACTTCCTATGTTCTAGCTTGTGCCCGTTGCCCCTCGTCCTGTCACTGGGAACAAATGAAAAGAGTCTGGCACCATCGTCCTTCAACCCTCCCTTTAGATACTTGTATGCCATAATAAGGTCTCCCCTCAGCCTTCTCTTCTCCAGGCTAAAGAGTCCCAGCTCTCTCAGCCTTTCCTCATAAGGGAGATGCTCCAGTCCCTCAATCATCTTAGTTGCCCTTTGCTGGACCCGCTCCAGTAGTTCCCTGTCCCTCTTGAACTGGGGAGCCCAAAACTGGATGTAGTATTCCAGTTGTGGCCTCACCAGTGCAGAGTAGAGGGGAAGAATGACCTCCCTCAACCTACTGGCCACAGTCTTCCCTATGCAGCCCAGGATTCCATCGGCCTTTTTGGCAACAAGGGCACATTGTTGGCTCATGGATAATTTACTGTCTACCAGGACCCCCAGATCCTTCTCCTCAGAACTGCTTCCCAGCAAGTCCACCCCTAACCTATACTGGTGCTTAGCATTCTTCCTCCCCAGGTGCGGGACCTTGCACTTGCTTTTGTTGAACCTCATTAGGTTCTTCTCTGCCCAGCTCTCCAGCCTGTCCAGGTCACACTGGATGGCAGCACGGCCCTGTTAGGGGGGAGGGGTGTGATGTGTCTGTATACATGTTTATATGCACAGAGCTATAGGAGGGGATTTGGATATTTAGGGATAAGGCTGAAAAACATCCTTAGGAGTTAACTCACTACTTCATGCATGACTTCAAGGTTCAACCCTGACTTGTCTATTGCTTTATGGATCAAATCCAGTAATAACTGTGTGTAATACTTGACAAGAAGAGCCTTTACTGTGTGCAGAAATGTGTCACTCGGGAATCCAGAGAGCACATGACCAATTACATTTGGGCTTGCTCATTCCAGATTCAGGTACAGAAATGCTGGATTATGGAAACGACCAACAGCCTTTGGCCAGTGGTAACAACAACACAGCAGCTTCCTTCAGGGCAGGCAGGAACTACCTGCGTTTCTACAGTGTTCTTCCTACGGCTTCCTCTGCCCCTCCAACAGAGGAGTTTCTCCAGCAGAGCAACGAAGGGGTTCGGTCAGCGCTGAGGGAAAGCTGGGTGCATTAGAGGCAGGCTTGGATCCAGCCTTCCCTGGTGTTTGGGGATGCTAGGGTCTGGCATTTTGGTTCAAGCTTGTGTCGCTGTTAAATGTTTTACTGCACAGTGTGGATGGGCCAATAAATGGAGCTGGCTACAACAGCTCCAGCTGACACTAGCATTCTCTAAAGAAGTCTATAGCTTGGATTCAATTGATGTAGTCCCTTGCTTGGATCATTAATTTCTGCAGTAAGTCTGGGGGCATGATGAGAAGGCTGATCTATTGCTTCCCAGCAAAGGCAGTTCAGAACACGCATAACTTGGAGCAAATGGTATGGCACTAACGCATCAGGCTGTGCCCATACATAAGTGCTGAATCAGGGCCATAAAGAAGGCTAAGTCTAATGCACCGTATTTAAAATGCTTCCTGAAAGGTTTTGGAAATCTCTAACATCAACTGAGATTGCGTACCTGAGAAATGAGTTCAAAATAGGTTGAGGCAGGCTTATTTTCATGTTGTGAAGAGGCCAGAGGTACTTTAAAAAGTTCAGCAAACTGCTTGCCTGCCATTTAAGGAGACCAGCAATGCCACCTCAAAAATACTGTACCTAAAATCACAGGGGAAGCAGAGCTTCACAAGCATATTTTAGAGCAGTTTGAAATCACTGTCACCCCATAACACACTGTGCACACAGCATCTACCCTGGCAGGGCGGGAACTATAAGCTCACAGAAACCTGGATCTTCATAAGCAAAAAGAAGTATTTATAAGGGAGGAGAAAAAAATGAGAAAGGATGTGGGGAGAGGCATGGTGACCAAAATTATTTTCTTACTCTTCCCTTTTTTTCTCCAAATCCCTTTGGCAAAGAATCCCCTCCCCCAAGCCTTGACAATAGGTGTGATAAAGCCCTTGGCTAACATATTTCTGATCTCCTCAGGCAGCAGCTCAGGTTTGGGGTTGTTTTTTTCTGGAGAAAGCACTGCTTACATAGTAGCGTGAAGGGGTTTTGAGCAGCAGAGCCAGCTGCGAGGCTGATGGATTTTGGGAGGATAGCTGTGCCAGGTCCTTGAGGACAGAGAGCCTTTGAGGGAGCACAGGGAGGTAACCGGGATGAGGGTGCCACTGGAGATGCGCAGACACAGACAGTACCTGTCAGACACCCACAGACTGGTAGAAATATATTGAAGCCAGGCAAAAATGGGATGTAAAGAAAAGCTTTGCGGAGTGTACGTAGAAAAGGCCAGGCTGAGGGGGAGTATTCAAGGGTCTCTCTGCCAAGAGATCAAGATGGTGAATCAAGCAGCCTTAGCTTAAGATTTAGAGAACTAAAGGTAGAAGAGATGATGGGTCAAGTAGACAAGATGCAGATAAAGTAGGTTAACAAGCCACTGTGTGATGTCTGCAGTATTTTATTATGTTTGTCATCTATCAGCGAGCTCCTCTTCTCCCTCTTTCTATCTCCCATCTTCTGACACTCAGAATAATTTTGCTGTAATTACATACTGCAGTTTAGAGTAATCATTTTCTTTTTTAGAGTGGTTGGAGACCGTTTAGAAATATTTGAGTCTGTATTTGTCATGAGACTGTAAATAGCCTTAACCCTTTGGGCTATGGCCCCAGGAGGCATGGGACAAGCACATAATTCCCTGTCCAGAAGCAGAGGGCACCAGATTCTCCTCCTTACAGACACCCACTCCGGCGTATCATCAGCCTTAGGTGGAGAGAAGTTTTTAAAGGATGATATGGTGACCTCAGTAACACAACATTGTGCACAATGTTCACCTTTTGTTCTCTATTAACTGTCCTTTGTTTATTTAATTGGCTACCAAATCTCACTAGATGTTTCTAGTGGCTTCCTGGTTAAACTCCGTTAACGTGAGTATTTAGGTCAAGCCAGCCTACCACTAAGAGAGACAAGAATCGTATCTATCTGAATATCTGTGTCTGTGGAGCGAATCTGAAAAGTCCCTGAAATCTTTCAAATGTGATTATTCACCTCCCTGCTCAGCACCTGAAGCTATTTTTAATATTGATATACCAAGGAAGGCATCTACAAGCCTATGTGATAAGCAAACATAGCAGACTTGGGAATGACGTAAGTCTGCAAAACCCCTGTCCCACTGCCTCTCCAAAAAGACATTAATGAAAATGTTGTGATTAGCGAGAAATGTCTGGTCAGCTTAACTATTAACACAGACTGAACTATTCAACCTTACTAATAAAGGCAAACTTGCGGGCACTTCTTGTGGGATGACATTTTTCTTGGGTGACATCATTCTACAATAATTTCTTGAAAACACTGTGATGAAACAGGCAACGAGACAAGTATTCTGGCCTTTCCAAACACCTGTGAGTCAGCCCAGACTGCTTTTTCTTCCTCCAGAGACAGTCACAGAGCTATTTTTCTGAAAGCTGTAGCAGTGACAGAGGCAGTAATACAAAGAGTAATTAAAGCACGTTGTTGACATATTCTGGCACTCTCAACTTTTCAATCAATCAGGCTTTTCCCCTCCCCCCCCCAACTTATTCCCATTTCACAAGGTTTATTTATTGTATATCTCAATCATTTGCAATATTAAGGCATGCAAGTTTTAAAAACCTGATTAAATTGTTTCACTCTTTTTTGAGTATTGTGTGAGCTGGTGGCACCTCGCTGACTGGGCAGGGAGCGGGGAGAAAATCAGCATCAGACAGGAAACACTTTAAAAATACAGGTTTCATACTTTAATGTCCAAAGCACGCTGCAACTTTGGTCATCCATCTTTGGTCATCCATCTGTCCCCCGTGGCAAAGGGACACGTCTGCCTCGTTAAACTCCTGTTGAATTACGGTAGGGCCTAGTCCTCCCTACTCCTTTTATCCTGGCACACCACAGGAACAGCTGGCACGTGGTAGAGACTCGGACCCTATCTGCGTTGGGAAACTCAACTGGTTTGTCGCTTGGTTGACTTATGCTGTCCTTCACCATGACATACACATTTGCTAACCTCCCCGGTAACAGAGGCCAGTTTTGTCCAAAGCCAACATCATTTCATCTTGTGGCCGGCGTGAAATGAAGCGGTAACATGGTTCATTGGGTAAATCTACTTAAAAACACTGTAACGAAGGGCACAAGGGAAATCCCTACTGCTCTGAGACAAAGGGCAGGGTTTGAATGGGAGCATCGGTGCCAAAAGAATGCTTGCACTTTTCCTTCTTTGTGGATAACGAGAGCAGTTTGTTTTAAGACCTGTCTTTCCAGCATTTACTTCAAAAACTAAATCAACTTACAAACTACTAAAAGGCGTCAATACCAAAGTACATCTTTTTCATCAAGTAAGCAGTATGCAACTGGTAAATGCAGTCAGATTAATCTCAGCCCAAGACGTGTATAGGACCCATGGTATTTACTCCATTCTTGCCTGCCCGGTTCCTTTATATTTAATTACATTTATTTTGATTTGCCAGAGAATCATCAAATCAAGTTGACAGGACAGTCTCTTGTACGAAAACCTAATTTCAGAGAAAAAACAGGTTAAAGTATAGCAAAGCAAATAGCAGAGGTAGTCACAGCCATACTTGGCTGTTTCATCTGAGACACAGAAATAATTTTCCGTCTCTTTATTCCAGTTCAGAATGGATGTGTCTCCTGTTGCAAGATGCTATGCGGATATTCCACTTGTTGGGATGCACAATTCAACTAAACGGCTATGCTGGGCATGCAGCAAGCCCTGGACTTCAGGAGAGCAGACTTTGGCCTCAAGGGACCTGCTTGTCAGGGTAACATGGGAAAAAGTACTGAAGGGAAGAAGGCACCAAGAAAGCTGGTTAGTATTCAAGGATCACCTCCCCCAAGCTCAAGAGCGGTGCATCCCAAGAAAGAAGAAGTCAGGCAAAAATGCCAGGAGGCCTGCATGGATTAACAAGCAAGCTCAAAAACAAAAAGGAGGCCTAAAGAGGGTGGAAGCAAGGACGGGTTGACTGGGTGGAATACAGAGAAACTGTCCGAGTGGCCAGGAACTAGATTAGGCAAGCTAAAGCCCAGACAGAATTAAACCTTGATAGGGACATCAAGGATAACAAGAAAAACTCCTGTAAGTACATCAGGGATAAAGGCAAGACTAGGGAAGATGTGGGTCCTCTCCGGAAGGAAACAGGAGACCTGGTCACCCAGGATACAGAGAAGGCTGAGGTGCTGAATGACTTTTTTGCCTCGGTCTTCACCGGCAAGGGCTTCAACCACACCACCCAAGTTGCAGAATGCAAAGGCAGGGTCTATTAGAATGAAGAACCGCCTACTGTAGGAGAAGATCAGGTTTGGGACCACCTGAGGAACCTGAAGGTGCATAAGTCCATGGGACCGGATGAAATCCATCCATGGGTCCTGAGGGAGCTGGCAGATGAAGTTGCCAAGCCGCTTTCCATTATATTTGAAAAGTCGTGGCAGTCTGGTGAAGTTCCCACTGACTGGAAAAGGGGAAACATAACCCCCATTTTCAAAAAGGAAGACCTGGGGAACCGCAGACTGGGCAGTCTCACCGCTGTGCCTGGCAAGATCATGGAGCAGATCCTCCTGGAATCTCTGCTAGGGCACATAGAAAATAAGGAGGTGATTGGTGATAGCCACCATGGCTTCACGAAAGCCAAATTGTGCCTGACAAATTTAGTGGCCTTCTATGATGTTGCCACAGCACTGGTAGATAAGGGGAGAGCAACCGATGTCATCTACCTGGACTTATGCAAAGCGTTTGACACTGTCCCACATGACATCCTAGTCTCTAAATCACAAAGGCACAGATTTGATGGATGGACCACTCAGGGGATAAGGAACTGGCTGGATGGTCACACTCAAAGGGTTGCGGTCAACAGCCCAATATCAAAGTGGAAACCAGTGACGAGTGGCATTCCTCAGGGGTCAGTACTGGGACCAGTGCTGTTTAACATCTTTGTTGGTGACAGGGACAGTGGAATTGAGTGCACCCTCAGCAAGTTTGCCGATGACACCAAGCTGTGTGACGCGGCCAACATGCTGGAGGGAAGGGATGCCATCCAGAAGGACCTGGACAGGCTTGAGAGGTGGGCCTGTGCAAACTTCATGACGTTCAACCAGGCCAAGTGCAAGGACCTGCACCTGGTTCGTGGCAATCCCAGGCACAGATACAGGTTGGACAGAGAATGGCTTGAGAGCAGCCCTGAGGAGAAGGACTTGGGGGTGCTGGTAGACAAGATGCTCAACATGAGCCAGCAATGCATGCTTGCAGCCCAGAAAGCCAACTGCATCCTGGGGTGCATCAAAAGAAGCATGGCCAGCAGATTGAGCGAGGGGATTCTGCCCCTCTACTCCACTCTGGTGAGACCCCACCTGGAGTACTGCATCCAGCTCTGGAGTCCTCAGCACAAGAAGCACATGGACTGGTTGGAACAGGTCCAGCAGAGGGCCACAAAGATGATCAGAGGGCTGGAGCACCTCTCCTATGAGGACAGGCTGAGAGAGTTGGGGTTGTTCAGCCTGGAGAAGAGAAGGCTCCGGGGAGACCTTATAGCGGCCTTCCCGTACCTAAAGGGGGCCTACTGGAAAGATGGGGAGGGACCCTTTATCAGGGAGTGTAGTGATAGAACGAGGGGTAACAGTTTTAAACTGGAAGAGGGGAGATTCAGATTAGACATTAGGAAGAAATTTTTCACTGCGAGGGTGGTGAGACACTGGAACAGGTTGCCCAGAGAAGCTGTGGATGCCCCATCCCTGGAGGTGTTCAAGGCCAGGCTGGATGGGGCTTTGAGCAGCCTGGTCTAGTGGGAGGTGTCCCTGCCCAGAGCAGGGGGGTTGGAACTAGATGATATTCAAGGTCCCCTCCAACTCAAACCATTCTATGATTCAAGAGTTTGGTTATCACCAAGGCACTACTACATCCCCGTTCTCTTGCTGCAATACTCTTTTGCTGTCCTTTTCATCCCACACAATATTTTCCTTGTACATCCTAAGTCTCTATCTAGCCCTCAGGTTTAGTATATATTCACTGTAGGGAGATCCAATCTGAGTGAGGGGATTTGAACTTAGAATACTTACTTCCCAGTACAGAGCTCTAACTTTAGGGTTACAGGCTGTTCTGAAGTGGTAAATCTTTGCATGCCTTTTCCTGTTGGAGCACTTTTACTGTGTATTCATTTGAGCAAGAACTGGTGTCTTTCCTCTCTCCCTTGGATATATTGACTCTAATACTAGCGTATGAGCCACATTTACGCATTCTCAATCTTTCTGGATTGATGACTATTTGAGCGATTCCAGGCAAGGTGGAATATCTTTGGGAAAAAAAAAAAAAGCATGAAATGGAATCTCAAGGATGTTTTACCCAGCGTGCAGGGTATCCCCTGAAAACTGTAAGCAAAAGTGGCCACAAACAGCTTAAACACAATCTCTACTATAGACTGTTATTTCAAAACGCTGTTCTCCTAGACTAAAAGACTCACCTGAAGATGTGCTCTCAAAGGACTGATCTGAAGATTTTGAAAGAAAGGAATCCAGCTCTATGGAACGGTCCAGGGTGGTCACAACCAGGAAGGGTGTCCCTTTGCAACCAATTTTGACATACTTCTCTCCTCAGTGCAGGTTTACGGAGGGTTAAAATACCAGAACAAGCCAAGCCAAGCCAATACCTGTTGCCAAGCGCAACAGCTGGCTCTATTGTGTCTGGTATAGGTTTTCCTGAGTATGTCAGCATTATGAATCACAAGTAAAAGAGAGAATAAAAAGTTCTGCAGTGCAATGTCTCCTTGCAAGCATTCCAGTGCAGTCTCACACTGCCGTTTCTGGGAAAGGACGTTCCCTTGACCTCAGTGGGGTACTGTAATAAATCTCTGTGACACACTGTTAACACCAAAGAGGTCAGGTTCTGTGCGCAAGTGAGATTGGAAGTACCATAACAAAGACTCAACACAGGATGAAAACGAAAGGGACCGCCAGGGTGACCAAGACCAACTGCACGCCACCATACGGTATTTAGTTCAGAAGCATCAGTCACACAACCCCAAACACCGAAACCACAGAGCAGCTTCTCACACCACAAGGCTGCAGCACCAAAGCCCAAGAGCCACAAATACTAGAGTACCACAGGAAGCAAGCACAGGTGATCAAGGGCACTGTTAAGGTACCCATTCCCTACAGTAGTAAGAAACTTCTCAGATTAAATGCCTGGATTCAGAAGGGATTCAGTTCCACGCCACAGAGAAGGCAGAAAGTATTTTAACGATCCCTGTCACTAAGACTGGGGATGGTACCTTCCTGAATTTACTTTTCAGGATCAGTCTAACCTTCAACTGTGGTTCAGACTTACCAGTGCAGCACCCAGGAGAGTTTTCAAAGCAAGCCACAGCATTCACGTACTCCACCCAGCTCTAGCTGTGTTCACGGTTGGATTGAAAAAACATCACTCTTTGAAAAACCATAAATCATAACGTGATCTGCTGCTGAAGACAGCTAAGTCTGGAAAACGTACGGTTAACTGCTGAAGTTCAGTTGCCACACCTCAGTGTCAGATGTTATCGACAGAAAAGAACCGCAAGTTCCCTTTACAAAGCAGACTACAACCTGTTTACACTTTAACTTCATTATTTGAGATGTTATTGCAGCTTTATTCTGGCAGCAATCATGCATAAAAAGCTGTGCAGAGCATAAGCATAATCTTTCTTACCATGGTAAATATTACCACTTAATTAACCTAAATGATCAGATTCATTTCTGATGCTGCTCCATAGGATTCTTCCTGATACAGTATCCCTGGAATAAAGGCCTTTCTTACATTCTAGCCTACCTATTTATGGTCCGTTCCAAAGTCAAGACTTCAGATGAAGTCAGTATCCACCATTACACAACAGACAATTAAACATGACCTAGTCATAAATAACAAGTAACGCAGTTAAGGAATACTGTCATCTACAGATGCCTAGAGTTTTCTTAAATCGTAAAAACAAGCTCATGATACAACTTTTGTGAGAAGAAAATCGATCCCTTACTCCCCAGCTACACCTAAAGCGAAAGCACTGCCTTTTAGCATGCCTCACCACCTAAACTCCCTCTCCTGTCAGAGAGGCTAGCAGGGATTGATTGCTCTGAACTGGTCAATTAAGGACCAGGTGGAAGGCACCACACAGGCAATTGCAGCTGTATACTCATTCACCTGTGGCTGCTGCAGAATACCTGCAGAGGAAGCAAGATAGGGAAGGAGTCACACACAGTTGTTCTCAGCTGAGAAATACTAATGCACTGAGCAGAATGACACTTTGCACACTTGAGCACACCAAAACAAGGCAGAGCTGCTCATTCTGCCTCACGAGAGGATTTCACTCCCTCTAAGCACACCACGAGCCTCCGGGAAGGCTTCCCCTTGTGTTGGTCAGCATAAGCAAGAGCAGGTCCCACTCTGTGCTGCTTGTACATCTGTCTGACACACTGAAAACCTCAGGACCCCTGCAGCACCTAGGAACTTCAGCTCTCCTTTACTAACAGTGACTACTACAGCAGAGCGGCGTGGGCTCCGGGATGCCTACAGCAAGCTGGAACACATCAGCCAGATCAACTGTAGGCACCTTTTCATAGCTGGCTCCTGCAGTACAAATTCAAAATGTGTCATTTTAACCCATAGCATAATTTTAGATTCAAACTGGATGACTTCTGGGGAAGGAGGACCACATTGTGCATCCTTTAGGAATCCAATTTAGGTGTGACTCAGCTGCTCCGTTCATGAGGCTAACGGCACGTCCCCGCTGCAGCCTCAACCCTGACTGTGATGCTGTAGGGAGAGCCACGTAGTGGGAGCCCCCTGAGAGAGGAGTAGGTACCTCCCCAGGAGGTCTGATGCTAGGTGGGCATTATATACTCAATCACTGCCCTTGAAATAATCTAAAATATCTTTTCTTCTTCACTGCAGTGTTTCCCTTCCACTGTTTTACACCATGCCTCTTTCTTTGTAAATCCCACAGTAAATGTCGAGAGGCACATGCCCCACTTTACGGCACCTGGGATAGTTAAGATGCTTCATTAGCTTTACACACACATACATAGTCCCACTGAAATAAAGGGGGTCTGCTTCCTCTCCATCAAATGCCATTTGACAACAGCTGAGCAATTCTGCTTGCCTTTTTTTTTTTTTTTTTTTTTTTACAGTGGAAGTTGGATAAATTATTGCACCCTCACTGCATCGCCACACAAGAGAAAGCTTTCTGACAGCAGCTTATTGCAATTTTTAAAGCACCACCAAGCGAAAACCTCCTTTGCCAAAGGTCTCCTTCTCCTGAATCCCAGGCTCATTAAACGCATAGAGTGCTCACTGTCGCATGCGGGGAGGTTTATCTAACTGCAGAAGCTGAAAAATGCCAAGTCTTCAAAATTAATACTTGCTTATATTTGAAATGCTCCTATTAACAAACTTTAAAAAAAAGTGGCTGGCTGACTATAAACAGAACCCACCCTTTTTCTGATACCTTCTGAAAAGGAAGTAGAGGGAACCGTAGTTGTTTTCTTTTTCTTTCAGAAAGGCACACCTTATTAGCTTGTGTACAATTGTATCCTGACTGTCCTGACATTTTTCCTTTAACATCCCTCTTCTTCAGCACTGACATAAAGTTTGCATTCCCATTTTTTCCAACTGAAAGCAGTTCCCCATGTGCCAAGCCAGCAGACTGTTATTTCTTCTGATTCATCATTCTGGTGCCTCTGGAGAAGGTGCCAGAGAAACCCCCGTGGATGCCCCACCTCCACAATCTTAGCAGGGTCTTGGTGCAAGAGCCCCCTTCTTTTGAGCTCTTAGCTTCAAAGGTGTTGTCCTTTTAATTAATATGGCTTCTCTCCCTCGGATCACGACTTGGGAAAACAATTATGCTTTTTCTCTATCACTTGTGGAAAGTTAATGTGCAGTCAATTGCTTTCCCACCCTGCCATAGAACAAAGTACATTGTTTCCTGAAAGAGGCCTTCTATTTCAATCTCTCTTTTCAAGTGAGCAGGGTGGAGAAAGGATGTTTGGCAGCCAGATTGCACAGTCCCTACTCAAGCTACAAATTTCCGCTTCGCAGAATTCATTCATTAGGCCTTGGTGAAGTGTGTAAGGCTGAAGAGGCTAAATCCCGGACCCTGGTAATATTTACAGTAAGTAAACATCAAGTTAAAAGAGTGGAGGGAAAGTCTGTTTCCACTATTGTGCTATGCTACCCGAATGTTAGCTATAAACAAATTCAGAAGAAACACGGTGACAGTCTAGTCACAAAACAGACAGCCCTTTTGTGCTCAGAGCAGGAGTTGAACGTGTTTAGCTCCTTGGATCTGCTGGTTGGGCACAGCAGCAGCAAGAATATAAAATTCCTGTTCTGCTTGTTAAGCTACCATGAACAAGCAAGGTTTCCTACAAAGCTTTCCAAGAAACAAAAATAAACACAAAACCTGCATGTATGTGTACACAAACAGCTTATAATAATTGTGAAGCTACACTCCTACAAAGCACCTTACACTAATTACGTTGAAACAGACAGAAAAATTCCTGGGGATCATTTCCACTGTGGATGCTGCTCACTGCAAGCACATAAAACAGGGGCCAACATATTTGAAGCATGAAGAAACACCTTGTTTGCAAACTTTTTTCCTGCGCCCTTTGCTGCTAGAACATAGTCCTACGGGTTAGAGGTAAAAAGGTCCTGTCAGTCAATCAACAATTTAAGTTGATAAAATTAATTCAGACTTTCTTCCATAGATTTGATAGAAAAAGCTAGAATAACTTTGCTCTAGTGTCAGGTTTGGTGCCTGAAAATAGGACTTTCGTTATTTCTTATGTAAGACTACATAACAAGCTATATAAAACACAAATACAATTTCTTTCTTTAGACAAGTCTGCCTTTGTCTAATAGTGAGTCAGCATCATCTGACAGATCAATTTTTTGTAAGTGTAGGATGAGGATTTTGCATATCATGCTCTCCAAGGGCACCTGTTGGAAACTTGGGTCACTACAGCATGGAATTTCACACCGCACATAAGGTCAACCCAATGGCCTCCCAGTGCAGAGACCTACCTCACAAAATCTCATCAATAAGAATGAGGGCGATATCAGATACCTCAAGTCTTCTGTCCTCCAGCTCTGCCTTTCTAGAAAGGGGACAACAGCATTCCTTGATACTTTCTCGGTTCTTTCTGAAACCCTTAATGTGTCTAGTATCCATAGGATCATTCAGGTCAGAAGGGAATCCAGAATGTGTCTGCTCCAACCTCCTGCTGAAAGGTGGGTCAGCTGTGAGGTCAGATGATGTTGCTCAGGGATTTATCCAGTCTGGTCTTGAAAAACCCCCCAGGATTTCCAGTTTCTCTGGGGACTATGTTCCAAAAGTTAACTGCCCTAACGGTGAAAAGCTTTCCCTTGTGACCAGTCTGAACCTCTGTTTTTTCAACTGATGTCCACTGTCTGTCATTCTTCCACCATGCACCACTGAAGAGCCTGGCCCTGTCTTCTCCATAACCTCCCCAAAGGCATGGGCAGGCTGCTCTTGGGTGCACCCTAAGCCATCTCATCTCCCAGCCTAGACTCCCTCAGCCTCTCACCATGGGGGAGGTGCTTCAGCCCATCCCATTGTGGTGGCCTTCTGCTGAACTTGTAGTTCATCAACATCTTTCTCATGTTGGGGGCCCAAATACTGCACAGAACATTCCAGATGCAGCCTAACACGTGCTGAGCAGAAGGAAGTAATCACTTACCTCAACCTACTGGCTGCGCTCCTGCTAACACAGCCCAGGGTGCTGTTGGCCTTTCTTATTGCCAGGGCCCATGTTCAGCTTGGTATCTGCCAAGACCCCTAGGTCCATTTGAGCAGAGCTGCTCCCCAGCCCAGCAGTCTCTGGTCTGTATTGTTGCAAACTCCCCAAATCTTGGTATCAGTCCTGTGGGGATGGCCAGGACGCCCTCCCCTTGCCAAATAGCAGAAGCTCCCAGATCTCCAAAGATCATCTGCAACAGTAAGCCAGGATTAACTCCATAAAGATGTGAAGCTAAAATATTAATACTTTTTTTCCAGTATCTTTAAAAACAAGTGTACAAATTCCTCCGTATTCTTGTATCTGAAAATAAGAACAGCTGCTGCGAGGTGTTTCTTTCCTCCAAGCATGGTTGTTTATAGTAAAGAACACTAAGCTTTAATCAGCCGCTTATATTTACTAAATTGATTCCAACATCTTTGCCAGTGGGCTCTATGGATTCTCAGCATGAAATGCTCCTGCTCATTTGAAGTGGATGAAATTGTTTTTCAATGAAATTTTCCATTATGCTCTGTGCTATCATTCTTCAAAGCACAAATTGTTCACTGGGCAGTACTCCTTGTCCAACAGAACATGCAGAACCATTTTATATCCTGCTCAATACTTTTGTTTTCTTCCCATGATGCTTTACCTCCATTTATTCTCTTGTCTCAACCAAAGTTTCCTTTTACAGCTCTCCTGCATGTAACCTGATATTTTTGTTAGCTGCTGTTTGTAGGGTTTTTTTCTCCTCCCTTCTTCAGTATTAGAAGTTTGGAGGCAGTCAAGCCTTTTCACTCAGGGAGGATACAATGCCTTTATCCAAAGGCACTTTCTTTTTTTGTACCTGAAAGCTGGGGTGCTATAAGGTACAGACAGTAATCCTGCAGGTGTTACAATTCTTGCATGAGTAGTCCCCTAAGGAGATCGGTACCATTACCCACAATTTTTTAAACAGATATGTTTAAGCCTCAAGAGCAGAGGCTGGACAAATCATCACATCTATGATAGAGGGGAAAGGAATCCACATCACCAAACCCCAATCTAATGCTTTGTCCATTAGCCAGCTGTGGCAAATTGCTGTTTCTCCCCCTTCTTTTTGTCAAAGCCTAATAAAAGATACACAACCTTACCAGCTGAGCCTGTAAAAGAGCAGGTAAAGGTTTACAACAGCCAGTCCAGCAACAAAACACACAAAAACTAGTGGGGTTGTGCATCTTGCAGCACTACTCACTCACTTAAACATTACATTATTTCTCAAGCAAAAAAGAGCAATTTTGGCTCTCTTGCTTTAGTGTATTACTAATTTTTAACTGTATCACAACTGCATCTCTATTAATTAGCAACGTTCACTAAACTAGACACAGGGAAAGTACATGCTTACTAAGGAGCTTATACCTCTGGTGGTGGTTTACTTCTAAGTGATTAACTATTTGACACTGATACACACTTTAACATGAAGTGGGCTAGCATATTCAAATAAACAGCAACTAAAATAAAAAATTTCTACAGTTAGGCAATATCATGCTGGAGAAATACAGCAGTTTTCAAGTATGAAAAATAGAAAGATATGGAATTAAAAGAACTGTATGGCTACTGAAGTTGTACACCATTTCCCACAGCCAGAGTTTCCAAGTTAACAAGTTTGAAGTTATGCACAGGTTAGATGTTAGGCTATACCAGGGAATCTACTATGAAGATCTAATCCCTTTTCCAGCAATGTACAAGTCTCAAATTAAGACACCTCATTAAAAAAAAGAAAAAACCCAACAGAAAAAACCTCCACAAGCAAAGCTCAAACATTTCACTCTCAGTTTTCTAAGTCCACTAGTTTAAAAAGCAAGCAAACAACAATAAAATAATTCACCTCACCCCTGAACCAACCTGAGATGCACTGGATGCAGTTTTTCTAGGAAAAAAAAACAAACAAAAAAAACCAAAAGTAGGCCTCATGACTGACTTCAAATGAAAATCTGGCCCCTCAAGCCTGTCAGTTCATGGTCATGTTTACACGGCTTAGTAAATCACCACAGTCCAGTTATTTTCAATAACCCCATTACAGAACTGGGGCTGTGCTGTAGCCTGTTCAGCTCCCCAGTTGTTTTTACTTCTGTGGAAGCTGGATAGAACAAGAGCCTCACAATACCAGATTAAATTTATGACTACAGATATGCAAATTGACAAAATTAATATTAAATATTTAATTAAATACCAGTCTGATTAAATACTTCACTTCTAGTATTCCTTACGGGTAGGAACAGCTTTGTATGGTTTAATCCTCAAAACAGGCTGTATACAAGATGTATCCTGTGCCATGTTATACTCTTCCTTTCATTGGTGCCGTCTAGTGAGTGGCTGCATCTAATTGCTGAAGGATCAGCACGCTAAAGACCTATTTGAATTGCTCTTATCTGTCTACACATGCAACATTCAAGTTAATGACAGCATGTCTGATACATAGAAGTAGGCAGTTTTGATCAGGAAATGAGGAGATATGCAGCAATAAACAGCAACCTAAAAAAATGCAAGGCTGCTAACTCAAAAGTACAGAAAATGATTAACAGTTCAACTCCATGCTCATGCATTGAACCCTATGTTATCTGATGTTTCTTTTTCAGATATAGAAAGAGATGCTGGTATTTCCAGAATCCTAAGACAAGGGGCAAAAATTTATTCAGTGTGTGAAGATAAAAAACAAAAAAACTCTCTAGGGCATGTTGGGGCCAACAGGCCTCTGGCTGCTTACGATCAGAGGATTCATGTGGCAGCCACTGCTTACAGTGAAAAGCAACATTACATAATAAGTTATTTTCAGTTCCCTCATTGCTAATTTCTTCCTAGTCATCCCATGCTTCCTCATTACTGTCTGCTCTACAGGCATTCACCAGTTGCCCCAAGAATGTAGAATACCAGCAGAAGCAGAGAAATGGCACGAGCAAGTACGAGTAAGTGTGGAAGTGGCAATAATGGAGTCAAAGACACATTTGTGAACTACAAAACAATAATAAATTCCAGTATCAGATACCTGCAGATTGTTTTTTTTTTAAAATGAGATGCCAATGGCAAGAACACTTACTCTGCAAGCATTTAAGTTTACTTATCCCTTTACTTGCTCTGCAAAGGGTGGTAAACCAGCCAAGTAGTAATACAAATGTTTAATTACCAGTTCTGTTAATTAAAACAGATGGCCACCACTGTATTCACATCATTGTCTAGCACTGTCTCCATAGAATTGTAGCAAATTCAAGCGTGTCTCTATTTTAGCCTTACAAAAAAAATACACCAAGAACATAAAAGTTTGAAAGTAGGAGTGAACAAATTACAGAAATGCTAATGTATTTTCCTCCTGAATTCCCTTTAGGGACTAAGGCCTCTGTAATGAGGAAAACAAATCAGACTGAAGTCAGATATATTTATGAACAGAAAAGAAAGCTCAGAAATTAATATTTTAAGTCAAGGAAACATACATTAAGACACGTAATTCTAGGACAGAATGACCGATTCTACAATAGAAGTGTTTCTCATACAACACCTGCAGTTTGAGCTTTAATAAAAGACGCTGTTACCGATGATGAGAGCACCGGAGAGTCCCTCAAGAGCCGGGCTGGGTGTTAGAGCTCTCTGCGGATAGCGAGCCGTGTTTCGAACACGGCTTGCCGCAGCCCGGTTCTGCGGGGGCGAGCTGCCCCCTGGCGCTATGAGTCAGGCAGGGGCTGGCTGTGCGTCCCGCTCCTCGTCTTCAGCTGCGACTGGGCGATATCGGCCAGTGCACTCTGTATCTTTTCCAGCAGCATATCCCCACGATAAACCACCTCTTCCAGACGGGCAGCGGCTTCATGATTTTCTTCTTCTAATCGATGCAGACTAGCAGCCTTTAAAATAAAAGATAGAAAAGTGAGGATCTTCAAATATAATACAAAACTGACTTTGCTACTGAAGGAACACAGTGCTCCCTAGAAAAGAGGAAGATTCTATGTTTAGCCCCTGAATTACATACTAGCAACTTCAAAGCGACGCATTATAGGTTGCAGACTAAAACAGCGCATATCCATATGGAGCAAACACAAAAAACCCCACCAGAGAGAGATGTTAGCTTCTTTTATATTAAGACTCTTGGCTCAGTACAGCTTTTCTAAATGAGAAGTGAGTATTTATCCTCACTCCCTTAATGCAAGGTGCTCAGCAAGATGTAAACATAACTTACTTAAACCTTTCTGTTAAATAGCGTATTTCAGACAAAAATGTATTCTGTAACTTTTTTCTTCAATATTTTGTTTCACAAACAAATTGCTTTTATTAGACAAAATTTAGTGAAATAAAACATTTTGAGTTCAAAATATTTTAATACTTTAAAGTATTTGCCAAATTTAAAACTACTAAAACTTGTTCTGACTTGATAACAAAAAAGACAAAACAAAATAGTTTCAAATTGATATTTTTTTAAAGCAGTTATCCAGGTCTACATGCAGGTCCTTAAGAAGTCATGCTTAAACTAGCTGGCAAATTCTATGCACATATTCATCTGCTGTTCTGCAGCACTGATGTCTTTAGTTGTCCTGGTTTGAGGGAAAACAGAACCAACTTTCTGTTCAGTAATTTTTAGTTCTTAGCTAGGCCACTTCTAACTCTCTGAAATTAACAGCATGTTGTGTCTAAAACGGTTCATTCAGAGTGATAAAACAGTTTGTGCCAAGGAATGGTATGCAGTATAAGCAAGAATATGCTCTTGCTTATAGTTATTGCTATAACCAAGGTCAGCTAATTTCGTTATTTGCCCCATTGGAGGGTTGGAAGGAGAGGGACACAGAGGGGTCCCACCTGCGGGGAGGAGCGGACAGGACAGGTGACCCAAAACTGAACAACAGGGGTATTCCATCCCATCTGCCCCACGCTCAGTATAAAAGCTGAGGGACCAAAGGGTCAGCTCTCTTCCTTCACTGGCTGACATCTGAGGAAGACCCTGTCTGTTCATCTGCCTTTGATCCCGATCCGTGTGTTCCTGACTCCACCTGTGGAACCCAGTTCCCACCCGCCGCTGAGTCCAGCCTGGCACTTTCCCAGTGCCTGCCAATGATGTCATCCTGGGAGCTTAATACGGTTTTGTATATACTGTATCTATTTCATTATTTTCCTTTTTATTTTATTATTAATATTTAATTAAAGTAGTTTAGTTTCTTCTAAACTCGTAAATCTATCTCTCCTCCTCCTCTCCATGCACGAGAGGCTGGGGGGGAGCATCTGTCACCAGCCACTGGCCAATTTGGCCCAAACCACGACACTAGTGAAGGTTAATATACGCACGAAAGACTTTATAGCCCTTGGAGGAAGGGTTAGAGAAGGAGGACAGCAACAGGTGAAAGTTTGAAATTTAGAATCCATCTCAGTTACCCGAGTGTCAGTTGCTAAATAATTGACTGCAGGTAAGTCGCAGATTTGGATGGAATACATACTACCAACTTCACCACAAGGGAACTCAAAAGGCACAGGTAAATTGTGTTGGGCATTAGTGTAACAGTCTCTTTTATTATTTAAGACAGATTTGAAACACATACCAAGACAACCTTAGTATAAAAAATAGATCAGCCTAAGTACATATCTATTAGCCAAGTATTTATCTATCATTTCTCAACAATTTTACAGTATTTCAAGCACACTCAAAACAGTCTTTTTAAAGAATGTAAGAATATTTATCTTTAGTACCACACTAAATTAAACAACAGCAAATAAAAATCAAAACTAGAATCAGTGAGTGATGGAATCCAAGCTAACTTATCTCAAAACCACACCAAATGGCAAAGATCAGAAATTTTTGTGAAACGACATTCTGCATTAAGAGAGCAAGAAACTATTCCAGTATCACCTCTATGGAAAGCACGACCCTACTGGATAACCAGGTCCTCTTTTCTGGAGCACCCTGCTTTCCCTGCATTAGCTGTCACTATGATCAGACCCTGCTCAGTCATGGAGGAAGCCTGTAATTTGTCTGCAGCAGGAAAGCTGTCTGAAGCTATTAAACATGGAGTTACATGAAATTATGCCAGTGTTAACAGGCCCAATTAGCATGTTCAGCAATTATTGTGACTAGAAACATTTCCAAATTTAACCTCATCTGTTTAAAACCAAATGTGATGTCACTGTCAAGTTATTGGTATTTGGCCCAGCGAGCACCTCTATCATTAGTCTTTTGTAAAATGCCTTTGAATAGCCACAGATGACCAACCTAGGTGTAAAACCTTCAGGGGATCTTAAAGCAATTCCAGGGGTCTGAGAGAAACAACACTCTTTGCATCCTTGTTGCATTCGAAAAAGAAAATACTTGATGTAAATCTAGAAGTTATAGTAAAAAAAAAAAAAAGATGCTATTTAAGATATGTAGAAAAAACAGAAAAAAAACCCCATAGAGCAGTATTCTTTGAACTGTGGATCAAAAGCATTTTTTGGAAATGAGAAACTGTTGAGCGTTCTGAAAGTGTTCACACACGTTTGCAGCAGTTCAGCTCTGGTAAAGTAGGGAATGGAGTTCGTGATACTGGCTGCACCTGCTAATAGATGTCTGGCCAGTAGCTGCTGTCTGTTCTCAAGCTCCTCCTAGAGCACCTGTGGTCTGAAGAGAGAAGGAGCAAGAAACAAAAGCAGCCAGTTTGTCTAGATGGTTCTAAGAAGGACACTCTATCACTGAAAAGTGACAGAGCTAGAGAACTTAGAGGATACCATGCGAACCCTTTAACAGCCAGACACATTGTGCAAGGACACAAGCCTTCAGTCAAGTGTTGGCTCTGCAGCTACAAAATGAAATGCCCTCCTAAGACCGAAAGAATATGAAAGATTATCCAAGGGGAAAAAAACCAACAAAAACCCCACAATGCATCAGTACTGTTGCATCTCTTGTACTAATATTTGAACAGTTGGGGAAAAAAAGGGGTAGCAGTTTCCAGTATTGTGGTGTTATGATAAAAGCACTTCTTTTTTTAAACATTCTAACAGAAAAGTTTAAAATATTCTCACTGTTTATAATCTTCTTTAGAATCAGGTGCAAGTTCATGTTTTCCACTAAGCCTATGAAGTACTCACAAGCTACCCTTATGAAAAATTCAGGCTTACATTAAAATCATTTTTTAAGATTACATGGCCTAGAGAGTAAAAAATATGTTTAAAAAAAGGAAGAAGTTTGCCTTCAGTTATGTTTTGATATTTTAATTAAGAACACTCTTACCTGCAAAGCTGCTGTCGATTCTTCACTAGGCAGGGAATCTATTAGAACATCAATATCTTTTGCAGTTCGTGCAATCAACGCTGCGAACAGTTGGGCGTACTCTTTAAAACAGAAAAGTGAGCCCACTCAGTACATTATTAGAAGCAAGCACAATTCTGCATTCACAGCACAGAAAATTCTACAGACTTTAAGTATGCAGGTGTTGAAAATTCTCCTACATGAAGAGAACAACGGTATCACAATTGTTGAGGACTCAACCATATTAGAAGATGAATGTAATTTGATTGCAATCCTATATTAAACAAGGTAACTGCTTATAGAAAGGGCTGGGCTTAGTACAGATGAGAAAATAACTAGAACTCCATCACAGTTAGCCAGTTAAGAAATAGTAATACCAGCATTAAGTGTTCCAGTAACTAAATTAACTATTGAGAAGTAGCTAGAAACTCATTTAACTTGTCAATCCTTGCCTTGAAATCTGCCACTAGACAAAAAACCAAGAACACTAGAAATGATGTAAAGATAGCAATTCAAACAGATGGATTATTTAAATCATGTTAAGCAACATATGATTAGTGAAAGAATTTGATATTTTTTTTAATTTAGAAAAGAATTCCTATTCAGCCACAGAAAAAGTTAAATTTCCCCTGAGAAATGGACAAGAATTGGAGTTTTATAACAGACCTTAATTTAGCTGCTAAATCATTGAAAGAACTGCATGGACTTTTAATAAGAGGCACTATAAGCCAGAAACAAAACCCTTCCATATGGAATTCCATCCATTCAATTTGGATTAAGTTCATTACTACCGCTAAAATATTGAAACAGCCCTTTTCAATTTATAATTTAAGATCTTACTTATTTGTTACATTGATTGGTTCATGAAAGATTCGTGGAAGCAAGAGAAAAAATACTTTCTAATGGCAATACTTTCTATAGAGGAGATTGACATTCTCAAAGATACACTTAACTTAAAAAAACCCCAACAACAAAACCAACATATCCATTTCAAGCTTAATCAGGATCACCACAGGGTTTAACTGTAAAGAGTTTTAAGGCCTTCTTATTATGACTTTGAATAGCTAAAGACACATAACTGGTAAGTTTTGTTTTGCCTCCTCAGCATCGCTAACTTGGTGGTATGATTTTACTGAAGTCACTATATTCAGAATTTTTGGAAAAAACAAATCAAAAGAGCAGTCATGACCTATCATTTTAAGACCTTAACAAAGCTTTTAGCTCCTGGCACCACACTGATGCCAGCACGTGGGACAGCTGCAAGTAAGATGACGAAGCAAACAAGCCCTTCAGCTGGCTCTTCCAACTAATTCCAGTATCAGAGAGCAAAGCACCACAGACCAATGAAGAACTAGTATTCAACAGTCCTACAAAGTGCATCGCTGCCCTCCAAACTAGTCTCCCCTGATATTCTAATAGACAAACCTAATCTGATACAAGATACATGTAAAATCTTCTCAAAGGAGAAAAAAAAAACAAAGGGGAAAAAAAGAAAAGAAGAAGAAAGATTCAGGATTAGAATAGCATGGTTATTTAAACACTAACTTGACATTCTCAAGTCAGAGAGAACTTTTAGTTTGCTTCTCTTAGATCAGTTTCTTTTCTCTCGCAAAAAACCACCAAAAACCAACAACCACCAAAACAGCCAACAACAAAACCACAAATGCCAATAGGGAGATAAGCAGATCACACATGGAGAAACACAAATAATTAAAATTCTGCATGTCATAAACTTTTAAAGTCATACATGATTTCATACAATTCTTTCCTAGAAGACTTCTTGGAAGTAATGGACAACTCAATAACAACCTCTTGCAGCAGTCCTATTAAAATGGTTTATATCTGTAGAGCTACTGTATCTATGCAAAGAAACCAGCATAAGAAATAAAACGTAATGCTTGCTTAACACTTAAGTCATAGGATCATTTAGGCTGGAAGGGACATTTAAGATCATCGAGTACAACCCTTAACCTAACACTGCCAAAACCACCAATAAACCATGTCCCTCCACACCACGTCTATCCGTCTTTTAAATACCTCCAGGGACGGTGCTTCAATCACTTCCTCGAGTGGCCTGTTCCAATACTTGACAACCCTTTAAGAATTTTTCCTAATATCCATCCTAAACCTCTCCTGATGCAACTTGAGGCCATTTTCTCTTGTCCTGTCACTTGTTACTCAGGAAAAGAGACCAACCCCCAGCTCTCTACACCCTCCTTTCAGGTAGTTGTAGAGAGCAGTAAGGTCTCCCCTCAGCCTCTTTTCTCCAGGCTGAACAAGCCCAGCTCCCTCAGCTGCTCCTCATAAAACTTGTTCTCCAGACTCCTTGCCAGGTTCATTGCCCTTCTCTGGACATAGTCCAGGATCTCAATGTCTTTCTTGTAATGAGGGGTCCAAAACTGAACACAATATTCGAGGTGGGGCCTCACCAGTGCTGAGTACAGGGGGATGATCACTTCCCTAGTCCTGCTCGCCACACTATTCCTGATACAGGCCAGCATGCTGTTAGCCGCCTTGGCCACCTGGGCACACTGCAGGCTCATATTCAGCCGGCAGTCAAGCAACACTCCAAGGTCCTTTCCTGCCAGGCAGCTGTCCAGCCACTCTTCCCCAAGCCTGTAGTGCTGCACGAGGTTGTTGCAACCCAAATGCAGGACTCAGCACTTGGTCTTGTTGAACCTCATACCACTGCCTTCGGCTCATTGATTCAGCCTGTCCAGATCCCTCTGCAGTACCTTCTACCCTCAAGTAGACTGACACTCCTGCCCAAATCGGTGACATCTGCAAACTTACTGAAGGTGCACCCAATCCCCTCATCCAGGTCATTGATAAAGATATTAAACAAAACCAGCCCCAGTACTGAGCCCTGCAGAACACTGCTCGTGACTAGCCACCAACATTTCTGCTATCACAATCTTATGAAGCAAGTGCAGCTGACATCAATTTATAGCTTAACTTCAATCACTCCTCCAGTTACTAGTGGAATTGTTTGCTGAGCATGAAGTAAATCACAAATTTCGTATTATAGAGCATACTATATCAGAACACGTTCACAGTTTGTTAGGAGATGCAGAAAGAAAGGCTTGCCTTCTGTTGGATTAGCAGGCTGATCTTTGTTTATTGCAGTCTGGATGTTGCTGAAAGAGGCTGGGGGGCCACATTGCTGCAACACTCCAATGGCGTTACAGAATTGGTCTGCAAGCTGCAAGTAGTAAAGGGATGGTTAATTTATTTCACCACTAAAAACCATTTCAATTTTATTTTGTTTCCCAGCGGACCTCAGGCAGCAGCCCATCCCCACCCCGGCGTTAGGTGGGCGCACACCCCCGCAGCCCTTGACGGCCAGTGGCGATGCCCCCCGGGGCTGCGGGTAGGGGACGGCGGGACGGGGAGAGGGACGGTACCACCTCACACACGCAGCGGCCGAGCCCAGGCGCGGCGGCGGAGGCTGCGCGGGCGGAAGAGGCTGTGACCCAGCGCCGGCCTTCCCTCCCGCCGGTGAGAAGAATGACGGATGTTGAGGGAGAACAGAGACCGACGCCCGCCTCACCGAGTTCACCGCGTCCTGCAGCTGCGTTAACCGATCCGCCATGGCGCCGCCACCACCACCCCCGACCTGAGCGGCCGCGCAGCAACCGCCGCAGCCAATAGGGCGCCTGGATGTTGGGTGGGCGGGGAGGGGCGTGGCGCGGCGCGGGGCGGGCCTCCTTCCGGTGGGGCAGGGCGGGCCTGGCGCGCCCCCTGCAGGCCGGGAGGAGCCGCGGTCCGACTTCCGGTCGGGCGGCGGGGCCGGGGCGGCACCGGGGGCGGCAGGGCAAGGCGAAACGAAACGAAACGAAACGAAACGAAACCATGGTTAATCTGCTCCAGTATCGGCCATAGTCCGGCTTGGAGGGGGAAGCTGAGCTGGAGACCTCCAGGAGTTTCTTGTGGCCAAGCTGGCAGAAGCGCGGTGGGTGCAGCCACCCAGCAGCAACGTCTATTCACTGGAGCAGGCTGCGCGGGGAAGTTGCGGATGACCCATCCCTGGAAGCGTTCAAGGCCAGGGTAGATGGGGCTTTGAGCAACCTGGTCTAGTGGCAGGTTGCAACCCCCCTGCCACAGGGGGCAGTTAGAACTAGTTGATCTTTAGTTGATCATCTAGTTGGAACTAGATGATCTTTAAGGTCCCTCCTAACTCTGGCCATTTTATGATTCTATCTGCCAAGAAACCCTTCTGCAGCTTACAGGTCCCCTCTGCCATGACACAAACTAATCCAACAAAAGTGTTTTTTCCAATGGTGGCGCAGTTAGGGTTAGGGTTTTGTCGGCCTGTGTACATAAGCTAGGATGTGGGGCTTCTTCGTGCTCCTCTGTTAAAAGGACAAGTCACAAAAACCCGCTGTGCTGCAGAACAAAACCTACTGCATGTTTTTAAGGATTTATAAGAATTACCAAAGCCAACAGGTTCTTTCTTGGATTTCCATGAGCTGGTTGGATGCTGGACGGAGCCTGGAATAAGTGAGGCTCATGGCACGAGATGAGCCTCTCACAGGCACCGTTTGTCTGTGACCGAGCAGTTCAAATGCTGAGCTGTGAGTAACGAGCGACTGAGGTCTCACTCGAGGAAGTCAGCCAAGACAGTAGCAAATAAACTTCACAGGCTTTTAATATCTCGTGGATTTCAAACTCACAGGAACCTCATTCAGCAGAACAAAAATAACCTCCGCAAACTGGACAGGCTGCCTTTCTAAGCATAGTAGGGAAAGGTGGGCAGAGGAATTTACACCCATTTATTTGAAATATGTATAAACATGGGCCAGCACTCATCTCTGTTCTTCTGATGCCAAACCAACAGCTTCCTTTTGCATTTTAACCCTGAGCCAGACTGAAGCAAGCTAGAGGAAAAAAAAAATAAACAAAATAGGGGTGATTATAAAAGGCTTTTTAGAGCCTAAGTTATGACATGGCTTCATAAACGAGGCCCAAACAACAAATCGAAAATACCACCCCCCCAAAAAAAGGAGAGAGACTTTTAATTTGCTTTCCATTTTCTCCTGTCATGAGCCGGTGAATCACCTTGGCAGCCAGAGGCGCCTCGAACGCAAGCCAGCGAGCCTCAGAGCCGTTTATAAAGTGAAAACAAACGGCAGCTACAGTAAAAAAAAAAAAAAAAAAATTCAACCCTCCTTACCTCGACCTGAAAACCTTTCCTAAGCCCCTCACCCGTCCCGGGAACTGCCCCACGGCCGGCGGACGCGGCTCGGGAGGTTAAAAGCCGTTGCGGGGGACGGTTGGAGCCGTTACCTCAGGCTCCTCGTGCAGGTGCGTGAGGGGCGGTAGGGCCCAGCCGGGCGAGTCCTGGGAGGCGGCGCTCCGCCCGCGGAGGCGGGCGGAGCGCCGCCTCCCAGGACTCGCCCGTCCCTAGCCCCTCCTAACCCCATCTCAGCCTTGTCTTCCCCTTCCTTCCTCAGCGCCATGGCGCTCTTTCCCTGCACCGTGGTGCTCTTGGGGTTCCTGGGGGTCCTGCGCCATGGCGGCGCCTCAGGTGAGTGAGGCGCGGACACACGCACACGCTCTCTGTGGGCCGTGGCCGCCATTAGGAAGCGGCTGGAGGCGTGTTTGGCAGGGCCGGTGGAACGCCCCACCCCCCCGGCTTGTAGCGGGGGCGAGGGTGTTTTTTGGTTGGGTCGGTATTTTGCAGGATGGAGGGGAAGGGGTTTGTTGCGAGGAAGGGCCTGCAGAGCCATTTTGTGGCGGTGGCGGTGGCGGTGGCGGCGGCGGTGGGGCGACCTGCTGCTGTCTCGAGGGTTGAGCAACAGTGAAGATCAAAGCGAAGATGCAGCTGTGTGTGGAGCTGGAGAAGAGTTATATATTCGTGGCTGTCTTAAATTTTGATGAGGGCAGGGAGAACCCATTCCCCCTCTCCTTCCCCCCCCAACACTCTTTTTTACAGCTTAATTGTTGTGAATTCTGTCATTTTAACTCTTACGTAGATGTGCTGGACTAATTTTAACCGTGCTGTCGCAGGCGTGTGGTACAGGCTGATGAGTCTGGGGTAGAGTTGTATTCCTTCTAAGGAAACAAGGTGGCATTCACTACCTATGAGTTTATATGAGAAATGGAAAAAGGTTAATAGCGGCTTTTTTTTTTTTTAACTACATACAGGTAGTCGTGGGTTCCCAGTACTCTGCGAATTGTGGGTTGAAAACCACTGTCCCTATAAAACTTAGGAAATGAGCAAAACCCCTTAGAATTCGGAGCTTGGTTCCTAAAATTACTTGTTGGCTGTGCTGATGTAATCTGACTTTATTTGGCATGGGCTTTTTTTGTAATTCCCCTGTGTTCCTGCATGAGATTAAAATAGGTGTCTAGAGGTAAGTGTGCTGTAATGAGTATAGCTTGTGAAGATTTAGCAGTTGCTTACTTTCTTCTGGTTAAACTCTTATCCTTTTCAAATAAAGGAAAAATAAACAGTTTCCTTTCAGATATAAGCAAGCAGTCCCTTATGTTAGGGCAAACCTCTTCTTAGTTTTTCTTTATTTTTAAACTTGCCTGTAATGAAGCTGAATTGTCCAAAAGGAGACATCTACTCTTGGGATTCTTTGCAATGCTGCAGGACTGTGTTTGGATTCAGTCTAAACTGTGGAAGACTTCTTCCACCTCTCTACCCCCTCCCAGTCTCATGTGCAATATCTTAGTGGAGAGCCAAATATTCCCTGCTTCTTGCAGGCCCTAGAAGCTTAGGCTTGGCACCTGATGGTGGCAAGCAGGTCTTAGATCTTAATGTTTATATTAAAAGATGCTGATAAGCAGTTTGTCTCCCTGACTTGTTTGAAAATGGGTCATGTGTTGCATCACTATTATTTTTTTTTACAGTATGTAAAAAGGCAGAATGAATATGGGACTAAACTAACTGCTTTGTCTTGAAGGAGCCTGTTGCTGTATTTCCTTGCAGAATTGAGGGTGGAGGGGGAAAGTATTTTCCTCATGAAAAGCTAATAAGCTGTGTAATTTGTGTACCAACGTCTAGCTGATCATTAGGCAAGGACACTTGCTTAATGGTTCACTTATTTGAAATTGTCCTGTGGTTATTCAGTCTTGGACATGGAGGTTTGCAGGGATGGCTTCTGCTATCTCCTAACACTAGAAGATCCTGCTTCATTTTAAAAGTGCTGATAAGTAAAATCTGTGCATGATGGCCTATATTACCTCTCTGGGGTTCTGATGGGCTGCTGGTCTTCAAACTTAGTATTTGTGCAGAGGTATTGTATGTATCATGTTTGTTACCTTACAGGGAGCTCCGCCTTCATGAAGCAGGAGGGCAACTGACCTTGTTTGCTACATCCAAACCAGGTTGTTTAGTGTTGGAAAAACTAAAGCAAGTTTATAGTATAATCAGGATTGAGCAGTGCCCTTTTCATAAAGGGAGCTTATCTAGATGAACTTAGTTTGTGCTAGCTGTTTAGTCTATGCAGAGACAACATTTTAAAATAAGAGGTTTTATAATAATTCAGCTGTCTGAATGTGTTGGACGGTTGGTCCCTTGCATCTTGAAGTATATGGCCCAGATGGACAAATGATGTGTTAACAGGGACAGCAATGTGACTGAGGCCACTGACAGACAGATTGTGTGTTCTGGCTGTTAATAAAAGTGGATTAGTATAACTATAAGCAGGTGAGACAGGTACTTCTTCCCTCACTTTTCAGACTGTAGAAGACCTCATGAACTCTAACTTGGTGAATAGAATGGCCTTCTGGCATTGGAGTGGTGCAGTTGGTGACAAACCATGTTCTGTAGCACTATCTGCTTTAAGCATCAAACTCCTCTAAGCATGAGTCTCAGTACACATGCAATTAAAGCTTAGAAGCTTTCATAAGTCTTCTTGCTTCTTTTGGAGGTGGGGTGGGTGGTGTCTTTATTTTGGCTTTTACTTGTGTGGGAATAAAGAGACCTTGTAGCAAGACTCTGCTATGCATCCATCTATGCATGGCCTTACAGGTCTGATGTAATATAGCTGCAGGCTTTATTCTGTTAAGTAACTGTATATTCAGTTTTCCCCACTCAAACTAGTTTTCAATCTGAGCTTGCATTTTATCTCCATTAAATGTCTTCATGTGACTACTTCTTGTCATCCTCCCTGCACTGGAAGGTTCTTCTAACATCCTAGAACTTACATAAGGTTATTCTGCATATCCACTGTAATTTGGTTGGTACACAGTAGAAATGCATTTTCTCTCTCTACAAAGGTAGAGAACCTTTGTCTGAGGCAAACATACTCTTTGAACACGGCTCTGTAGGTAAAGACTGTTTCTGCATAGGCAGCTGTAAGAGACAGACCGTAAATTCCCTGACGAGGGGCAGAAGGCTCTCCAAGCCTTCAATGGAATGTCTCAAACAGTCACAAGGAAATAAATAATGCAGACCTGGCCTTCAAAGAACTGATAAGGCTAACGCTTCTGGTGCCTGCAAGTGTGGGAGAACTGCCTTGTGAAGACAGGATAGTTCTGCCACTTGTGTGGTGAGCTTGCTAGTTCTCAGTTCTCAAGGCCATTGTGTCCGATAAGTGACTTTGCTTCATTATCTACGAAATGCATATGAAAGCTAATAAAGATTATAGAGATCATGCTAAACAAGTATGACTATGGCACTTGTCTCTCTACCCAAATCATGCTACATGTCACCTGGGAGAAGGGAGAAACCTGAGACAAGGCTGCACTCAGCAAGGGGGGTGGACCATGCTAATTCAGCAAACATAAAAGGGGAAAATAAGTGCCCCTAGAGGGGGAACGAAGAAGACCGTGCCTGCAAAGATTCTTCCCAAGAAAGAAGACTGTACCTGGGAAGATTTTTCCAAAAAAGAAGATTATGCCTGGGAAGATTCCCTGAAAAAGATGCTGGAACCAGGGCCGGTTATCTCTTTATCTCTGTTTTTTTCTCTGTCTTTTCCTTTCTCTATTCTTCAGTTTCTCTTTTCTCTTAGAATTGTTAAGTAACAGTTAGAGTTGTTAAGTAACAACCTTAAGTACTGCTTGCTATAAAATGTCCTATATCCGTTGTTAAGTAACACAAGGTATACTTCAACATTTGCTATAATTTGTTATATACCTAACCAATTATCATGGCCTTGTTAAGACCTATACTAACCGTTTTGGAAAGCTAATAAGTGTTTCTATGTGGACCTTGAGATTTATCTCACCTTAGTCCATGCCATTGGGAATTTACGAATCTGAAGTCACTTACCCGCCCTCTTTCCTGAGAGTGGGACATGACAGGAGCAATGACACTTCTTCAGTTGTGTTTCTTACTTCTAATTGGACTGCTAGATGTCATCAGGAACCTCATGTGGTTAGCTGTTTATTGTTGATGGACAATGACACTTGTCTATTGGAGCTGGAAATTTGGTTTACTTAAAGCATCAAACAAACTGAGAGCTTGGCACTGAATCAGCAGAATAGAAATGGTTCGAGCTGGCTGTTGCCTTTTGGGAAAACTGGATGTCACAGGGAAGGGATAATAAATGCTGAGCCTTTGTAGAGTTGACTACCTTGTTTCTTAAAGTTAAGAATAAGGACCTTTGATCCCAGAAGAGCTCTGAGACATTCAATTCCTTTGCTGTCTCTACTGGTTTTGCTCTTCATGTAGGAAAAAGATGCAATGTGGAACGACAGAGTGGATGGTTGTCCAGTTCTGTTCATCGGTTCTGTTTCATATGCTGGCATATCTGTGCTCCTGTTCTAGTATTGTCAGTACTAGTATACTGAGTTATACATGCTCAGTACTCCATTTTTGCTCTGTTCATGCTCAGTTTCAATAGTGATGACTTCCTTTAAGTATGTTTTTCAGGTGATAGACTCTGTAATAGTGAGGGTTCCTCTCTTGTATCTAACACCAAACTACTCTGACATGCGGTGACTGTCATACTTCTCCCTACAAGGCAAGGAAGAGAGGGGATAGCCCAGCATCTTACAATGTATTTCCAGAACTCCACTGTTCGAAGCAAGTGAAACAATAAAAAAAGCTGGCATGCCTGGATTTTGTTCCTGGTTCTGTTGCTGACTTGCTGGGTCAACTACATCACTTCTGTGGTGTTATCTTTGCTGCATTTGCTGCTGAGCCTGCAGTCCCGTTTGGTGTGCTACCTTCAGTGAGATCAAGCTTGCCCAGAGAAGCAGCTTGCATGCTGTGGCCAGTACTACGTGTTCATGGAGGTCTCAGTATCTGTCCTTCAAAGCATCTTTGACAACACTGAACTCTGTATGGCTCAGGTAGTCTAATACCTGCCTAGGAACTTGTGATAGCAATGAGCCTGATGAATTGTGAGTTGGTTAGTTTGTCTTGCTTTGTGCTCCCTTTCTGTCTCATAGCACCACCAGTGACTCTTTCAAATGACAGGAAAAAGAGAAGGCTAGAAAGGTGCTGTAGTCTGTGGCCATGTAGCAATTGCTCTTCCAGAAAACTTCTTAGAAGGTTCTGCTGTTCTGCAGTGCTTGTGAACTCTCCTTTTAGTCATCTTTCAAGTCTGACTACAAGTGTGGTTCAAGGAGCCTGTGAACAACAAGCTGAAAAATACTCGTCTGATGGATGTAGCTGTTGTTATTCACCCTGAATCTATGCTCTTCTGTCCAGAGTTTGGTTTAAAGTGTATGTCACATGCACTGTTCTAGGAGCAGTCACGCAAACAGTAAAGCAATGTAGATCACCATGCCTTAATTTACCACACAAATTAAACTTGAGAGAGTGCCTCTGACATTTAGAGTCTCATGATCATGTTGAAGTAGTGGCTGCATGTCTTGCTGACGAATTTGTTCTTATTTACGCAGAGGCCTATGCGTAAATGAGTACAGAGTGGAGGTGAGAAAGAAGACAGCAATGCAGTTTGTGTTTTTTGCCTTGATGTAGAGCATAGAGAGGATGTATATAGTTTCAGCTTTTTTCTTAAAAGAGCATCTAAGTATGAACATCTTGCAGTTCAGGAAATTGTGCTGAAGTTCTTAAAGATCAAAGGAAAAATATTTTTCTTGCATTCTAAGCTTTCTCCAAATTTCTGAGTGCGTAGATGTATAGTCTGTGCCTTTTGAATGCTCTTTTTTTTTAGCATTCATACCGCTAGTTGCGTTTCTGGTAGAACTTAAGAGCTAAGGAGGAAAGAGGTCTTGTGAAGGAGAGGATATCTGAATGCTGCTCAAGGGACTCTATCAGAGACTGAAGAATACACAAAGCTTTTTTTTATAGCTTTATAAATTAATATAATTAATTTACATTAATTACTGTTTGAAAACGTGGGGTAGATACTCTTTCTACTTTGATACAAACTGCAGATGATGGGGCAGAAGAATGGAGAATTTCTTTTTTTTTTTTTCCTCCTAGATGGTTTATGATCCCTATATTTCACCTGGGGTTTTATTGGTGATGCAGTAGTGGCATTAATCAAATTTTGGGGGTAAGCGTGTAAGGGTTGAAGTTAGCAAGATGAGATGAGTTAGACTTTTCCTCCGCTGTGAGGTGAGTGGAGGAGGCAAGAGGGTAGGAGCTCACCTCTGTTTACATATTATCAAGAGGCAAAGAAGCTGGCCAAAGACGCCAGTTTTTGGCAGGGGAGAATGAAAAATAACAGGAAAGGAGTTACAGAGTGCCAGGTTCAGTTTTGAATGAGAAGACTATATCCCATCCTTTTTTGGATGGGAGACCACCCCAATCATCAGCAACAGTGTATGTGGAATGGTGCTGTTGATTACTCTCTGCTTCAGTTGGAGTACTTGACAGTGTCAACCCTTTGCACTAGAAGAGGCGACTTTATTGAGGAAGTACTGTGTATGTGTTTAGGCTTGGTAAGTTTTAGGTCTGCTGGGCTACTATGTGTGCAAGTAGGGGAATTCAGGGAAAAACCTGAAAGGCGTTGTGCGTACTCTGCAAGCATCTAGTCTGTCTGCTAACTAACAGCAAAAGAGAGTCTTGTGGCTTCTGTACAGCTGCTTCTCTTTCCTCCCTTGATACATCCCCTGTCCCTCAAGAGCCCAGCACAGGGAGAAACCGGGCTTTCTTGCAACACTTGAATGACAAGCCAAAGCTGATTCTCAAAGATTCTCTTATATTCTAGATCATGTGGTTCTCTTTAAATTAAAATGAGAGTGAATCATGGGGTTATACTTATTGTAAGAAGAAATGGCCTTGGTTTGGTCTTGGAAAAACTAGTCAGATTTTTAGATACAAAAATTAGGGTCCAACAGTCCTAATAATTAAGAATAGCGTGGGAGCAAAAGACATATGTGAAATAGCTGAAAGTGCGTAAGTATACATATGTAAACTACAGATTTGACTGTGTGTTATAGAAGTTGACTCCAACTCCCATGGTCTGGGAACTCACCCAGAAAGTCTAACAGGTATTGTGCAAGTTGGCTGGCTAATACAAACACGCTTGCCTGTATTTGCCAAAGAGCAACTAATCCTCAGCATCCTTTCGTATTTACTCTGCGGAATTTTACTTGCTGTTGATTGCAGTAGCTGGTCAGCTGCAGCTAGTGTCTGTTACTGATGAGCTCAGCTGTATCAAATACTGGACTCATGGCAGGGAGGCCTGCCCCATGTGCTTAGGTGCGTGCCAGGCTGCATGGCTGGTTCTCTAGCTGTGTCTGTTCTTATAGGTATAGCTCTGTGTATAGCAGTCTCTGAAATCTTAATACAGTTTACAGGATGAGAGTAGCATAAAACAACGTCTTGCTTTGTTTCCAGCTGACTAATACTGGGCTACTGGAAGCTTCCAGGATCCCCTTGGTAGTTGCTTCCCTCTAGGAAAAAAAAAAGTTGTTTTTTGTTTTGTTTTTTTTTTTTAATGCAGGTCTTCTTGAGCTCTCCCTGGGAAAATTCAGAAATGTACTACTTAACCATACCAATCCAGTGGAAGCTGTAATCAGGAACATTGCAAGCAATGTGACTGTTGTTATTTTTCAAGTACATGCCCAGCAAAGTGATGTGGTGATATCCTTTGATAAGGTATGGTAAGAGTGTCACTTCTGTTCTTAAGTGCTACTTTTCTTTCAACAAAGGAGTGGGCTCTGGTATGTATAGGAATATAGAACTGAAGCTATATAAATATGAATGTCTTATCTACATGGCTCTTACACAGTATTATTTTAGCTTCAGAAATCCTTTCTTATGCTTATTGTCATAGCTGCTGTTTTGGAGGACTGAATGCTAAAGGAACTTGTGACCTGGCCTGAAAATGTTTCAAGGCTCTTCTTGGTGGAAGTGGTGCTTTTGATATGTGACTGCTGACTACTGTACATCAGCTTGTCAAATTAAAAACGGATTCATAAGTCTTTGCCACATACCTTACACACTAAACATGATCACTTTGGGATGTTTAGTTGTCTGCTGTTTGTGTGGCTTGGATCTAGCCACTACAGATATGTCTTGTCAATTCACCTTCTTGTCCTGGATTTAATTCTCCTTTGGTTGCATATGGAGAAATTTCTCCATGCTACTCTAGTGAAGGCTGCTACTTCTAGCCAACAATATAAGCATTCCTACTACTATACACTAGCCTCAGTTTTTCCCATTATTACTGGGATGCAATCTAAAATACTGATTATTTTTTTTATGGTGCTGTGAGGCTCTAAGTATTTGAGCAGAACGTAGACTAAGGTGAAGGTGGTAAATGGAGATCTAACAGCTGCCACTGGGTTTCTCTCTCGCCATCAGTGTTTTCCAAATGAGAATACACAAAGTGCCAAGAAGTATCCTGTGAAGCTTTGAAGGTGAATAACCTGTAACAAAGTCACCCAGCTGCTCAGTCTTTGTACTGGTGAAATAACAAGGACTGCAGGGCTAAGGCATTACTATTCAGTAATTCACTTGCCTAATCAGTCTTTGATTACCAGTGGTAGAATTTTTTGCTGTCAATTCAGACCCTCTTTGCATTCATGGGCCTTACCGGGCCAAGAACAGTGGTGCATAGAGATATGGCTGCCTCTGGAAATACAAAGCCAAGCCAAACCTTAAAGCCTGCCAGGTTCAAAGTGCCTCCTTACAGTGTTGCCTCAGATAACTGGGATTGTCTTTGACAAAAGCATGTTTTCCATGATAAAAACCAGATTTGACTGGAGGCCAATTGGTTGCTCCAGCTGTGTGAGTGTGATACTGCCGTTGCTACCTGGTCTTTCCTCAAGACCCCTGGTTCTGAAAGGGGTGATGCTGGTGGGCATTGGGCCAGTAGCTGACCTGGCCCGAAGGACTTGTCTGGCATGGCTAATGCTAAGCCAGATGTCATACAGTCATCTCCACTCTGGTGGAGATAGTGAGACGCTTCTGCCCTTTGATTCCCAGAATGCCCTTAAATGCCATCTCACAACTCTGTGAGGGATATTCCAATCATTTTACACCTTTACTAGTCACTCTACTGCTGTATAGTGGTAGATTTCAACTAGCTAAATTTCTCTGCAACTTGCATGTGAGTATTAACTCTTTAATAGTCTCAAACTCATCTCTTGGGTTTCTGAGCCTGAACTAGGAATCTGTGGTGTCAGAGGCCGCTCCTTTTTCTACAGCTCTGAGCTACTAGCTAGCTGAGGGCTGAATGCATCATCTGTGGCCACTGGCACTGAAATGTGTGCCCTCAGGAATATGAATCCTGTGCAATACATGACGCTGTGCTGGAAATCTTCTCAAGAAGAAGTGCTTGTTTATATAATTGTTTCTGTCCAGAATCCATCTGTGAACAGCTCAGGAACCGGAGTAGACAAAGGACTGGTTTCCATCCTTCGGCCTCAACAGAGCGTATGTACATGGTACCTTCGGTCGCTGGATGCTAGCCAAGTGCTCAGCACAGCTATCTCCATTCCCTATATGGAGAAAGGTAGGTTCTTATTACTTGTTGAGGGATAACAGCTCTGCTTATTACAAGTTAACTATGAAATTAAGGGTTGACCTTTTGGAGGTGATGTTCTTACATGGTGCAAATATATGATGGAGATGCCATAAATTCTTTTGAAATGGTCTGAAAAAGTTTAGTATCGCTGTTGATTTGCAGGTATGGTCTTGCCATGACTTCAGCCTTAGAGTAGAAAACTGCTGTGATATCAGGACCTATATTAAACCGCAGTGAAACCACTTGTGTTGTCTGCAGGACTAGAACCTGACAATTCTATGTGCTCAGCAAGCAGACCATGCCCACAAGTACATGCATTGCCAAGGTCTTAGAACTCTCTTTGTGCTGTGTAAGGGTGAAGTAAAAACTACTACAGCTGTCTTTTTCTGTTCTAGATCCTATTCCTGGAGGCTGCAATCTAGAATTTGACTTGGAAGTGGATCCAAATATTTACCTAGACTATACATTGGTTGATATACACATCAAGTTTGCCCCTGCAAACTTGGGATATACCAGGTGTGTGGAAAAAATTCAGAGCACTGAGCAAGACCTCCTTTGTTCTGTATTTGGCCAAGGTCATCAAAAAAAGATTCTGCTGGAAAGACTGACCATCCAGCTGCTGGCAGAAATCTTGTTTACTGCAACAAGCTGAGAAGTAAATGAGGAAAAGGAGGAGGGAGAGAGGTAACATGAAGAGAGATAAAGGCTGAGAGTTGCATCTTGTGGGAGAGGTTATGCAGCTTCAGATGTGCAGTCAGCAAATACTGGATCTTCCCATTCCTCATAATGACTTAAACTGTTTGAGGAGCAGTTGTGTGTTATAGCCAGTTTTATTCTTTTACTGGTACTGAAGCATGCTAATGACCTAGAATTTTGTTAAATATTGAGACTTCAAGTTATAAGGCATTATTTCCTGAATGGTGCCTGATGTCACAGGTGATAGGCGGGGAAGGCTATGTTCAGAGCTGTATATATAACATGCATGGAAAAACAGTGATGCTGTGATCTTTGGCTGTTGTGACTTCTTAGAATTCTTGTGCTGGTTCCTTAGGCAACCCATAGGAAGCCTCTGTAAATGTAAAGGTAGGTACCAGCACAGACACTGCCTGCATCAGGGTAATGTATGCGTAATGCCACTGTAGTCTGTGCTCATAAACATTTACGGTCTAGTTCTGAACAGTGGTGTTAACTTCTAAAGAGTAGGAACAAAATACTGGCAACTCATACAGCTAACTTCTGAAAACTAATGTTAAGATCTGGGGGCCTGTGCTGAGCGTGTAGCTGATGTCTTTTTAATTGTAGAGGAGCAAACCCACCATCCTGCGATTCAGGGACTGGTCAGAACTCCAGGTGGCGACTGCGCTATGATGTCTACCAGTACTTCTTACCAGAGAATGATCTTTCTGAGATGGTACTCATGAGCCACATACGGAAGATGTCTGAGGTGCAAAGTATCAAAGCTAATGGTATTAAAGTAAGTCTGAAGCACTGGCATACCAGGCATGTGGCAGTGGTACTACCTTAAGTTTTCTCCGCCCCTCTGCTTGTCTTCCTTGAGTGGTGGCATAAGCAAGCTGCTGATGCTTCAGGCTTCTTGCATGGAACAGAGGCAGCTAGTTAGCACAGCCTGGAATGTGGCAGAGTTGAGGCCTCTTGCAGTGGGCTCTGATATTAAGTAGATGTTAGTAACTGGTCTGTGAGATGTTTTTGTCTTGCATGCTTTTTGTAATTAAACAAGCTCTTATTGTAGTGTCTTCCTGCTTGCTGAATACTACTTTAGCCACAGTGCTCCTTCGGTGATGTTGAGGCTAGCTTGCCTATAGCAATACTGCCACTGAGTACCTGTAAATCCAGAAGCTGAGCCACTTTAGACAAAGATTGATAGTTTCCTACAATGCCTTATAGATGCTGGGGACTGGCATCCTCAGATGCTGAGAATTGGTCAGGGAATACAAGGAAGAGAGGAGGGAGGAGAGTCTGGTGGAACTGGACTAGAAACGGGCCCCACTTTGAGTGGCATAAAGAGGTCTGATATGCAAGATGATACCTACCTCCCAGCAAAGAGATTGGAAGGGACAGAGAGGGGAGAATCTCAGTGGCCATGACCTGTCAGGCCTTGCTAGGGAGTAGAATGGCAGCCTTGCCTGCTTGAGAGGCCAGACCTGGGTTAGTAGTCTGACAGGGAAACTGAACTGTGTCCTTAAATGGGGAGGAGCAAAACCTGTGAGCGAGAGAATCTTCTCCTGTGTCAGAAAACATAGTGATGTTAGAGGAAGTAGAATCTGTCCTGTAAGCCTTTAAAGCTTCAATTGGTAATACTGAAAGAGTTCAGAATGAGAGAGCTCTTGCCCGCAGTTCTTGCTGATCATCATCTTCGAGCTGCTGAGTATTCCCTCAACTGTATAGACGCATCAATATGCCAGCAGTGACAAGCAGTTTCTTGCAATTAAAAATATTCTTTACTGTTCCAGATGCTTACGCTGACAGCTGATGACAAGACCAATGTCTACTTTTCCTCACTTCCTGGACAAGGGGTGATCTACAATGTCATAGTATGGGATCCTTTTTGGAATACTTCAGCTGCATACATACCTGTGCATACATATGCCTGCAGCTTTGCTGATCTGGTGGATAACTGTGCTTCTCTCAGTAAGTTGGGACTTGTACGTCCTTGCCAACTCATTTCAAGCTTGTTGTCCTCCAGCATGCTGAGTGATGCTTTTGAGGTTTGTTGGTTGGTTGGTTTTTTTTCTTAAATGTGTGAAGGAGCTCTTTGTTCTACACTAGTTACATTTTGTTACTTTATGACAGAGTCTACTTCTTGATTGAGGAGAAAGTCTAGAATAAGACTAAGGGCCATTATCAATCGAAGGTTTAACTTAATGGAGGTTTCATATGCAGTTTGCAAATATATAGCTTTCAACTCTAGTGGCACTCTAGCTTTTCCCATTTGAACTGGGTACATAATCTTAAGTCATTTGTAGGACTTGCTGCATGTGAAACTAAGGTAACAAAACATGAACTATATTGGGGTCCAGCCTGACTTTTTTTCCTAACTGTGCTGATGATAACAGGAATTGGTAACTTACAAATGTTTTAAAAGGAGATAGTCACCTAAAATAAGCATGGAGATAATGCCAGCAATAGCAAAATGACTACAAAGTCATGCTACTTTCTACAAAGCTATATAATGATAGAGTTTGAGCAGAGGAAGAGCAAAGCTGCCACACCTATTGTGGCTGCAGAAGCAACAAGAATAATGGGTAGAATGTGGTTCATGAAATAAGATTTGTTCCCATGATTATTTTCCTATCGTATGCTGTAACACAAGTAACTGTTGTCAAACTCAGTGTTATGACAACATGAGAAAAATTATCTAGGCTAAACCCCTTTTTTTCTGATTCAGGGAAGTAGGAAAATGTGGTTTACTTGTTTCAAAGAGCTTCAATTCCTGTTAAGAACTTTGCCTAGGAGGTAGAGGTGAGCCATACTGGGATGCTGCTGGTCCTTTGTGTTGCATGGAGAGTATATTAAAGGGAGACTGGTGAAAGCTACAGTGATAAAGACTGTAGCTGCTGCCTGGGTCACTAATCCTGCAGCACTGATTTTTATAGATGATTGGATGTCCCTTTTTTTAAAAGCTAATAGAGAATTTTCAGATAAAGCTGTATCAGTATTATAAACAGTAAGTTACAGCTACTTAATTACTGTTACAGAAACTTCAGTCTTTTGAATAAGGAGGAAGCTCTTAATTTCTTAATCAGACTGGAACTACTTCAGTATTCTTGTTGGAGATTCTATCAAGATAATTGTTAGTTCAGGCATTGTGGATCTGCTCACATGGTGTATCTGAAGGAGTGGCAGCTATTAAGCTGTCAGTAGACTCAGTGGCAGCAACCTGACCTTACCTTAGTCTCATTGTTGGGACTATTAAATGGAATGTTCTAGTAACCCGTTCTTTCTCCTTGTAGGCAAACTCTCTACGAAAGTATTCTTCACAGCTGTTGCTATTCTTGGTCTCTTCACTTGCTTTTTTGGACATAGATTCTGGAAAACAGGTACTGAATGTTGGGGTGTTTTTTTTCTCGTAGGTCTGGTTGGAATTTCATAGGTGTAACTTGCTGTAACTTAGAATGGTGGTGTTATTACTAAGATTCACTTGGTAGTGATTATGTGCCAATTGGGTCCACTGCTTTGCTTCTACAGGATCAGAGCTTTTAAGTGCAGAGCAAGAAGTTTCTGGTATGCAAAGAACAGAAATGTAGAGCTAGGGTGCATGCTGGGCAATATAGATATAAACATGTGGTTTTTTGACTATTTGAAGTGCTTGAGGACACCCCTTTCCAGAACAGTGTTGTCAGACTTTCCGTTTGTGCTTCTCAGCCAGTGAGTTAAGATGTTCCTTCCCTGTTGTAACACGAAAATGTCTGAAGATATGCTGAAGTGGGCTTGATATGAAGTGGTATGACAGCATGCATACTAAATCCTTTTTTCTTTCTTCTCTAGACTTATTCTTCATGGGCTTCATATTTGCAGGATTCTTCTTCTTTGTATTCATTACAAGGGTAACTGGCCTTGGTTATGATGGTGAGTAGATGTGTCAAGTTACCCCGCACTCCTACCAAAGTATTGTTATTATGAATCCCTGAAGTAAAATCTCAGTTGTGCTTGTTGTTGGCCAGCCTTAGGAAGAATAGGAGGATGATACCTGGGTATTTGAACTGAGCTCTGATTACCATAATAGCTGTATACACAACAGAGTAACTGTTGCTTCCAATGTGAAATAGAGATGCAGAATTAATAGCTTTGACTATAAAAGACTAATTTAAGTATCTATCCAAGGAAGATACAGGTTTTTAAAATTCTGGGAGTTTGTGACATACTTCTTTCATAATGGATTCACTTCAGTTTCAGATCAAATGCAAATTTTATCTGTAAAATGGAGTGGAAGGTTTGCATCCTGCTTGTTAGGCTAGCAAGACTAAGTTCCTTTTGCCTTTGTCCTACCTTATAGTTACTTTTGATACATGTGCGCTAGCTGTTGCAACTGTAACTGCCCTTGGGAACTCAAGGTGCTAATGTACATAGTAGTAAGACTTTCATTCCAGTCCTATGCCAGTCTTTCAGCATAGGAGTGCTAGTCAGCATTGCAGACTGGGGTCTGAATGAAATGTGTGAAGCAAATACTGATACTCTTGTTTGGATTTTTTCAGAAAAAATAACAAAATCAAGCATGTAAGTAAAGCTGCTGAATACATTATTGCAGTAAGTGAAGTTTTCAGAGTGTTGGAATTTTGCCTCTTCTTTTTCAGCGCGTCTTATTTTGACAGCAGTAGCTGGAATTATTGGAGGGCTCTTCCTGGTTGCAAGCTGGTGGAGATTTGGCTCTGTCCTACTCTGTATGTTTATTATCGGACTTGTGCTGGGATTTCTCTTTTCATCTATAGTCTTCTTTACTCCACTAGGTATGCACTGAAATACTTTGCTGTAGAGTGCTGGCTATTGAGTGATGTGTTCCTGCTGTATTATAGGGACACTGCAAGGGTCTGGGATGAATACTGCTGTCTGGTTTATCTTAGTGTTTATTCACTTTCCCTTTCCAGTGGTGGGAGGAATAGAGTTGTATCTGAAGCCTTCTTTCAGGTGTGCTGTAACTAAAACTACTTTGGGAATCTGCACTGGGGGGAAAAGGAAACTGCTTATTCTGCAGAGAACTTGCTGAGGCTCTTCCTACCTAAGTTGCATGCTATCTCAGCAGTCTGTGACACCAGCTCTGCTTCAGGCAAGCACTGGTCTAGAACAAGTTACAGTAGAAACTTTGTGGTCTAACTTGGAGTTTTCAGGCACAAAGGCATTGTGGATTAAGAGGAGCTCTTGCCGTTACCTTTCACCACACTACAGTGCAAGGCTCTGGGAGCACTGTGTAAGAGTCAAACTTGTATTTGCAGTTGGATTGACATCATCAGGGTCTTTAGAATGACTTTGTTAAGAAAGAAATAATAGACAAATTGCTTAAAAGCAAGCAAGGCTGCTGAGTTAGAATCCCGCTGCGACACTGGAGCTTCAGCCACACTGCTTTCCCTGTTGTAACTATAAATCTCAAAATTCTTCTACTTATGATCCCTTGGTGGGGGAATATTTCATTCTCCAGTCATCTCTGTTTGACTCAAGCCACAGTTCTCTGATAATACTGCAGTTGCTGGTTGTTCTTAATTAAAGTAAAACAGTGACTCAGCCGGGGGTCAGCTTGTCCCCTCTGTTTGATTGACAGGCCTTAGAAAGTAGGGGAGTGTAGTGTTTAGGTGTCTTAATTACTCTTCTTAAAGCCAGAAGAGTTTGTTTGCCTTGTGTTGTTGTAATGGCTGCACTTGCACTATGCTTTAGAGTCAAACTTACATAGATGCAGGCTTATAGATTACAAACCAATCGTGGCAATATGATGGCTTTTCATTGGGCGGAAGTACTCTGGTATTTTTCCTTCTTATCAGATAAGTAATGTATACCTCATCAAAAAATCTCTTGTTTCACAGACAAGATCTGCTGTCTCAACTTCGAGTACAGGATCTATACTCAACTGGGACAGTCTTTTCCTGTTTTTGTTTTGAGTAACTGTGTTACAATACATCTTAAACAATCAGCATTTGAGCTCAAAAGCTAAGCTTTTCAACATTCTACTCGAGATTTCTGAAGGCACAGAATCTTTAAAAAAATGCTCGCCCCCAACCACTTACAAAAAAGGATATGTTTTGCTAGCTAGTAAACTACATGTGGAATATGGTGTCTTTGCAGGAGACTACAGGGTCTTTCGTGATGATGTTGTGTTCTGGGTGACCTTTTCTTCTGTAGCCTTGATGATTCCAGTGCTTTTTGTTGGCTGTCCAAGAATTGTAAGTAATCTGCACTATCACCTCAAAAGGAGGGAGGAAGGGGTCTCAGACTTCCTAATGCAAAATATAGTCCTGTGAGATATGTATAGAATATTTAACACAGCTTCATGAAGCTTAGCACAGGACCAGCTCTAGGGAGTTCCTGTTCAGCCCTACTTGTGCTAAGTGGTCCATAAACAAAGGAATGACTCTTTGCAATGTTGCACATAGCGTCCACAAACACTTGCATTTAGTCGACTTCTGCTGTCTTAACAAGATGTCTGGACAACAGGCGTGTGCAGCCAATTTCTTGTAGAAGAACTAATACAAAATACTGCCTTAAGGAGGTGGGGAATAAAGAGTGTTTATCAGTCTCCTAAAGCTGTGCGTTTTTTCTTCCCCTCTAGCTGAACATACTGGCCTCTGGAGTAGTAGGCTCTTATGCAGTGATCCTAGCTATTGCTTGTTATGTGTACACAAGTCTTGCTTACATCACCTTAGACCTACTCAGAAGGGTCCTCAATGATTACTTCAGCAGAGCTTACACTAATGTACCTTTTCAAACAAATGGTGAGTACTGCTCTTAAGACTTTATTTTTTTTTTTTAAAGAAAAACTGCCTCTTTGGTTCCATTGTAGACAGTGAGTGTTGAGCATAGGAAGGGATGAAAGGCGAACACAGTAAGTACAATGTGAGATTTAACACCCAGATGATTAATTCTAGTCCTTCAAAAGAAATACTAAGTAAGTAGACCCAAAGGCACCAACCTTCCAGCAGGTGGTATGAGACAAAGGCCCTTGTGAAATGTGCTTCCGAGGCTTGGACTGCCACCTTGCTGATGAGTTTGCAGAGTGGGCAGTCAAAAGGCCTAGTATGGTGACTGAACAGATTAATCTCCACTCCCTGTGTATTCTTTTCTTTGCGTGGATATACTCTAGGCAACTGAGGATGCAGAGACAATACTTCATTCCTTTCTGTCACTAAACTTGTTCAGTGTTTGTGCTTGGGAAAGGAAACAATGTTTTGCTTTAATATAGGAAGCTGTTTGTTTCCGCTTTTTCAGACTTCATTATCTTGTCAGTGTGGACAATGCTGGCTCTCAGTGGAGTAACTGTGCAGCTTCGCCGAGAAAGAAGTGAAGTGCCCTTCCCACCACACCCTTATGTCACCTGGAAGAGAGAAAGGGAGCGCAGAAGCACCAACGTCTTGGACCCTAGCCATCATATTCCTCCCCTAAGAGAGAGGATCCATAACAAGATACTACATATCAAAGAGTTTTTTCAGAAAGAGCAGCCGGCTGGGGAAAGAACTCCGTTGCTTCTGTAACCTGCCAAATAACGGGTGGGAACAGAGAGGAAAAAATCTAGGAATGGTGAGATGAACGATCACTAGCAAACCAGACAGTGGTGCAGGATTTACTACTGCCAATTTGTCCTGCTTAATAAGAGGAGAAGATATTTGCCCAACCTGGAAGAAAAGTTATCTGTATGGTACACTACATGCTGTTTTGTGACTCACTCTCTCTCTCAATGGCCCACTCAGCCTGCTGTAATATGCATATGTCTAGCCGCAGAATCTTGTACTAATGGTCAAGTACAAGTATTTTTCTTGTGGTGATATAGTTTGATGTTTAGGTATGTGATGTGTAAAACATCCCTTAGAAAGCAACCTGTACAATGCTGGTTCTTCCCTTGCAGTGTGAAAACTACTGCTGAAATATTGCCTGACTGGCTCCCGAAGGTGAGCAGTCTGTCAAACTGCAAGGGGAGAGAGATAAGGACCATACACAAGAGTTCTGCTAGCAGGAACTGAAGTATCACCTTCTACTAAAGGTACAAAATGTGTGGCTGCAGACACAGTTGTTTCCAAGAAGTGTTACTGAACCTTGCAAGCAAAACTGAGCGACTTGAATTTAAACTGCACTGAATTAACTGTTGCAAGTGTGTGCACTGGGGCTCGGGAATTGGACCTGATATGAGACAAGAAGACTTTCTCCCTCGCTTTCAGATCATTCTGTAGCAAACTCGTAATTTGATCTCTGCACAGAGATGACTGCTAAGAGAACACAACAGGTTTGCCTCCTTGTTTGCTTTCTGAACAGCCTGTGTCTTGTTTCTGCTCTGGCATAATCTCTTTTTTGATGGTGCTGTCATAAAAGAAAAAACTAGATAAGGTCTCTGTCACAAACAGCAGGTTTTTTTCCTGGAATTGTTTGAAACACTAACTATTTTTAATCAATACATCTTTTAATTTTGCCTTTAAGGGGTAAAAACAGCATCCAGCTGTCAAAATACTGACCAGGATCCTTGCTGACTGAATGTGTTCCCTGCCAATTTGGGTTGCATCTGCCCAAAGCAGAATGCAGTAAAACAGATAAGGGACCACTCTTGAATTCAGTGAACTGTGATCACATGTGGTGGCTTTATTCAACTCCTTAAAAACAAAACAAACAGCCATTTTCAAAACGCAAACTGAAGCATTGTGGGTTTAGCTCACACAAATGCACGGGCAGTCCTGAGGCTGTCCTTGGTTTTACCTGCCCCCAACACCCACTCCTGGTCTTCACATTCAGTGTTTACGTGGTGACCTGTCATGCATTAAATGATGGTTGAAGTCTTGCGTCCTGTGCCTTGATACAGGTTACAGTGGCTCTTCCTTCTTGCTCTCGTTGTACCTTTAGTGTGGGCAGCAAACATGTAGTCCTTCCTGTCTGAAGGTCAACGGCTGTTCTGCTACCTGAATGGAACCACCATGAATGAATATCCGAGCGGTGGAAACTTAAGTTCTTGGCCATCGCTTTAAATTCTTGGTAGTAAGTATGTAAGAAACAACTCTTTGTAAGGAAACTGGCAAAAGAACTTTATCTGAGAACTTAGTTGAAAGGTAAAACACCCTGGCAGTAGAAAGGAATTAATGACTATGAAATGACTCTACTTACTGACTGTTTCTCTTTAAGAAGTGAAAGCTTAATGACAGCATCGGAGGTGACTGAGCTGATTTGATGTTTAGAGAGACAGATCTCATGGTTGCTTGAAGCTTGAACATCAGCCTCAAACAGCAGGGCAAGGCTGAAATCCTGCAGTTTGGGTCTTGCTTCACTGCGCTGTTGTGCAGCACATGGAGGGGAAACGAGGAGCTCTTTCCCTGGCCTCTGGTAGACTGAATGCTTGCTGACTGCCCTTACCGCACTGATACTGAGCATGTCTTTGCCATATTCAGTGGCAAGTAGCAAACACTTATTTGGTATACAAATGCTCTTAAATGTGTTTACCTTTGTTTTTTATAACTGCTGTGATTAACATTGTGGAAGAAACAAGTTTAACTCTAATTTTCTATGTCTTTTATAATAAAGATGCCTTTTGAAAGAATATTGAAACTAAAGGCGTCTCTTTGAATTCAACTTAGCTTCTGCCTTTGGTGTTGTAAGGATAGATTTGGAAAAATTTCTTAGACCCTCAAGGGATGAGGTCGGGGGGAGCTTAGTTGACCTGTTGTAAGCGCCTACTGTAGTAACAGTGACACCCAGAGGCTGAGAGCGTGGTTATGTTCTGTGTGAAACTAGTGAGGAAGTGCATGGTCCAAAGAGGCTTTTTATAGCTGCTTTGGACAAGGTTTTAGCTAATGAATGGATGGTGGTTGTTCAGTTTTTAAGTGGAAGCTAGCCTGCAAGGCTAGCTCTTTTTGAAGAGCTTGAACTTTTGAACTCTTTTTGAACTCTTTTTTTTTTTTTTTTTCTCCCCCCCTGTGATCCTGATGAAACAAAGACAGGTCTCTGCTTTGTTTATAACAATATGCTAACTAAAATGTTGTTTGTTTCCTACTAACTTTCTTACTGTGTGAGAAAATAGTCACTGAGCTGATGTTACAGATAGTGTTAGTGAGACAGCCAGAAGTAGCTAATTGCCAAGGACGGGATAGCAAGAAGTAGAGTGCTTCTATGTGTCACGTATGTTCTCCTATACCGATTAGCATAGAACTGTGGCTACTTCAAGGAACATCTGTATCCTCAAGAAGTTGGCAAACTTACAATAAACTCTTACTGTCCTGAGATGACTCAATACCTTAAAAGGATAATGGGAGGAAGGGTATCCCTACCCCAACGACCACCGAGGAACTCACGCCTGCGCACAAGTGTCTTGCTGACACTGCAAAATTTAATATGCATGTGCAAAAAGGCTATTCAGTCATCCTAATGAGTACGTAAGCCTAGGTGGAGTTATGTATTAGGGAAGCGGAGTTACAAGAGTCTTCTGTGTATAAATAATGGGTTAATATCCCTGGTAAAGTGTGCTAGATTTTTGGGTTTTCCCCTTAGCACCTGCTGTCAAATAAAGCAATATCTTCTCTCTAAACTACTTTTAGTTTTGGAGAGCTTTTATGTCGGGTAACGCTGACTTGGAGACTCTGTCTTTTTTTTTAATACTGTAAGAAGTGGTATGGGAATTTCTCCCATATTCCATAAGCCATAGCGGGTAACAGTGATGATAATCACTAACTGATCCATGGGGGTGTTGAAGAGGTAATTTTCAACAGTTTTTTGAGTACCACCTGAGCCAGTTGCGAAATGAAAACTGGATCCTACCCTGCTATGTTTCTGTTCTGACTGCAGAATCTCTCATCGGAAGCCTTAAGTGCGCAGTTTTGCTAGCTTAAAATAATGCTGTATGATGCTCCTGAGGAATCTACATCTAAACTGTGTTCTTCTAGATAGTGATTCCCCTGTAAAATCAAGTGGTTTGAAGCCTCGTGTAAACTGAAGCTTTCTGGGCGATGGTGATGATGATCTACTTCCTGCTGCTGTAGAGAATTCTCCTGCTTTGATGGCTCCAGTACGCTTTTTTTTCCACCAGGTTTTCTCAGAGCAGTCTTTGCTGTACTGTAATAATGCTGCAATGATCACTTCTTAGTATTTGTCTTAATTGCTTGTAGAGATTTCCCAGGTCTGCACGTGATGCAGGCCTGCCTCAAACCCACAGGGAGAAACTTTCTTCCTCCTCCCTCGCTTTCCCACCCACGCCAACTTCTAGCAGTTAGACAAGCTGTGATATGAGTATACTCAGGGAATACTGATCTTTTCCAGAGAAACAGACCTGCCTTTGTTCTTGTGGCTCCTTCCTCACCTTCACACAAACCCAACCTGACCAAGCAGTTTGCCTTACCTGCTTCCCCACACGTTCAGAAAGCAAGATGGAAAATAGAACCCCATCATGCTTTCCCCAAGTGCACTTTGGAGGGGAGGAAGACAAACTTTCCCCTCCCCGAAGCTTTGCGGTTTTGATTTGGGAGCGGGATAGGAGACTATAGAAGGGGCCCACGAAATACATATTCCTTCATCATCTCTGCAGTTATGTATCCTGTGCAAGTGGCGCTAGGAGGAATGGTGTGGTATAGATATTCCAATCTAATAGTCCGTGCTGCTAGTACTTGGTAAAAAGAAAAGGTATTTGGCGTTGTCCTTGGATTTTCTCAACGGGATGGTAGAAATATGTTGCATGCACCAGGTTATAAAGCGCTCGGAACCATTTTGGGGGCTTGGCTGCTGGGTATTATGTAAAACACACGCTAGAGACTTCTGAGAAAACTTTGGCTTCGTTTAATACCTTACCACTTGTGGCTCTGAGCTTGGCTTGGAGAAACCTGAGCAGAAGGTGAACGGTGCGGAATGCCAGTCTGAAACAGAAACTCCGTGCTGTAAAATACACTGTCTGAGATCTTTCCGGGATTGCTGTCAGAGAGAGACTTTAACGCGTCCTGGCTTGTTTGGTGGCTTTCAGGCTGTTTCATTTTCCTGTGTCTGAGGCACAGGCATTGCTGAAACTGTATAAAACTGTCCCAAGCAACTGGATACTGAAGCAGAGGGTAAAGCAATACTTAGTTTAAAATTGCTTGAGGACCAAAATCCTGTTACGTGGCACAGACATCTGTAACTCTTCAGGAGGGTGTTCTTATTTTTAATTAGAGGCTAAGGACTGAGCTTGGCTAACAGCTGCTGATGCCCCTAGTAGGGCCCAGTAGGGAAGCTCAGCCAACTGCAGTGTCCTCTGGCGGCACTGGGTTTGGGTAGGAGAGAAAGTGCTTTACAATTTGCCTGTTTAATAAGAGTGCTACGTGTTTAGAGGGAAAAACAGGACCCTTTGTCTCTGCTTTGGGCTCTCCTACGTCCAACGTGAGATCTGTTCTTCACGGCTGCTCTTGGGTGAGTTTGTCAGCTCTGGAGCTCCTGGGGAGATGCTCACAAAGAAAACATTCTGTTTCTCTATCAGATTTCCTTAAATAGGCCCTAATTAATTGTTTTAACTCTTTCTTTAACTTTTAGGGGACTCCTGATCCTGAAGTGCAAGGTGTACGTTTTGGCTTGTAGTGTCTAGGCAGCAGGCTGGGTTAAAATCATCCTTCAGAATCTTGTAGTGGATGAGCAATAGCTTCATCTTCCTTCCTGCTTCCCTAACTAGTGCTGAGTTACTCTTACACAGCCTTTACTTTTCTTTGCGATAGCAAAATAAATGAGACATAAAGGCATATTTCTTTGGTCCCCTCTGTATCTGCCTTTTGCTCCAACCTGGACTGTGCACAAAAATGGCCTTTCCCAAAGCCTTCAATTTTTAAGTTTTCACTGACGCTTCTCACCCCAGCGAGGTTCTCCAGCTTTCGTTCTGTTCCTGCCTAGAGCTGTCCCTTATCTGAAAACACTTCTGAAGGACCGGGAGCCCTTCCTGAGAAATAAATATGCCCCGTTTTAAAATGCGCATTTTTCACTTAGCCTTTGAGCTGTTCATCTGCCCTCCTAAAACTGGCGGCAGCATGTTGTAGGCTTGCATGTGTTCTTTGCAGTGGTACCTTTGGTGGGCTTTATTGTAACTTTGGGTTTTGGTTGGTTTATCCAGCAAATAGTCAGAATAGGAAGCATTGAGTTTTCGGTAAGTAAATATCCTGCAAAATGTAAGTATTATAGGCATTAGGTCAATGTGTTCTAACTCAATGGCTGAGATGCATTGATACGTCCCTGCCTGTTTATTTGAATCTTGCCAATACTCATCTGATTCGGTTGTCCCCTCCCGCCTCTTTGATTAGTAGGCTTTGGTGTTTCAGTTTTCTTTAGAAAGAATAGCTCCAGTAACATTTTTTGTTTGTTCAAGCAGATGCTTGTTTATAATATATATATTTTTTTTGTTGATAGCAGACCTTGCCTGCTAGCGCATAGCTATTGTCAGCCAGCTGTCTCCTGTGTGAGCATGCAAGGCTTTATACTTTCATGCACGCTGGGGGAAGACGCCTTCAAAACAGAGCAATAAATTAGCTCGTTTGGGGAGCGAGAGGAAGTGGGAGATAAAAAAAAATAAATGGTTGTGTCCAGCTTACCCGCCCGCTTCAGAACTGGGTTTGCGTAAGTCTGCCTTGACAAAAAAAAAAAAAAGCACCCTTTGCAATCTTTCCACATCATCCTTAGTGCCTTGAGGTGTAACAACAGATTGTCGAATGTGCTCAGAATGAGCTGGATTCATATTTTTTTTTTTATCATGAGTGCTCTGGGTGAGGAAAAAGCCACATGCAGGAAGCAAAAAAGCACAGGTGCAGTATTGTTGTAGGAGGCAGCTGCTGTTTGCCTAGAGAGTAATTTAAGGAGTTGCATGTGATGATTCATTTAAAAAACTGTTTACTGTGTTACTGAGCATAGCATTGGAAAAACCTCAGACACTGATTGCCCAGCGTCCATCAGTGTGTTGTACTGTTCAAGCTCCCAACAACTGAATTTTCAAAAATATACCTAAAGCTTTTTACTGCTGAAATAGCCAACCTCAGATGTATTTCTTAAGGTATTTTTGTCGGTGAGAACACTGTAGGGAAATTAAATTCTTCGTTCTGCTATTCCATACAAAAGGTAAAACTGCGCCTTAGGGCAATGGAAAGGGACGGCGGTTGGAGTTCTGCTTGTTCCCCTTGTGCCACTGTTCTCTAGCTCACATCTGAGGAGCATTGCCAGCGTGTACTTTTTCCAAGACTGTAATTATGAAACATTGCCCTCCATGTTAAGCGGTTGCTTAAGGTTTTCTTCTTCTAGGTATCAGGTGAGTTTATTATGAACGTAGGAGATAATGATGTTCTCTGACGCAAAGGCATGGCCACGCCGGCTCCCAGCAAGGTACACTGCGGCATCAGAACACATTTGGGGCAGGGAGGTGGCTGCAGGCAGCAGGAACGTTGGTACCTTTTCTCATACAGTCATTGAAATAGAACGTTTTATTTTGCAGCACACTTTAATATGCGGCAGCTAAATGGTTTTGTTTATAATAGTCTATTCTGCTGTCATCAGTACGAAATTCAACGTCATCACAAATGAGAAAAAGTGGGACGGGCAAAAGGGGAGGCTGAGTGTGACTTAACACCTCTCCCAGGTACGCGCCCATGGTATCAAACTCTGCCCTCTGCTGTGTGTGGTTCTCCCAGTGCATCTTGGTGTGCCGCAAGGGTAAGTTTAGTCAGCAGTCCTCTGTTGCCGTTACACAAAACCTACTTTTCTGCTCTTCAAACAAATAACAACAGGTTATGTGTGTGTTGGTGCTGGTTCAGAGATACGTGTGGGACAGCGTTAAGGATTTTTATAGGACAATAATGAGATTATTTGGTCGGCACACTAAGTTAAATGAAACTCTCGGAGAAGATACCTTCTGTGACAGTGGCTCAGACAGCTGGCAACTTTTGGACATCCACAGCTCCGGTGCATTCCCACTGCATCTTGTTGCTTTTTCTCCTTTTTCTTTGGTCTCTGGTGGCAGTATGTATGATGCTGCTTCCAGAACTTAAGTGTTACCAACAGCATGATTTTGAAAAGGCCGCTAAAGAAGTTGTCCAATGTTAAAAAAAAACCAAACTTATTGCTCTACCATGTTCCTTCGCTTCCAATGTAGGATTTCTTTTGCTCTCCTCTCTCATCTTCCCACCGTCACTGCATAGAACATGTCATATTGTGACCAGCACTAGTGTTTTGTGAGCCAGTTTAACCCTCTGTCATCGTGGACATCAATATCTGCAGAAAGGAGTGCATGTTTTACACTTGAAGGGATGACTTAGAAATTCTTTTTTTTAAACAAACAGCAAAAGTGCTTTTAAAGCTTAATGTTTACAAATTAAAACTGGAAACTTCCTAGCCACTGTAAATCTTTTTTTGGGTATCTACAATGGGATCCTAGTAAAAGTAAATCTGCATGAGAAGAGTGCCATTAGCTCTGTATTTTAACAGAATCTTTTCATCCCAATGTGTTTGTTAAAAAACACGTTTTGATCCAGAAATCAAAGAGCAGTGGACTGCTTTTTGTTTATCCTTACTGCTCCTCTGTATTAGTAAACAGTGCCAGTGGTTCATTTGAAGGATGACTGTGAATGAATGAATGCCTCTGTGGAAGAGAGGGTTAGTTTTCCAAGAGCAAATGAAGACTTGACAGAGGATTTCTTTTGCTATACAGCAACATGAATAAAAGCACTAGAAAGTGGCCTACCTGCCTTAAAGTATAAAAATAAGCTGACTAAATGGCAAAATGATGTAATTTTTTTTCTTGCGTGTTACCAACAAGGCTCACTTTGGATTCAGTACCTTACTTTAATCACGAAGACATCCAGATTTTCAGTCAACTTTATTGATAAAATAAGTTTACTGTACAGTACACAATTCTAGACATAAATTCTTTTCAAGCTATCTGCATTACAAAAATAACAGGTATGCAATGAAAAATAGTCACTCCACACACTGTGAAGGTTCTTTAAAATCCTAAAGTGATCATCAGGTCAGAGGAATGACAGGGGAGACCTATCAAACGTGAAGACTAGGCATAGATAAATTATGTCATTTTTTTTTAATTTACAAAAATAAACACTAATCAAGCATTATTTCGTAATAGAGCAACCTTAAAGAACTGCCACAGACTAACAACCCCTTCTCTGCTGTACAGCTCTGGAGACTGTATTTGAAAGAGAAACCAGAAAAATCAGCCATAAAACTGCATTCAGCATTAAATGGATATAAATGCCTCTGAGACCAGTCAACGTCTGAAAAGATGCTTTTAAAAAGAACAACTTAATCAACTGAACCCAAAACTTCTCATACATTTGCAACAGCGAAACACTCCATTAAAAAAAAAAACAAAACAAAAAACCGTTGCTTCTGATAAGTCACCAGCTTGCAAACTATGAAGAAATGCAAAATCTTAATTATAGAAGCATTGGCAAAATTTTACAGAAAATAGCAGCAAGCAAGTAGATTTTGTGCTTGAGCTAAAACATTCCCAAAAAAATTCCCCCCACATGTTTAGCAAGTTTTGAAAGGATTCAATTTTTTTTTTCCCATGCACATGAACGTCCTCAATATATTCTTAAGCCTAGAAACAAGCGAAGATGCTCTGGATAAGAGAAGTAGCAGTTTCTCCATTTATAAAAAAAAATGCAGTGAAGATTCAGAGAGCTTCTTCCCCCAGCCACCTCTCTGCTGCTGCTGTTTGGGTGCTTTCAAATTGCCATTTCCCAGTCAGGAAGTTTGGGCAGGCAATCAAGAGAAGAAATCAGTGGGACTAACGTGGCTTCTCACCTACAGAGATCTGAGCCTGGTTTTCTCTCATAAAAGTAAAAGTTAAGGCAGAACGATGCTATGCTGCGTTCCACAAAGTGATAAAGTGGGAGCGGCTCTTGTTTTGAAATTACAGTTACGTATACGTATTTTAAACAATCTTGTTCAATTAAAAAAAAAAATAAAACATTGAGCAAATGCAAAAGCATTGCTTAGGTTGAGACAACTGGCCTTATTTCAACAGGATACTCTGTGGTGGCTAAATCACAGAAATCCTTAAGTTTTATGGTGCCTATGTACGCTTTCCATCAAACAGATTTGTTGCAAAGTGAGAATTTTTTTTAGAACTTATTAAAAGGAAAAAAGATAGTGTGGATCGTGCACAAGCACATTCTTAAATTACTAGTCTTTAGACAGAGATCAGACTTTAAATCTTACCTTTATTATATAATAGGTGCACTGAAACTTTGTATGAGCAATAATTTATAGAAATTATGTGAAATCTTGTCTTACCTGTAAAATGACTTCATATAAAAATAATTCCCAATTCGGTAAGTGCGTTAATCCATTTCTCACTGAAGTTAGACCTACGGCAATTAATCTGTCATTTGGCTTTTGTGGAATACCAACTTTAATTTATTTTATGCAGTATAAAAGCCACTGAACTGGAGTTTAAGATGCATTAGCTTGCTGGTGCCCTATTCAATAACAAGTGCTTGACAAGTGACCCCTGATACTCCGTTTGTAAAGTGTGCAATTGAAACTTGTTGACTTCCACAGTCTTCAGCTTTTCCTCAGGCTCAAATCACTGCTTGTTACTAATCCTGACAGAGACGTGCTCTCTGATGCATCTTCCTTCTTGAGGTTCAGGAATGATTCTCTAGTTATTTGAAGAATTTCTCTCAAGCCTTTGTTTTCTTGCTATAGCCCCAGAAATAAAAAAGCATTTAATAGAACTCCAGAAAGAAGTCAAGATAACTATGTTAATAATCCCCCCTCCCCTCTGCTCCAAACGTATGTATAAGGATTAAAATACTGATTTGGAGTCAGGCAGTGCCATGTTATCTTCTAAAACTACCAACATTAGGTTTCTGACCCTCTTGCTCTTTTGAATGGGCACTAAGCATAAAAAAAAAAAAATTATCAAAACACAAAGATGAGTGAGAAAAGGGCATTTAAATTCAAATGTGGCATTTAAAAAATATATCTGTTTTTGCCACACACCCTGACCCATAATGAGCTGCTTTGCTAGCACTTAATCAGAGAGCAATAGTATTGATCTTCCAATAATAGGCAATGGAGAATCCTCCCAAAAGCACAAAATTATTATTAAAATAATAATAATAGTAAAAAGCCAAAGGTGGGGGATATTATTATTTGCATCCTAGTGTCTTATTATGATGAATTTGTATTATTTCCTAGCTCTTTCCTACACTCAGAGACTTAAAGAGAAAGCCAGCACATAAATATAAATCACTGATTTCTGGTGAAGTATCACCTATGCAGGACTTGAGAGTTAAGCTGTAGGGGGGGAAACTACTACTTACAGCCCACTCAACAAGAAAAGTGTAAGAAAATAGCAGTGTAAGTGAATGGTACAGAAACTCTCGAGAGATACAGTAACTCAATAGAAATAACAGTGATAACATTTACTCCCTGGCTATTTGTGCCATTGCTGTTTTATTTCGTACTTACCTCAAGCTGAATTATACGTTCCTGCTCTTTACAGCCGTGCTTTTCATCAATTTCAATGGCTTTTCTCATTACTGCTGCCATTTCTGTAATTTGGTCCACATGCACTTGCAGCTCCTAAGACATAAAAATAAAATCGTGAAAGCTTTAGTAATACATTTTCTGCATTACTAAAAATAAGCAAAACATTAAATATGCATTTTATCTGCTGTGTCACTGAATAAAAATGTGAACACAGACCTATATTTGTGAAAATAAACAAGGTCTCTATAACTTTACAGCATGAGTAGACACTGTGGTCCTGTTTATTTAAATAAATCTGGTTTGCTACGCAGTGATCCCTTTTATTAGAATTTTATATTAAAAAAAATACACTTAAATGACTGTCTTACATAGCTTCCAACATCTTCCAAATGGCTATAAGTTAGCCATGCGCTTGCTCTGACAAGGCCCTGCTGTGATGCAAGAGTTGATGAACATCATTTTGGATATGCAGAAAGACTAAACTCATCTAAGAGCACCAGGATCCACGATATTCCTTCCATTTGTTTGAAATCTCATCTCAAGCCGGTACAGCCAGTACCAGCCCATGAGCAGGTGAAGCGGTCATCCTTACTGTGTCACGTATTAGGAAACTCAGATCTGTCCTTCACTCTTTTTTAGATACTTCCACTTGAATCCACTTCCAATTCCAGCTTATCTGTGATCTGGACTTCAGAGGCCCTTGTCCTCGCTGAATTGTAACAGAAACTTTTGTGTCCTGACTGACCTCTTTATGTTTGTTTATTAATGCTGGTAGGGTACTTTCCTACAATAAATAACTAACGACCACATCTTGCCGAAAGATTCAAGGAGGAGGAAAAAGAGCAGTAAGTTTGGTTTGCTCTTGTCCTGTTCTGCTGCCAGGGGTGGGATGATAGGAACCATTAACACGGGCACAACAGCCTTTGCAAGGAAGCTAGATTTTTAGATAACCTTCACTGTTTGCAGAGAAGCGATCTCTTGCCTGGACCTTGTTGGTTCAGGTGACAGTTTATTTTCTCACCGTCCAACCTATCAGCAGGAAATGCTTGAAGGGTCACTACAGCAGATCTAGATAAAGAGCCTATGCCTTTGGCATTTGTTGCTGTTCAGTTAAGCCAAATATTTTAATGGTATTTCCAGAAGGTTTTATTTTTCATTGTCTTTTCTTCAACTTGTCTTTTACTCCAACTCTACTATCATGTCAGCCTATCCCTTGGACAAAATTCACAACAGCTACTAACTAGTATCAGGAAAAGTGGAACAGTAGGAGTGAAATGAAGAAAGGTATAGACTAAAGTTAAATCCCACCTTTAAATTATGAGTTTGACTGGAACATCTAGCAGATGATCAACTTGCCTTTAAACTTCCAGAAATTATTAAAGTACCATACCGAACTGCCTCATTTGGAATCAAACTTTACCTGACCAAAACAAATATACTTTACTAAAACAAACACTGGCCCTTTCCATCCTTTATTCTCTACCATTCCAATTGCCAAAGCCATGGTTTAGCTGTTTACTCATTAAATGCCCACTCACAGCATAGAGGGGAGAGGAAAAAAAAAACCAAAAAACCGCCCCCAAAAACTTGCTGTGAATCTTTATTTTCTTCTCAGTTTTCAGAGAAGGCCATTACATTAAACTTTTTCTTTTTTCAATGAAAAAACTAAATTTATCTTGAAAGGAAGCTGTGATCAGCGGTAAAAGAGTAAGTTGGCAAGGATGTACCCTTGAGAAGGACTGGGAGAGCATTAGTGGTTTTTAGTTATATTTCTGTCCTCCCTACTTCCTATTTTGCCAGCTTAAGTGGCCTCTTGATCGATATGATTTAGGGCCTCTTCCAAGGTCACTGATGTTAGATCAGATACTAACAGAAAACTGTAAGATTCTAGACTGGAAGGCAGAGGTGTAAAACTTGGATACTGTAATAGCAAACAATCCAATCAAAGTGTTTCTTAACGAAGATAGCCTCAAACATCTACAAACACTTTTTGTATTGCTCTCTTTTTTTTTTTGCCGTACAATTTTTTTTTCCCCTTTGGAGAAAAAAAACCCAACACATGTTTTTAGGGCTTATTTCAGTTGAGTGAATTCAAACAGCACACTTCAATCAGGGTCATTACTACCAACACACACTTTTCTCCTGCATACAACATTGCTAAAAGAAATTGGTTTTCTGTTTAACAGAGGTACTTGTTGATCTGCAGAAATCAATGATTTTTTTTTAAATAATCTTTTGTAAATAGGCACTAAAATCAAAAGCTGTCACTTCTGAGAACAGTGATTACTGGTGACAGAGATTAATTCCTTAGACATGACAGATTTCTTAGTTAATAGGAGAGAAGTATTTAAAGACTGCTTCAAGATTGAACAATCTTACTGAATGTGAAGGCTGGTCAGAAGAAGAAACAATGAAATTTCTGAAATGCTAAGTGTCAGGATAAGGGTGATAAATCCTCTTCATTGGGCGTTCTTGTGGGATCAGATTTAACCAAAATGTCGAAGCCCGAATCTCCTGTTTAAATAATATTGTTTGTGTGGTTTTGGGTTTGCTTGTGGTTTGTTTTGGTTTTTTTTACCTCCAGCTTTTAACCCATAGAAGTGTTCCTAAATGAAATTTCAAAGTCCATTTCAGGACAGATATAACTTTACTCTCTTGTCTTGGATATAAATCTATGCTCTCCTGAGGCTGTAAGATATGCTATACTAGATACTAAGGTAACTTCTTTTGAAAAGGATATAAACCTATCATTTTTCAGGCACTAATGTTAAAAGATACAGTTCTAATCCAATAAATTCTTTCATATCAATCTAAGTAGTTACATTGATTTCAATGGCACTAATTACACACATATGATTTCGTAAGGAGATATGAAAGCATCACATTCTCAAGCTTTGTTTTCTTGGTATGCAGACCCTAACTCTGCTTTGCGGACTTAGTTTGTTGAGGTCAAAGATGATGAAACACTTAGAACTAATGTTTGTCTACACAGTTCCAGTGCTGTCTGATAATTATGTTTCATTTACAGTGTAATACAATGCTTTGATAGAAAGCTCCTGTTTAGATCTGTTAGTGACCTAGAATCGTGAATTTTTCCAGAGATACATTTTAAAAGTCTAAACTATATATTACTGCTATTAAAACGTATATTAATCTTCTATGAAGCTGCTGAATACTGATATATGCTTCATAGCTTACAAAAATGTTACTTGACAGCACTTTGCTTTTCTTGTTTTCAAAAGCCGTAAGATGAAGCACACCTAATACCAGCAACGTTCACCACCCCTCAAGTATCTCAGGCTGCCCTGGATTCTACTTAGTAATCCTGACCAGTACTGAAGCACAAACCAAGGGTTGAAGCAGGAAAGAGAAGCATATGTCAGTTATTCAACATTCAAAAGAGCTTTTAACTGATTTGTTTTTGTTTTTTTTTAATTTGCCATAGATAGGGGAAAAATATTTTAACATTGAATTTAAAAAGCTTACTCCTCCTACTCTCCCCAGTAAGCACAGAGTTACTAATTATTTGTTGGAGTCACAAGCGTAAGTTAAAGCCAGTCTAAATATTTGAATGTTACTGAGATCTACGGGCATCTGGAAGTATAATAGGGCAGTTGCCTTAAAGACCTAGGCAAAAAGTCATTAAGTAGATATAGTAATGAAATGCTACTTGATAAAATCTTAAATAAATCAGAAGCCAGTAAAGTTGACTTACTAGACTGATCAAGTTTCCTGCTTGTTTCATGACCTGGATTATAAAAATTAGGACTTTTTTGTACAATGATGTAAGAACTCAGACAAAGTAAGCTCTGAACTGATCCACTACAAAGTAACTTAAGCGTTAACTAAAAAAAAACAAAGGCAAAAAATATTGAACTCATTACCTTGGAATGTTGCTCTTTCAACTTCGTTATTATACTTGGATCATCCTTCTTGCTCGCCATAAGCAACCTAAACATCTGTTCTCTGTACTTGCTCATTATGAGTTCCAAAGCAGACTGATGTTCTTCAAGAGATGTGCGTAGTTCTACAAACAATTTTAAATTCAGATAAAGTTTAACAGAGAAGAACTGAAACACAATGCAAATGTACTTCAGCTTGAGAAAACCAAAATAAGCCCTTAACTGAATGTCCCCTCGCCCTGCATCATAAAATCTTCGTAGGCTCTGCAAATGTCTTCAGTGGTGACTACCCTGGGAAAATTCTTGTTCAGTAAGAAAAATAAGGTCTTTTGTTAATACGACTTCATATTCAATCCCTTTAGCTGATATAAGCCATCCTGAGCGTAGCTGAGGAGAGCTTTACTCTAGCCACTATAAGCAACACTGTACACAAGCTGGAAAGAAGTTTACAGATCTGTTTTAATGTGCAGCTTGGTAAAATAAGAGTTAAAAATGCTTGTGTTCAAAATCCACCAAGTCAAGGACAAATAATGTCTGAGATAAGACAAGATTCACACAAATCAAGATCATGGACTCCTTTGCTGAATGTAACTGTTGGAATACCTAAGGAACAGTATACTCCTAGCGTACAGAATTCCAGAAGGAATTACACTACTGCATTTACAACTTGTCCTCACTGCTCCTAAATCAGTTGTTTTTAGCAGTGGGAAAACACATTTCCAAACAGATACCTATACTGCAGAATTAAGTTCTATTTATCTCCTTATTTGTGCTGACTATTAGGTGAGGGCTGAAAAAGTAATTTTCCACGACTCTTGGTTTTTTGTTAATCATAGTCCCAGTGATCAATGGTAGAAGTCTCCCTGATTCCACTGGTGCAGGTTGGAACGTGAGAAGGACACAACAGTCAAGTCTTACCTTTATTCTCCTGTTGCAATTCCCTAATCTGTCTGTTTTCTTGTTGGATACCCATTACCAACGTAGACCGAGGACGATGTCTTGCTACTTCATTGAGTTCTTGAATTTCTTCTTGATACTAGTTATTAAAAATAATACAACATATTTAAATAACCGAAGGCAAGCGTTACTCGGCAAGTTATAAAGGACCAGCTCTAGCGTCAGTCAAAGTGTGTAACCAGCAAGATAATGCTTGGTTTGAAATAATTATATAATACAAACAAACAAAAACGCTTTTGAAGGTATTGCTAATACACTGCCCTGTAGAGACACTAAAGTAGCACCTTTGTTTCTAAACAAGTTTCATACCTCAGATGTGTGTAGTGGGCACGGTTTAATCTTCAATTAATGCGGATCAAATTCACCATCAAGTAATTTAAAACTGATATACATATGGTAAAGAAAAACCATGGGGTATTAACCTCTAGATGTTTACTGTGGCTTCCCAATACCTTAAATGACAAAGCTGTATGGGTACAAGTCACATGGCCCTGAATGAATGGATCCTGACTGAGCAAAGACAATACTCTCAATTTGAAGTCATGGAGCCTCTGCATGACTAGTTTTACAGAGATGAAGCACATGCAGGGTTTTATTATTTTACAGGCCCATTAATACGGCCTGTGTTCTATTAAAATGACAGGATGAACTCTAATCTGGAAAGTCAGTAGACACCTTTATGTTTTTCCAGAAGTTCTGCAGTGAAAGTCACGCTCAATCTAGCGACATGCCTTGGACAGTTTAACATCAGAATGGCAATGATCCTGAATAAGCTTAAGAGAATACTTTGAAACAAAAGGAGACTGTGAAAATATAAAGTATTCTCAACAGAAGAAACCATGACAGGGCCTTGGTATGATTAAATGTGCATCTTGAAATTAATAAAACATGTAGTATTTTACAGAAGAGCAAAACACAAGACACCACACTGGTTTGTAAGATACCAACACCATTTCTACCAGTGTTCTTCAAATAAATGCTAGTTTTCAATATTTGATAAATATTTCAATATTTAAACTAGAGTAACTTCTAGAGAAGTTAAACTAGAGAACACTTCTTCATAGGATCAAACTAAATATATAAACAACCTGTTTATAGATCATAGTCACACCTATAATGAAAATACTTAGTATGGTATTAAAGGATTAACCAAACAACATACATTCTACATTCTACTGTAGTACACAAAAATTACTTTAAATTATGTGCTTCCAAGTGGTTCTTTTAATGGAGTAAACAAAGTTGAAAACCAAACCTGTTTCATTGCTTCAACCCGCTTGTTAAGAGCTGTAGTCTGTTCAATAAGAGCTTCTGCTGCATTGTCATGTTCTCTTAGCCGTTCCACCAGTGCTTTCGCATCTGCTAAGGCTTTTTCAATTGTGCAACTCATTTCTAAAGATTAGAAATGTATTATTGTCACAACACCAGCTGTTTGCTATACAGAGAACAGCTATCAATGTGAGATACATATATATATATATTTATTTTTTTTAAGTCTAAAGCAGATGAAATACAACCTTTCCCTCAGAAACATCTAGATATTTTGTTGTCTTTTATAAGTAGGGAAAATGCATAAATCTTAAGAATACCCTAAAGTCTGCCTTTCCTTTCGCTCCTTTTTAATTGTTGTTGAGATTATGTATCAGAGCAAGGAAATGAAAGTAAACTTTGTGTTGTGAGGAGAGTATCAATATACTAAGGACAAAGGAGGACTATTGAACATATGGAAACTGAGCAGAGCATGTCCTTCTATAAGTAGTAGAGAAAAAAAAAAAAAGAATATTCCATTAACTATTTCATTTTTCAATACTACCTTTTTTATTTTTTAATGTGCCATCCTACCAGTCAGGTATGCTTCAAGATACTTGAAAAGTATAAATCCAGCACTAAATAGAATGCCAAAGGACTACAGCTGGCTAGAAGATTTTGATGAATTAAATCAGCAGAGAAGGAACAGCTCAAACTGACGGAGTAGAGAAAATTACTGAGGAAAAAAATCAGAAAACTAAAGCTCATGTTTTCTTGTCTATAGATGAACACAAACATCACCGCATGGAATGAAACTGTAAAATTTTCAACAGGATAGAGAAAGACAGCAACTTAGCTAAGAAAAAGAACTGACTGCATAGTTAAAATACTATGCCTTCTAATCGCAGTAGTTTGTTAGCAGAAACTACCTAGTGCTAGAATTGCTAAACTTGCAAAATACTTGTACCTACTAGCATTTACAAAACCACTGGCCTTTACACTGAATTTTTTCATACTCGTTCTTGATGGATTAAGTTTCAAGACCAAGATTTTCATCCGAAATTCTTATTTTCTTCTAAAAGACCTTGCACTTTTTCTACTGAAAAGGAAATCTACTTAAACACCTTGAACAGTTCTTCAGCAATCAGACAGTAACTATAGAGGCTTATTAGAGTTATAGGCCTTATTAATATACAGCTTGGTATTTGTTTCAGGAAACTTTCTAAGCTACTGAAAGAATCACCTAAATCCATTTCTTAGCCAGGCCATTTGCGTAAAGATTATTTTTTTAAGCATAAAAGGTCAGTGAGCCTTTCCTGAGGTACAGGAAAAAATCTGCTCCAAGTTGATTTTTTGACCTTCTTAGGCACCTTGACAAGTCACAGCCTAGGATGTTTTAAGCCAAGCTTAAAGAAATCCTCACATTTTCCCCAACTGACCTCTCCCCACTGTACCAGGTAAGTAATCGAAGCAAGGATATTTCAAACTCCAGAAATTCCACCATTCCCCTCAAAATATTTACAAACATAGCAGGAATGTCTTGCCCTCATCCATTAAGATGGGGGAAAACTAAGCAAGACAGCAGCAGAATTTGGAATGTTCTCTTGTGTTTGGAATGTTCTCTCGGAAGAGCTCTTGTGCACACAGAAGGTCCTGCAAGGTCCAAGCTCTCAAAAGCATTTTAATTTGGTAGTTTAATTAGCTGCTCCCTCTGCTCTGAGGAGCACATGTAGTAATTTTTAAGGTAGAAGGGTCTTTCAGGGACCCTGCCATCACAGAAAGGTTGAGACTTGTTTACGACAAAGGAGGTTCTGTAAGTGAGCTTTGTGTATGCACAGAGCACAACTATTTTAACGTGTGTTTTCTGTGGTACACGTCATTGAAAGCATCAGCATTTTGACAGGTACAAGCTTCCTATACACGCTGGTAATATTAATTCCTTCCTGTTTATCAACTAGAGTTTTCATTTTCACTTCCATATGATGTGTATCTGTGCTTGAGGTATCAAGTCAAGTTCTTCAGCAGACTGGTATATTATCACAGGTGGTTAATATATTTACTCTGGTTTAGCAGTTTGAGCTCTTTTTAATATTCTGTAGATAGATATCATACTACATTGGTTTTAAGCATCTGCTTTTCTTGTTCCTCATCTCTCCTTCCAATTCTGGTCTCATATTCTTACGGGACTACAAAAATATCACAGACAAAGGATGATCTCCCACATTAGCTGGCTAAACTGTTACAGAAATTGATTTAATCAGATCCGTATTTAAGAATTTGAAGTGCAGTCTTTAACTCAATTCGTGGCTGATGAATTCTCTAGCCAGTATAAACAAAGCCTCTCAGGCCTCTCTCCATGAGCTTGGAACACATTTGGCATTCAGACTCCGATGCAGTTAACACCTCTGATAATTTGTATGCATCAATAAAAGTTTTTAAATACAGCGCATAGTGCACGGGAGGGTGAGTTTCTCATTTAGACCCAACCCAAGCACACAAGAGAGAAAGAAACTCGTTTGTAGCAAAGCCACCAGCATTCTTCTTCACAGTGAATGAGGTGGGGAAGACACACGTGTGCCTTGTGTGAAATGCAGCCACGTAAACTCCCCCATGACCTGTCAACGTGCAGCAGCTTCAGCCGGCCAGAGGCCATCTCCTGCTTTCAGGCAGGATTCGCACTTCAAAAAGCAGAATTATTATTTGTATCACGGTAACTCATAGTGGCTCCAAATCTTAACTGGGATTCCTTCGGGCAAGACATTGGCACTGATCCTTGGAATTTAAAATTCTCTGTAGTTGCTCATCTGGCTGCCTACAAAAACCCAAAACTTTTGTCTTAATTCACAGATTTAGATCTATTTGAGGTTGATCTGGACACTTAGGGAAAAAACCCCAACCAATTAATGAAATATATTTGATTCAAACCAATTTGTACTGTATATTAATATTTTTTATGAGCACGAGGACAACAATAACTAAACTTAGCGATTCCTGAACTCTACCCTACAAGCGATGCCCAGCCGCGAATACATCTGTTAGCCTGCAATCTTACCAACCGGGACAACAGGTAGCAAGAGCAACAACTCAACCAACATAGCAATACTGCTACTGCATATTCATTTCCTGTCACTTCCTGCTATTTACTAATTGCTTTCATTATCAAATTCAGCTGCCCTTAAAAAAAACAAAAACAAACCCAACGCCAAAGAATAAACATTTTTGCCTACCTCTAGTTTTCTGTCTCTTGTTTCTTTTCTAGCCTTACTGAAAAACTACCTTTTCCCCACAGCTTAACGCTTCGCTTTTTTCCCCCTCCCCGCCGCTACCGGCTGCGCGACGCTGCACCGCCCGGCGGTGCCTCACAGCTGTCGGCCAGCTGCGAACGCCCGTGAGCTCCCTCCGTGCAGAACGGGAGGTCCCAGGAGGGCTGAGCAGGCGGCTCCCGCCGCCGCCAGGCCCGGCCCGGCCCGTACCGGGAGTCACCGCCGCTGCCCGCTCGCGTACACCGGCCCGACCTGCCGTTTCCCCGCCGGCCGCGGGAGGGGAGCGGCGGGGCGGCATCTCGGTCTCGGGGAGGGTCTCCTCCTTTTCCCCCTCCCCCCCGCGACAACCGGCACGCCAGTCAGGGCTGCCGCGACACCGGCACCTGCCGCGACGCGCCGGGGAGGCGAGGGCGGATGAAGGCTCCCTCCCAAAGCCAGCGCTACTAACGCGGGGTGACTGGGGGGGGGGCTCCTCCTCCTCCCTCGCACCCCTTGAGACGTCACGGCCCAACGCACGTCCGTTGGGCTCCCAAGCGCCCGGCGGCGGCAACGGCGGCAACAGCACCCCCTCCCCCACCCCGCCGGCCGGCCGCGCTGCCCCCAAACGCCCCTTCCCTGTCTCACGCCACTCACTCATGACCGGCAGCTCCGGCAGGCGCCCGGCGCCGGGGTTGAAGCCCCGACCAACCCGCCCCGCTGTCAAATGGCGGCGGGCGGCAGGGGGAGAAGCGGAGGAGGCGCGTCCCCGCCAAGGGGCGGGGCGTAAGGCGAGGGCGGCCGCGCTCCCTGCCGGCGGCAGCGGGCAAGCGTCCGCCCCGCCGCGCTCGCCAGACGACACCGTTGCCCCTTCCAGTTCTCGCGAGCGACGCGTCCTGCCCTCGCCTGCCTATTGGCTGTCTCCCTGCTACCTCTTATTGGCAAGCCCCTCCGCCACTCGCCCCCCTTCTAGCGTCTCGCGAGGTCGTCGGGCTCCTCCTTGTACGCGGCGCCTGGCGGCGGGGCGGGGCGGCCCGCGGCCGGGCGGCGGGCATGGGGGGTGGCAGTGAGTGAGACCGGCCAGCCGCCGGGGCCCAGGGTGGCTGGCGCCGCCGCGGCCGGGGAGGTGCGAGGGGAGGGAAGGGAGGGGAGAGGCGCTCCCCCCGCCAGCGCTGGGGGAGCCGCTCTGTCAGCGGCGTAAGTGGCCGCGCGGGGGTCCCGCGGCCTCAGGGGTGGGCGGAGCGGGGGGGGCTTCGGCCGCTTCTCCCACCCCCGCGGGCGCCGGGCGCGGAGGCAGGAGCTGGGCCCCGCGCTCCCCGCGGAGCCGGCGGAGGAGGAGGAAGCGGGCGGAGGGGCATGGAGGTCGCCCGGCCGGAGGCGTCCGCGCCCGACCCCGTCTAGGGCGGCCCGCGGGCCTCATCCCTCCTCCGCGGAGCGAACCCGCGGTCGGGCCCGGGCGCGGCGGGGAGCGGGACTGGGATTTCTGCACCAGAGGAGGAGCCGGCCCAGGTAAGAGACGCTTCCCTTCCACTAACCTCGGCCTCCGGGCGGGCGGGGACCGACCTCGCGCCTCCAGACCCCGCCGGTCGGCTGCGGCCACGCGTCCCTGAGGCCTGCCTCCCTCCCCGCCTCGCTCCCTCGAGCTGTCCGCCAGGCTAAAGATAGGATTCGAGTTCTTGGGCCGAGCCCTCGGCGCTGGGCTGGCCCAGGCTGGACTGGCCTCTGCCGAAGGGGGTGTAGTGTGTGTGTGTGCGTGCCCCGGCAGCGGTGGCTGTTGCCGAGGAGGGATGCGAAACCTGCCCCCTAGGGCGAGGTGCTGCCCACGGTCTGACCTGCGTAAATCCTCGTTGCTTTAACATTTTTAGTTTCTCAAATAAGCTCGTATATATTTTTTGGCTTTGCGTATCCTGTAATTCAGCAGCATTTGTGTAGACAAAATCAGTCTTTATACTAGAAACGTTATGGAAACATCTAGAAGTTGAGTAAGTTTGATGAGTGTTTGGTCTGAGTAGCACTAGTCTAAGACTGATTTTTCTATGTATCTTGGGTCTGCAAGTTTTGATGTCCACCCTAACGGAAGAATCTGATGTTATAGTTGCTTTAAAAGTATTTCTTTCGGTGATGTAGTAGGAGAGGGGAAGCCAGTCTATCCATGTGAAACGGGAAAATGCACCACATTTCATTGCAGAGTTCTTGGGCGTCATAGTTGGGGAGAATGCAAGGTGTGCTCCAATGAGCCTTGCTGGATAAGAAACATTTACATTATAATTTCAGACTTGGTATGTCTGTCGGTGAGAGATCAAAGTACAGACGCAAATATTCATTTAAAAATAGAAAGGTGTACCTAGCAAAGTGAAGGCTGAAAATCTACTTAAAAGTCTGATGTTTATGCTACTTCAAGGTCTGTGTAGTCTAATGATAAATTATTTTTTCCTGTGTTGCTTGTTTTAGGAAATAAGCTTAAAATAGGAAGCAGTTTCTGTACTTTTTTTCTTAAAAGTTTCTTTAAATCAGAAAAGTGGGGAGGGTAACACTGTGTGCATCATCGTTGCCTTTGCAAGAGTATGCTTTCACGTTTGCTATATTTTTTTCCTCCTGAGAAAAACAGTTTGTTCTGATTTGATATCTGGTATACTAAATACATGGACTAGTAAGAGTTCTAGAGGATATATGTCTCTGTGTAAATATATTCTTAAAATGGAAATTTTGGTAGGTTTTTTTTTTTTAAAGCTTACCAGTTTTGTAGGAGCTAATGCATATAATATATAATCTAGATGCTATAAGAGGTAGCCTCTTTAAAACATGCATATTCTAGTAAGATAGTTCTGTGCTATATAAATTGCACAGTAATCTTGTGATGTGATTTTTGGGGTTTTTTTTGCCTTGTACAATTTCTTTCTGATTGTAATATCTGTTTCTTTTAGGAAGAAAATGAAAATCTTTTCTGAGTCTCATAAAACTGTTTTTGTTGTGGATCACTGCCCATATATGGCAGAATCCTGCAGACAACATGTTGAATTTGATATGTTAGTAAAGAATCGAACCCAAGGAATTATACCTCTAGCACCCATATCAAAATCACTGTGGACATGTTCAGTGGAATCATCCATGGAATACTGTAGAATAATGTATGATATTTTCCCTTTCAAGAAACTGGTAAGTTCTTCTAGCCATACTGCATATGATACTTGATAGCGTAAGGGATATTCTGCCATTTTAATGAAGTGTTTTAACGTCATTAACTGTAGTTTAAATTAAAAGATAATTTATTAGATAAAAATTTCTTTGTGCTGTTGGTACACTTTATAGCTGTTTAGATTGGTTAGAGTGGTATATGAATCCCATTACCTATTTATTTTTGGGACCTTTCATTGTCTTAATGTCACTGTAACTCAGTGCAAAACATGAGGACAGGTACTTAAAGGTAACTTAGAGATTTATTATTGTGTTCTCCTTAGCTATAAGCTTACAAAATCTTGAGTGAGGTATTGCTTCAAATTGAATTTTGTTTCTAAATGCACTTGGTAGCACTTCATAAGGTTGTTGGTGTCAACTTTGAAGGAATTCTGGGCTTTAGGAAGAGTTAGGGTTGCCTTGAAGCTAGCAGTTTGAAAAAGTGGGAGAGCTTCCTGGCACGTAGCTCCTTGTTTAGAAAAATAAATGCCTGGTGGGTTCTGTAAGATTGTGTCATAAATTGAGGTAACTAATCCCCGGTTTTTTAGATCATTTCTCCTTATTGAGTAAACCATTGTGCAATGTTCTAAAGGTTAGTTATACTTAAAAATAAAAAAGGAAGTTAAACAACTTCATGACAGCGATATTGGTATAAAGTAGTGATGGTGGAATACTGGCTGTGTCAGAGAGCAGCTGAGGCAGAGGCTGAGCACTAACAAATACCCCTGGTAATTCAGTGATTTGATGCATGTCAGGAGCGCTGTCTTGGTGGATTGCATGTCCCGGTTCTCCGACAATGAATGTTTAAATGAAACTTTAGTTTTAGAGCATTCAATATACAATCAAGTCCCATTATGGGATTATATCAAGTGTGTGCTTAATGGATTTGAATTGAATCAGTTGGTTGAACTGGAGCTTGTGTGGTATGAGAAACAGAAATTGAGATGGAAGGTCTGCTTCCGCTTGATATTTTTTTTTTTTTTTTGTCATCTTTAGAACACAGTTTGCTATGTGAGGTTTACTTAATCTTGCTAGATATTTAACTCTGATCTACTGTGACAGTCTTTGGAGAATGATTTGCAAAATTGCAGTATTAGAATTTACTTGATTCTGTGGCTTTTCTACTGAAAATATTACTTAATTATTAAAGTACTTTGTAATATCCTGCAATGCTGTTTTGGTGGAGAGATTGATGTAGCAGCTTAAAAATACAAACAGCTAGAGTAAGAAGTTGTTAATTGTAATGTAACTAAAGGGGTAACCGAATATAGCAGGAGTGGATGCTCCTTTTTTTTTTTTTTTTTTTTTTTTTTTTAAATGTGTCTTATTTTGAGTTTGCCTTGCCATTGCTTATGTCTTCACAGTATCAGAAAAAAGAGATGTAATTCATTTTTGGATTTGGGGAAGTGGCCGTAATGGCTGTTACCTTACATGTGCTTTTTTGATCCTTTTAGGTGAATTTCATTGTGAGTGATTCTGGGGCTCATGTCTTGAATTCTTGGACTCAAGAAGATCAGAACTTGCAGGAGGTATGCTTTGTAACTGTTCTTTTTTTTTTTTTTTTTTTTTTTTGCAAGTCTAGTTTAATTGCGGAATAAATAGCAGCTTCTCACTATGTTCACTATGAAATAACTTTCGCTAATTAAAATGTTGACCTGGTCTGAAATTATTGCATAACAGAATTTTAAGTAGTAGCCTGTGAGGCTGGACTGTTCTATAGGCAGCTTTACATAATTTAAAATGAATCTAGTAGCTTTGAGTATAGAGTTATATATTAAAATAATTGTTATGAAGAAATTACCTATGTATTTCTTCTGTAATTTGGTGATACTTGTGGTTTTTTTTACGTTCGCATGATAGGTAAATAAACCATGTAAAAAAAATAAATTGTAAATATTCTCTTTGCTCTTCTTTTGTTTCACACTGCATGGGCTTGTCCTCTGAAAAATTTACTTTGGGGAGGAACTGAATGCCCAAATTCATTATAGTCAGGTATTATTCTGTAATAAGGGAGACTATTATGTTCTCAAGGCGTAGTAACAATTAATAAATGAATTGCAAAGGACAATTTAGTGCCAAATGTTTTCCAGAAGGTTGGTAACATATAATGGTCTTTAATTGCTCTGTTTGCTTTTCTCCCAACAAAATTAATTTGCATGTAGAATAAGTTATAATGGCGACTTTTCTCTTAAATGGTCATTTTAACAAATGTCTGGAAAGTAACTTTCAATAGTAATTTCTTTATTTCTTTTTAACTAGTTGATGGCAGCATTAGCAGCTGTTGGGCCACCTAATCCTCGGGCAGATCCGGAGTGCTGCAGCATACTTCATGGTCTGGTTGCAGCAGTTGAAGCACTCTGCAAAATAACAGAATACCAGCATGAGGCTCGAACCATGCTCATGGAGAATGCAGAACGTGTTGGGAACAGAGGAAGAATAATCTGTATTACTAATGCGAAAAGGTATGTATGATAGTGTGCTTCCACCATTTAAAAAAAATAAATTATTTCATATATTTTTAGAAGTCTTTCATTGATTCTCATGAATTAATGCCCTGAGAAGCTAGCTTTTTCGCGTTCTGTGTCAGATCATAGCTTGTCTTATTAAAGGTTTCATTTACGGAGGTCTGTTACAGTAACAAACCAAAAATTTCCCACTTGAAATAGGAGAGCATTTAGTGGCGTGTTGCTTTGAACAGGGGGATTGATTATCCTGCATAAAAAAAAAAAAATTACAAATTTCTTTTTAGTGACAGCCATGTTCGGATGCTTGAGGATTGTGTTCAGGAAACCATTCATGAGCATAACAAACTTGCAGCTAATTCAGATCAGTGAGTATACTTTTTACAAATGTGGTTTCTCTTAGTCTGTCTGTGCATGTTATATTCTCCGCGAAATACAGATATGTTTTTTGCACTTAAAACTTGTTCTAATGAACTGTTTGAATGAATGCCTGTGTGAAACAGAAGGTGCTAAATCATGATATTATTGACTTGGTGTATGATCATTAGCTTTTCAGTATCATTCATTATCCTCATAGGACAGGGTTTCTTTTGGTTGTTACCTTCTACATCTTGCTCCAAAATGTGACTCATAACTGTGCCTTGTTGTATACTGTATATTTGTAATCAGTAATGTATCTGATGCATTTTTTCTTGATAACCCTGCATTAATTTTGCATTCATCTTCCTTGGACTAAAATAACTAACTTCTTTGAAACTAGTCTTTAATTTCAAAATTGCGTTGTCTGATGCTTCCCTTGAGATAACGGAATCTCTTAAAATACAGGTTGCATCTTCTCTGAGAAGTCATCTTCCCGTGATATGATTTTTGTAACTAAACAGTGAACTGTTTGGCCCAGGGACTGTGTATTGCCTTGTAAAGTATATAGTAGGTGTATATTTACCTGCTGCAATTGCATTTTCATGTATGTATAAAGGATATTGCCCCAAGGAATCAGGTTCTAAGTTCAGTGTAAAGACAGAAAAGAGGTCTCATTCCGCTAGGTAGAGATGTGGAACTATGTCTTGATCTCCTCAAATTTCCAGCTGCATTAGGAGATAAGCATGCTATTTGTGTAGTTGTTTTCATGTTCACTGGAATCCCCTCATTAATACCTGCACACACACTTGGAGACACAAATCCTTTGGTGTCAATTTTCAGCTGAACGGAGCTGAAGAGATTACACTAGTTAAGGATCTATTCCATTGATATGTCCAAAAAGAAACACAGTGCTGTAGCATCTAAAGAGCTTTATATATGTTATACCTTTTTTTTTATTCTGATAAAAAACTGATTTAGAAGTATGTGCTTTTGAAAAATCATTAATGTAACCTAGTTTCTACAGAATGCTTTCAGAAACAGTGTGTTGTAATACATCTTTATGATTTCGTGTTCTGGAAATCAGAGTAATCTTGGGAGAACTGATCTAATTTCTAGGAGGTAGTCTGCAACACTGTAGGCTAAACAGAATGTTTTTATTTTTAAGTCTAATGCAGATTCAGAAATGTGAATTGGTCTTAATCCACACTTACCCAGTTGGTGAAGACAGCCTTGTTTCAGATCGTCCTAAAAAAGAGGTAAGGAGCTTAAAACGGAAAAATTTATTCAAGGATTAGGAACTATGTCAGATTCAAAATAGACAATGCAAAATAAGTATCCAGCAATGATGTTTTGAGCCTCTGGTCTCCGGCAAGGCGTAGGAAAAAGTGCAAGTGATAATTCTTTGAAAAGTTGACAGCCTGCATATTGCCATTTCAAGTGTAGGCTTTGTTTTCTTGTTTTGTAGTCTTCATGCGCATATGGTATCCTCTTTTTTCATTTGATTACTTAAATTTCTTGCATTAATAATTCACTATTCATATTTTTGTGAAGTAAGACCATTAATGCCATAGAATGATAGTCTTGTATTTGATGGCTTTTTGAGAAGAAAATGCACATTTAGGAACCTAGTGGAAAACCATGAACTACTTGGTGTGTTGAATAGGTTAGTTGAGTAACTTTCTTGCTATTCAAGCATAAGCCACTAGCTAGCACAAGCCCTGTTTTCCCAAATACCTGTTACTGAGTGGTGTGGATATTGTTCAGCACTGCGTGTTCTATGTTATGCAGACTAACATGTTAGCATTTTTAGCCTTTTGATTGAATGGTTTTCTCATGAAACCAAAACGAGCTTTTGTTTATAAATTCTGTTGTTCCAAGGTTAGCAAACAGAATGCCTTTTTAATGAAAAGCATTGGAAAGCGTATCTGCTTCCAAGTGAAAGGGTAATATATTGTAGGAATGTAGAATATAAGTTCATCAAATACTTCAAGTACCCTACAGGTACTTTTAAACATTCTTTTACGAAAAGGTGAATGAGTGCATATAAGAAATTATTCTATATATTATTATCTCAGTTTTTCAGTAACAAAAGCACATGTGCCTTTGTATGCTTAGTGGTGGTTGTTTGAAACCAAGTACATACAAAATATTTTGTAATGCATTCTGCTTCTCATCAGTCTGCTCTGCTCAGTATTTTAATGTGCTGCGTGTAAGAAAAAATGCAAGAAAAAAAAAGTCCTCCTCTTAACATGAAAGGCATCTAGTCCTGCATATTATTTCATAAATAAAAAGGACTATAATAGCTACCTTCCTGAGATCCTTCTCTGCAAAGCTCTCTTGTAGTTGTGCTAAAACAAATAAAATGTGAACAGAAGAGAATAAATTGATTACTACTTTCCTCTGTAAGACAGTAATCTTTATTACTGGGGTTGGGTTTTTTTGGTGGGGTTTTTTTTTTGTTTCTTTGTTTGTTTTCTCAAAAGCCCAGTGTCCCTGTTGGCTAGGGAAAAATCAAATGCGTCTTATGGCTTGTGTTTGTTTCCCTTGTGTACATATGATGCGCTTACAGGTAGGTGTATAAAAATTACTTTGTTCCGGTTACTCAGGAGGTAAAAGAGTGAAAAGCCAGGCCCAGAACTGCTATTAAGAGGATTTCTTCCGAGGTTGTGATACTAATTCTTCCTGTTAATAACTAATAACTCAAGTTTTCTAGCACGCTTCTAGTTTTTTGAGCGTTTGTAGCAACTGCAACTATAACAACTGGCATAACCTAAAAAATTCTAAATGAGAAATAATTTTTGCTTCTTCATTCTTAGTTTCCCATGGTGTGGGTTTTTTGGGTGGTAGCTTTTCTCCCTAGTCAAATCTAGCAGTATTAATGTGCTTATCTTAGAGTTTCAAATGAATAATACTGTTACATGATACTAGAGCCTAATTTGTTAATACTATATACTCTGTGTTGATTTATTTTAGCTTTCACCTGTTTTAACCAGTGAAGTGCACAGCGTCCGTGCCGGACGGCATCTGGCTACAAAACTGAATGTTTTAGTACAACAGCACTTTGATCTGGCTTCAACCACAATAACTAACATTCCTATGAAGGTAATATTGTGTCTGTAGCTTTGTGTTAACTAGTTACATCACTTCTAAATTTGTTTGAAAACTTTTAATGTTTATTTTAATCAAATTTTTACATTGATTTTTCTCTCCATATCATATTTTCTGGTTTGTTTTTTTGTTTTTTTTTATTAGCCCACATTCAATGTCTGTGACCAGGTTAGTAAAAAGGAGGAGGAAAAAAAAAAAGCAAAGAAGGATCACAGAACAAAATGTTGTATTGCTGAATCTCAATTTTCGATGTAGCAATACAAGTGTTATTTCAGTTGTGTTTGTATTATTTTATATAAATACTATCTTATTTACCTCAGATTACTTTGTCTGTGATTCTTTTGTCTTTTTCTAGTTGTGTTTAGATATTCTTGACCCTTGTGCATTATAGTGGCATAGTGAGTCTCTTTTTCCTCTGTTTCATTATCATGCCCACCCAACATAAAGGTGTTTGTAACTAATAGTTGATTTTTGACTAAAGGTTTTCCAGTAGTTTTCTGTTTGAAGATCCATAAACCAGAAACAGGGCAACAAGGGGATATATCTACTTAAGAAAGTAGATATAAAGTACAATAAAGATATTAAATTAAACATCTTTTCAAAGTTGTTTATGGCCCTATTTTTAATTATTTTTTTTTATTGCTACTGGGAGGGAAATCAGCGCAACTAAGAATTTAAGTATTAAGTTTATAGGAATTTTCTGATCAGGCAGCAAGAGAATCAAAACAGAAGTGTCAGTATTCAAACAAACAAAAAGGGCAGGGGCAGATAGACTTTCCTGATTTTAAAAAAAATCATCAAGTTCTAATACTGTCAATCATTACTTGCATCTTTGAAAACTAGCAACACTGTATAGCTTTTATAAATTGAAACATGAAACTAAAGATTATTTTCACAGCTTTAATGAAACTTTGACATGGGTCATGGCATAAATGTGACTTAAGTTTGCAAATACCTTGTCTGTAACTTTGACCTGTGTGCTGCTGGTATGCCTCTCCCTCCTGCCTTTGTCCTTATAGTAATAGACTATGTTGAGTTCTCTGTGGTTTTGGGGTTTTTTTGTTTTTGTTTTTTTTTTTTTAACCTGGAGTAAATTACCAAGGTTACTGTACTGTTTTTGCTAGCCTGTAGCTGCTTAAAGATGCAGTGTCCTCTTCACAAACATCTCTTTTTAAATTATGAACTTGCAGCTGCAAGTACACTTCTTATGTATCTTAAGTGCAAGGAAATGATAATAAATTCGGAGTGTGTTTTTTGGTTTGGATTCTTGCAATTTTTTTATTTAGAAAAAGTAATTGCCAATCTATTTTGTAGTGACCATTTGTTGCTGCTCAGTAAGCTATAACTGCTGGTGGTATTCAATATATCCTAGGCTTCTTTATTTTCACTAATTTAAACAAAAGTAGAAGCCTATTTTTTCCTATATTTTACACTACGCGCCCTGTTATGACACTTGTATGAAGAGGAAACTATAGGTTTTCACAAAAGGAAAAAGGGGAAAAGCAGATGGCTGCATCTTTAAACAGGTCAGAGAGCAAACAGTTTCCTCAACATTGCAATCCCGTTGTTGTCTAATGCACTTTGGAGGCTTTTTGTTTTCTTCTGGAGTGAAAGGTAAATATAGAATAATTTGTTTATGAAAACAGTGACCTATAACTAAAATAATTATATATTTATTCTTTCTGCCTTTCTCTTTTAAAGGAAGAACAACACGCTAACACATCAGCCAACTATGATGTGGAGCTTCTTCATCACAAAGAGGCACATGTTGACTTTTTAAAGAGTGGTAAGTAGAAACGGTCCTCTCAAAGTGGCTTTTGATCAGCCTGCTGGAAGTATTCACAAAGAAAGATTTCAAGCTTCAAATTGATGTAAATTTCAGGCATGATTACCATATTTTCAGTTACTCCTTACAACCTAAGAACTTGATTTGTAATTATTGGCATATTTTAATATAGTAATCAGGACATAACAATGAAAAACCAGGTCAAATTAATCAGACCAGTTTTCGCATATATTCAGGGTATTTGTGTGAGATTTGAGAGGCATGTCAGCTTCTTACTGAGATATAAAAAGTACATGAGAGTAGATGAGAGACCATTACAGTTTTTTGTTGTAATAAATAAAATATGGTTGATCACACACTTTTTCTGACTCTATATTGCAGGTGATAATCATGTAGGAGGCAATAGCAGAGAAGGCACATTTAAAGAAACTGTAACATTAAAATGGTGTACTCCTCGAACAAATAGTGTGGGTAGGTAACATGGTATCTTACAAAAAATTATATTCTAACTTGTGCTGGACACTGTTCTCTCTGTACAATGATAACAATCTGAACGAGGGCCTAATTAGCTTCTTGTTAATGCTGGTTTTACCGTTTGCTCTATAAACTTTGCTGCTGACTGCGTCATATGATGCTGTCCTGATCTTGGCTAATCAGTGGTTTGTGTAAGAGATGAGAGGGGTAATAATGTTTTTCTTGGTGGCTTTTTCAATCTCGAGTATTGTGAAGTTGTTCCTTGACTACAATGTTGAGTAATTATTTGCCACTACCACAGGGCCAAGTATACCTTGTCAGTTACACGGTGATGTTTTTTAACATAGCAGCTTTGAGACATTGAATCTTTTTTGGTTTTAATTCTTGTTTTGGGGGGGTGGAGGGGCGCGGAGATCGAAGTACTATTTTTAGAGTAATCTTTAGAGTGCTAAGTAAAAAGCTTTGTAAGAAAACTAAATGTATGCAATGATGCTATCAGTAGACTAGTCCCTCTGTATTAACTTTCTAATCTGAGTTAGGGAGATATCTCTACCCAAATCTGAGTAGAGAAAGACAGGGAAGATTTGAGGTAACCTGGCCATTCGGCTCGTGCACCCTGCAGACTATCAGCAAGATATGTTGACTCAACCAGCAGGTCAAAAATATAGATAAGGGAAATAAGAGGAGGCTGACTCTACAGTGAAATAATTCAGGAGATAAAGAGCTGGAGGTCCTGCTGGAAATAAGGCATGGGAACATATTAGGCTCTCTCGGAGTTGAGGGTACTGGAGTGATTGTGAGGAGATGGTGAAAGGAGCAGACTTCTAGATTGAGAGACAGACTTTTTAGTTCTTCTGGTTGTGGAATAGCTTCTTTTGCCTTTCTTTTATTTTGTGGGATATTTTTTCTGTATGCGGAACTACACTCAACTTCTCTACTTGTTTATTTTTCAGAATTACACTATTGCACTGGAGCATACAGAATTTCACCAGTAGATGTAAATAGCAGACCTTCTTCATGCCTTACTAACTTTCTCCTTAATGGTAAATTTGTGTCCGTGGTTAATTATTTAACATTTTAGTAGTTAATATTTTGGATTGTGCACTTACCACATTTTGGTTTGTAGAGCAGTAAATGTCTATATACTGTAAAAATGTTCGGTTTATTTTAACATGTCATTAATAAGAGAAGAAAGTTGTTAAATGTACTCAAAGGCAAATGGAAAGAGTTTTGAAACGTGAAGATGGGAGAAAAGATGTAAAGAGAGAGCAAGTATTGAATGTTGCTAGTTCTTTTCTGAATCCAAATGTAGAATACTTTTCAGTTTATGCTATTTAGTAGGAAACAGCGCTTTCAGTAGGTGATAGTAGATCATAATGCTTACTCTGACTGTTGCAAAATATTAGCAACTTATGTCTATGCCTGACTTCTAGCAGATGCTGGGCAGCCTCAGAAAACTCTTCTAACTGTGTCATGACCAACTAAGTGTGTTGGTCAATGGAAGTAGACATACTTATGTGTACTAGGATTGGTCAAAAAGTAGATCAGATTTTTGCTTATCTGTGAGGTCTTGCCCATTGCCATGAATAATCTTGCTATAAGAGGTTGCCACTTAAATACATGTTAAAAAGGTAGGCCAAACCTGTTTGTTCCAAATAAGTAATATGTGGTCAATGTTAATTGCATGTGGGGTTTTTTTTTTACAGTTTGCAAATAAAATTGAATGACCAACATCCTTTTAATGGGATGTTTTCTTCAATCAAGTAATTTAAATGTCTGAGTAAATGTGCAGTAGTTTTATTAAACGCTGTATTTTTGTGTATTTTTCTCTAAAGATTCTGTACTGAAAAAATACTTCGATCAATAGAAATGGTTAGAATAAAAATTAATAGCATATTTCAGATAACCAGCCTCTTCTGATCTTGTTCTGTTTTTGCTTCCTCATAACAAACAACTTAATTGGAGAATGTACCCTTTCATGCTTAGTGTATTTTACTGGAAATAAGACAAAGGCAGTTTTATTTCTCTGTCTGAAAAACAGTATCCATTTTAGGCATTAACAAATAGTATCAATTGGTACCTTTATACTCAAGTAGGTTATTTTGTTACTTAGAAGTTGCTTTTAATGAGTTTCTGTAGTAGGGTCAAAGAAGTTTAGTGTACAACATAATCTGTAACAATTAAAAATAGCAAACTGCCCTTACACAATATACCATTTTAATGCCTTACCAATATGTGTTTTTCCTAAAAGTAATGCCCTACAGAGAGAGTGATTTATTGGTCCAGGAGAGAGGCTTTTTGATCTTTCTGTGTAAAATTTGAGAGTACATGACATTATATTCTGTGTAAAGATGTGGAGCAAATACTCAAAGGAATAGCTGTTGCTTGTTCAGCTAGCTGAAAACACAACTTTAATGGGTTCAGAGTCTTCCTGGCCATGTACAAACCCATGTTGTGTATATGTAGTATATAATTTAAAATTGTGGCACACTAACTAGTGAAACTGATCTCATTTCCAACAGGTCGTTCTGTTTTGTTGGAACAGCCACGTAAGTCTGGCTCTAAAGTAATTAGTCACATGCTTAGCAGCCATGGAGGAGAAATTTTTCTGCATGTATTAAGCAGCTCGCGATCAATTCTAGAAGATCCCCCATCAATTAGTGAAGGGTGTGGTGGAAGAGTCACTGACTACCGGATTACAGTAAGATTCTTTCCTTTTTTTTTTTTTTCCTTTCTTCTTTTTTCTTAAGTTGTTGCTTATCTTGGGTGATAAGAGATGTAGTGCAGTAGGCATGTAAAGGAAATGTTGGTCTGTTTTCTAGAGAGCTGGAGTGGATTGCGTGGTCAAACTGCTTTTCTTTGTACTACTGCTGCATATTTAGTTCAAAGTAGCTAATCTGCTTATTGTTATACCTGCTTCATAGAATCCTTTCTGTGTTAAGGAAGTACTTGCCTCCTTGTGCACTATGAGTATTTAAAGTTTGTTCCAATTCTAGAATAACATTTTTCTTGGCGAGTTTTTTCTGTGGGCTGGGCAGGACTATATCCTGCTAATAGTTATAAGGATAGATTGCACGTAAATGGTTTGTACAATAAATAGAAAAGATTAAGTTGTCAGCTTTGAACCCTAGATATGGAGCAGACAATCAGCTGGCACTCATCTTGGTTTTTTCCTCTATTTTTTTCAATACATCCTTTGTATCTATTGTAAGCAAGCAGAAGTGGCTTCCAGAAAAACGTAACAAAACTGTCACCATAGACGAAATACCTTGTCGATCCAGAAGGCCTCCTCATCAAAAACCTTGCATCAGTTTTTAATCCATATTTTTTATACAACTATTTTTTGTGTTCACACAGAGTAATGTACATCTGAAACATAGAAGCAGGACTCTGGTTGTTAGGGTTTAATTTAGTGGCGGGGATGGTACACGCCTAGTGATAAGACACTGCTGTTTTGCCCGTTCAGTAAAGATTACTTTGTTAGAGAAATGCCTAATTATATCTTGTTTGGTTATCATTAGGATTTTGGTGAATTTATGAGGGAAAACCGATTAACTCCTTTTCTAGAGCCCAGATATAAGATTGATGGAAGTCTTGAAATTCCACTGGAACGTGCAAAAGATCAGTTAGAGAAACACACTCGTTACTGGCCTATGATTATTTCTCAGACTACCATCTTCAACATGCAAGCTGTAAGTAACTTGGGGTTTGTAACCTTTTATTCTGTTCTAGATTATTTCACCTTGCCACTCGATGAAATATTAACTCTATTTTATCGTAAATCACTTGCCACAAAATCAGTTTATTTTTGTCTCAAGTACCCTGTTTTTAATGTCAGCCGGGTATTGGAATGCCATCTAAATAGGGTGGAATATTTAACCTGACAGCTACAGTGCTGCTTAGTAAAGAAAATGAGCATCTGTCTATGCCTGATCAGAGTTATTACTAAATTGAGGATAAGGGGGTGTGGTTTTGTTGTGTGTCGTTCTGTGGTTCCCTTGCCTTTGATTTCTTCCATTTCTTTCTTCTTCCTGTTTCTCTCCTGTGACATACGCAGACTTTCTCGTTGTTGACTTTTGTTTTGTCTTGCAGGTAGTGCCGTTAGCCAGTGTGATTGTAAAAGAAGCAATGACTGATGAGGATGTTCTGAATTGTCAAAAAACAATATACAATTTGGTAGACATGGAGAGGAAAAATGATCCGCTCCCAATTTCAACAGTTGGCACCAGAGGAAAGGGTCCAAAAAGGTTACATGCATATCTTTTTGTTGATGCCGGACTTTTTTCAGAAATAATCTATTAACATTGTTTTCGTATTTTCAAAGTTTTAAAATTTGGCCAAAGGTAATACGTAGTAAACTAGTTGTCGTATGTACACAAAACAAATGCTGTGAATACTTTGCCTCTATCATTTAGGGACTATCACAGGACTGATATTGCTGTATCAGTATTGCTGTATGTTAGGAAAAAAAATTATCATTTTGTTGCCCAAGAATTGTGAATGTGTTAAAATATGAAAGCATCAAGAGAGGTAAGAGATAAGATACAAGCTAGGACAGAGAAAGTGTAATAATCTCAATTTAATAAAAAGTTAAGCATATTATAAAGGAATAATGCTTTAAAATTGGGTTATATTAGAATAGTCAAATCCTTTTGAAACAGTTATTTAAAATATGGGCTACTCCTTTAAAAGAAGTAGAATATGCTGATATCGCAGTCATTGTGATGTGTGCATTGTATTTCCAAGAACTGGCTGAAAGGAAATTCAGCTACAGAAGATTTGTCCACATGACTGGAAGTTACTTACAGTAGCATGGTACAATTCTTTCTACATTTTTTTTTTTTATCCAAAGAACTAAATAGTAATTAATTTGCATGTCAGTACATGAGTGGTTCTCTGCATATCATGTTGCATAGTTGGCAAACACCTGAGAGGATTCAAAAGTGCCTTTTGGCAGTCAGATCTCGTGGCATTTAAGAATTTTATTTCAGTGGACATAGTCTGTTCAAATTTAAATTTAACTCTGGATGGTAATTGGGAAAGGTTATGTGCAGTGTGGTTTAAAGGATGGAGTTAATCCCAGGTGAATAGACCTCCAGTACAAGAGGACAGCAAATCTGTTCAGGATTATTTTGGGGCTTGGGTTGGTTTGTTGGTTTTTTTGTTTGTTTGTCTCTTAAGGTCTGTTCTTTAACCTTAATTTAGTCAGTGGTTTAACAATCTAGGTAATCCCATATGTAATATCTTTTTTCTGGCCTTGCTTAGAGATGAACAGTACCGGATTATGTGGAATGAATTGGAGACCCTTGTACGAGCACACATAAGCAACTCTGATAAACACCAACGAGTCTTAGAATGTTTGATGGCTTGCAGAAGCAAACCCCCAGAAGAAGAGGAGCGCAAGAAACGAGGTAGAAAGAGAGAAGACAAAGAAGACAAGTCAGAGAAGTTGGGCAAAGACTATGAATCAGATAAGCCATGGCAAGAATCAGAAAGGTAAATTTTCTGAAGTGAAATAAAACTGTAGCATAATAATTTTTGTCCTGCCCTACTTCAAAGGGGAGAGGAATTGCGGTGATACAGTTGCAGGTTTCAATTTGATGTGTTCATGCTTGTAACCTTGGCTTACTACCAGTGAGTGTGGATTCCAAGATTTTTTTGGGTCAGTCACTGTTATCAAGCTTGGGAAATGGGCACCTTATTACGATGCCTGCTTATCAGACTCTTCAAATTGAGCTATTTTACAAGCAGTATGGTTCAGTATGGTTGTTGGACAAGCTGTTGACCACTTAGTGGGGCTTTGCAGCTTGAGGAGTTGGATTTTATCGTAACCACATCACCTATTAGACATTAAACTGCTTTATAGAAATACAAAGCATGCCTAAAAACTTGGGACAGACAGTTATTTTCTCTTGAGCTGTAGGTAGGTTAGTGTTCAAGTAGATAAACAATCCAGATTGATTTGGCTTTTCTCTTTAGTTGAATGTCAGGATTGATTGTCCATATACCTACCGTCTATAATTCGTTGTAACTTGTCTAAGTGGTAAGTATCTGTCAGTATCTTCTGTTTTCCATCTTTCAAACTACTATTCTAAAGAAATCAAAACGCCTTTATGGTAGTAAGTGTAATTCGCATGTTTTTTGCATGCTATGATCATTTAGGATAGGAGGACCTTTTCACCTATGTTATTGTCACCATGCTGGTGGCCTTTCTGTGTATGATGAAACTATTCCTACAATTGCTTTTACTTTCACGTGTGGAACAAAAACGAAGACTGAGATAAAAGGGATTTGGTGTAGAATAGGTCTGAATCCACGTAGAGAAGATAATAGGAAATTTTGTGTTATATTTGTATATTCATTGTTACTTAGGCTTTCCTTCAAAATTATGATCAACTCTCAACAACTACAGTACAAATACAGCTAATGAACTTACGTGAAATTATATTTTAAGATCCTTCACTTAAGGCTTTATCCAGAGGATTACTTGGCTAGTTTTCCCTATTGTTTTTCACCCATTCCAAGGGGTCAAAGGAAATTTTCTTACAACATGGGTTGCGTATAACTTTAAAGACTACAGAATGGTATCGAGAATCATATGTGCGGCTCTAGCATATTTTGCTTCACTGTTTTCCTTCCCTCTCAAAAAGGTTAAAAGGTCTTTTGGATCGTGAAAAAGAAGAACTAGCAGAAGCTGAAGTTATCAAAGATTCCCCTGATTCTCCTGAGCCGCCCAACAAAAAGCCTCTTATTACAATGGATGAAATGCCCACAGTTGAGAAGGCAAAAGGTAAACCAGAAGAATTGCAACAGGTTATTTCTTTTAAAGATAGAAATTGTTGTACCAACCTGTATTTTTCTAAAGTAACGAGATGAATCTTCTTGGGAGTTAAAGCTAAGTCAGTGTGGATAATTTTTAATTAAACACTGAATGTTGAGAAATTCTTAATAAATATGTTGATGTCAACAGGTCTATGTAAAAAGAGAGATACCAAGATCCTGTGTGGGTCTGCTGATAGGCACTTGGGTTGATAGGGGGTTGGACAAATTTCTGCTGGTGCTATTTGAGATGCTACACGCTATTAAAGGACAGGTATCAGAAATCACTGTCTCCTGCTGACTAATAAATATAAACATGCCTAACCATATAGTTGTTGGAATGGGCAGTACTCACTGACTTCTTTTCCTTGGTGTGAGCTATTACCTGTCACAATGGCTGAGCTGATGTTCAGATTCTGCATTTGAAGCAAAGTCAATCTCATATGAAGCAACTACTGAGATGTTACCACTTTGCATATTTTGTATTTATTTAGCCTCTGTTATAAGATTGTTTAATATTAGTGGGTTTAGTATGTTGTACTACCATAGTCTGTAGTAACTTCTAAGACTTTATAATGATGTAATGTTTAAGAATTCAGAAATTAAATCACTTGGAGTCTTTTTACTTGCAATTTTAGGGCCCATGTCCTTGCTGTCTTTATGGAGCAACAGGATTAATACTGCCAACTCTAGGAAACACCAGGAATTTATTGGTCGCTTGAACTCTGTCAACAATAAAGCTGAGCTGTATCAACATCTGAAAGAAGAAAATGGGTTTGTATCAGTAAATGATTCACTATAAATATCTTAGCAGTAGTCAACATGCAGTATGGAGGAATATTTCAGTTACAGCATTAAAACGACTCCTTACTCCTTTGAGGATGAAAATGTAGAAATACATTCCTTTGTCTCTCAGTAGTGATGGAGAACTACAGTAGTGTTTGCTTTTCAGTTGTTTGCGCTTGTGCCTAGCAAGGTCGAATGCTGAGAAATGGTCTTCCCTGTGCCTTAGTGATTGCCCTTGCAGCAAGACTCTTAAACTTCTGGGGTTTAAATGGTAGCTAAGTTGAGATTTCTTATTCCAGTCTGCTGCTTGCTGTAGCTTCCAAAGGAATGGCTAATATAAAAATATTGTCCGTAGTAGAGTGGTTGAATCCTATGCTGTGCTGTAATGAAGTTGATAGTAGTCTGTGTTCTAACAAAAAACACTGAAAAACCAAACCAGCCTCCTCTTAAATCAATAAGCTGGTGGTAGTCAATGATCAGTGTAAGAAGGGTGGAAATGAAGACCTTGAAACAAACTGCTAGAGCTCAGATTTTCGAAATAGATTTGCTGTAGTCCCATGAATATGGGCCTTTATCTTTTGGTGAGGTTGGTAATGGATAGCTTTTTGCGGTTATTGCTGGAAAATTTTTTTCCTTTGTGTATCCATTGCTGCTTAAAGAAGTATGAAGAGGCAATAAGATTGTGTATATTGGGGACAGGGAGAGACAGGATGGTTAGTGAAGTAAAAAATATTTATTACAAAACTATTTAAGTCTGATTACTTTTTTTTCTTAATCTGTTGATTGTACTTCCAATAATAATCCTTACCAATTGTTGTCTTGCATTACAGAATGGAAACGACGGAAAATGGAAAAGCAGGCCGGCAGTGATGATTAATATTGTTTCTTTGGCCAAAACTTGGCCAAAATGCAAAAATATTTAATGCTGGAATTGATATTGGTACCACTTCAGTACAATTGTATAGCTCTGTTTTGATTGGTTTTTACATTTTTCTATTTTTGCTATGAAATATGAAATCTGCATATCACATTAAATGAATAGTGTGCAAATAGGAGCTGTCCTGAAATATTTTACAGTCGTGTTTTTAGGACGAAGAAAACCTGTGCTGCCATGAACTAAATCAAGTAATCAAAAATGTTAGTCAAAGTTTAAAGTCTTTTCCCATAAGCATTGTTTAATATTTCAAAATCAGTGATGACTGTTTGGTTTTTTTAAAATAATTATTCAAGTAATTGATAATTAACTGATAATATTGCTAATTTTGGTTCACAAATACTCTTATTTATATGAAACTTCTTCAGGAGTCCAGAATTATGGAAAAGACCGCACACTTAGTACCTAGGGACTGAGCTGAGAAAATGCCAGTCTTGGTTTTCGACTAAGGAGTTGGGAGAGTGAGTGGTTTTACAGCTAAGCATTGTTGGTATAAGTACTTTTAAAAATTGACTAGAAATGATCTTTAGAAAGCAAAGCCTTTCAGGTTGTTGTGCTACAGTTAAGTCTTTGTTTGCAAGCAAAAGTAAAATAAAATTTTTGCTAATCATTAAATTATTTTTTGATGAAATATGCCCTCTAAGACACCTGTGGTTTTAGGTCTAAGGTTTTGGGACGTCATGGGGAGACTTATTCTGAATTTTAATGGCTGGGAAATGACAAAGTAGGTGATCTGTCTTCAGTTTGAATAGAGCCTCTTTTTCTGTTAATGGAGAGTAGAATTCTCAAACAGGAGAACTCTCTCACCCAATGTCTGTGATCTAATCCTTTGCAAAATTTTTGCCTTGGCTTCCAAACGGGTCAACTTGAGTGGGCTACGGAAAAATGAATACCTAAAACTCCCTAGGTATATCAGCCTTCCTCTGATCCGCAACTGTTGCCTTATTCTAGCTTGTGTAAGCAACTGAAGGTCTTACAGATTTAGTTTGAGTTGATTTAAGACACATCTTTGTGAGCTTTTCTGAAACAAGATTAATATATTAATATTTCTTCACCCAAAACTTTAAATACCGTAGTTTGTGATGACTGAACACAAATAATCATGCAAGTATTCTTTGCTTACATTGGTAGCAGAGTCCTTTCTTCAGCTGTGTTGAAGTACCATGTCTGATTTCAAGGTGATTATTTAGCCACTGTGATGCAGATGTGTTTTCTGTTAAATGATTTTAGAACCATTTTTACAGAATGATTAAAGAGTACTTGCATGATAATATTTTTTTATCATGTTCTAAAACTTATGTAGCTCTTACAGAAGCAGCATGTAATTTTTGGAGATCCTAAAGGCTGAAGACTTTATTTTCACTGCTTAATTGAAAATAGGATGTCCTGCATCACCGCATCTCGTGATGCCTTATCTGAAATGTCCTGATGGAGAAAATCACCATGGCATTATTGTTTCTCACGAGTTCATGTGTTTTTCAATGAGGTTGTACCGCGTATCAGTCTGGATGTTTCTCTTGTTTGCTGAAGGAGTTTTAAAGTCTGGAACCTAGGGAGCATATAAATGTCAGCCTTCTGCAATTTGTTGCTAGTCTAGAGAAGTATAACTGAAAAGCTTATCCTGTGCCTTGGGGAACTGGGTGTATTGCATCTCCTGGTCTGCCATTAATATTCAGCTGCAATTCTTAAATATGCACAGGAATTAAATACTTTATTAGAGGAAAAGAAAAATTCTGCACCTGCTATTAAAATGCGTATTTGTTTAGTTCACTTACTAACCACATTTTTCACTTTTGGAACATCTGTCAGGTAAGACCGTTAAAAAATTAAATGAACGGGGCCCAGTTCTTCAAGGTGGTTGGCTGTGGGCCTGTATTCAAAGTATTTGAAGAGTCTTGCTGAGACATGAGGTGCTACAAAGGCTGATACTTCCTGCAGTGATTCTTTAAATTTACATTTTACCAATTTTATGCCTAGACTATTGACAGTGAATTACTGCTACTTTGTTGACTTTTACACCAAACCTTAGAGCTGGTTTATAGCTGGATGGCTTCTGGAAAGCATTGAAGTAGTCATCTAGAGGAATTTGTATTTATCCAAAAAGCTACTCAGAACTGTAAACCCAGACAAGCGCTACCCGTTCATGCAAGAAAATGCAAATACTATCACTGCTGTCGTATTCACAGAGCAACTGCTGTCCTAAAAAATGAACATAACATGTTAGCAAAGTTTTCATATGCATAGCTAACTAGTGCGAGTTCCTCTGCTCCCACGAATATGTTATAACTAGAGTTGGGTTGTACATGTATGATGTACACACAATATAATTTGATCTGTTCGAATACTTTGGTCCTGTAGCTCTTGGTACACTTGTAGCTGGTGACCTGCTCAGATTCTTTCTGTGCCATGACTACTGGTTTAGCTGTACTGTTGTTGGGGTTGCTGGGTGGTGAGAATCTGAAGTTTGGAGAGAAGGAAAGCCAGCAGAGGCTGCAGGGACCTGTGTTGGTACGTCATGCTGGCATCTGGTTGTTTGCAAACATTATTCTGTACCACAACATAGAAGTGGACCACTGGAGAGCTGTTCTCATCTCCCAGTTGTGGACTGTTCCCAGATCTATCCCTGGACTGGATTTCCTTTGGACTGGTTAGCAGCCTGCTCCCAAACTGGATCCAGTTCTAGCTGGTTTCCTTACAGTAAGAGTAGCATTTGTGCCTGTGTTCTTTAGCCTGCAAAAACTATTCTTTGGCTAACTTGCTGCTCTCTAGCGTCTGCTCCCTGTGCTAGAGCAGTGTTTGTGGTGGTTGGGCTGCCCTGTATACAGGGTGGCTTCTATACCTTCAGCTCAGTTGGAGCTCAGCAGAACAATAGATGGCCACTACATACCATGCCAGCAAGAGGACACCGTGACAGGATGGTTACCCTATGAGTTCTTGTTCCTAGATAGCTTAGTGAAACTATCTCCAGAGGTGTAACATGAGTGGTCTGAGGCTCTTTGGTGATCTGCCTTCTCCAGGAAAATCCTGTGGCAGTTCTGTAAAGGGTGTTCTGTATGTTCCTTTCCTTTCTATGTGGTGGTGGTGCTGGTGGTACTTTGATCCTATTTCACACTGTACTTTCAGGTTCATGGAAGATGTTCTCAGCTTTAAAACAGTTTACAGATTAAAATTGGAAGTTATGGATTAAGTAGTTTAATCCATAATTAAGTTACGGTTTAAATTTTGCATATTTTAGGATATGCAAAGGATTTCAAAATATTTGAAAATATTTTAGGAATTATTTTACAGATGTATACCAGCATCAGCTTGGTATACATTTTTTTGTTCTGAGTGGTACAGGCATATCATTCTACTGAGCTCACCCATAGACTCCTTTATCTGCTTTACTTGTCATTTTGTTCTAGTACTTAGTTTCAGGGTTCTGATTTCACTGCTGTCTCTTCATCAGGCGTAGGTTAAGCATGCTCTATTTTAAATTGAAAAATGATAAAATCTCTTATCTGCTTATGACTTTTTCTGAGTAATAAGGATAGTACATTCTAGTATAAATTGTCTTTTTGTAGACTTGCTCTTAACATCATTTAAAAGGTCTTAAGTCTGTGGATATCGCCCTGTTCGTTCTGGGTAGTCATACCCTCTTGGTAACGGGGAGGGAGTTGGTATTTTGGCGGCTGGAAAGATGGTGTGATGTGAGGCAGTGGTATTGACCTAGAATACTGCTCTTGGGAGGTAAGTGATGCTGAAGACGGTATCCATAACCGAGGTGAAGGTGGAGCCCTGCACTCATGTACAGGCGCTTTGCGAGGTTTCAGGACATCCAGTTCCGTGTTGGTGTGGCTTAAGTGGGAGTTTCTCTGAAATGTCACAGACTGTGATCTGGGAATCTTCCTATGACGCTTGCAAAACCAGTAAACCAACATTATCAGAACCACCCCAACAGTGACACAGAGACTGCTTAGTAAGGCAGATGGGGTCTCCCTGATCCTGGAGTCATTCTTGTGTTGAAGTGTAGGAATGGTACTGTTGAAAGACCCATTGAATGGCTTTTTAGTGGGAAAGCAGTTTTCGCTATATGAAATGTTGAAAATGACATCAATTCTGTATTCTGGCAACATTGCTTGGACAAAGTGTGGGCTAACATACCCATCCGGCACTCTTAATTTCTCTAGCGCTTCCCGGATTTCATCTTTTGCGCACCAGCTGGAAGATGTGTTGGCACTTGTACACAGTGAACTGTTATACCATGAGATTACTGTGGACCCCGGTTTGAGAGCAGTCACCATGATGTCTTTGGGACTGCTGGAGTTCAAATGGAGGGAGAGCTTCTCTAGAAACAAACTAATCCTTTTTCTCTCTCTCAGGAAAGAGTAGTAGCTGTTTTTTGTTCTGAGGGTGTAAAGGTGGCATGGTGTGTTTGTGGCCTTCAGAAGCTCAATAGTGAAGGATTCCCAGGCAGTCAGTCCTCCTGAATCTGTGGCGAGCAGCACAAACTCCTGAGGCGAATACTAGAAATCAATATCAAGAGGATAGCCATGCATGGTTTGCTGAGAGGTGTTAAATTGCAGCCAGCTTTCTGATCCCAATGGCGAGCCATCAGCTGGAATGATTTGTAGAGATAACTGAGTTGAGTTGCCATCTTCCTCATCGTAAAACGTGTTGGCAGGTATAGGAAAAAAGAAGAGGCATCCGATAGTTGCTGTTAGGAATTTAATGGAATGAACAACCTTTGGGGAAGTGTTTGCTTGCCCTTTGGAAAGGAGGGAGGAAAGGAAAGAATTATGAGGAAAAAAAATAGCTATGTGACACTGAATGATAGCAAAGAAATCTCATCGGCCTCCTAGGATTTTGGAGCATGTTGGCTAGAAGGGTCCTCTAGAGGTCATCTGGCCAACCTCCCACTCGGAGCTGTAGCCAAGAGGAAATGAGATCACGCATGGTTTTTCCTAGCTGAGTCTTAAAAACATCTGAGGATGATGGGTCCCAGGTCTCTCTGTGTGACTTGTTCCATTGCTACGTTACCCCCAAGTGAAAAAGTTTTCCTGAGGTCTGAACCTCAGACATAGTTTTGTGCTTTTTGCCCCTTGTTTTATCATCTACCACTTTTCAGAAGAGAAGTGTTACGTTGCCCTCTAGACTTCTTTTTTTGAGAAACAGTACTTCTTACGGATTTTATTTAGGGTCAATAGAACTCCTCACTGCTTTTCTTACATTATTTCCCTTTGTGGTAGACATTGCAAATCTTTTTTTCCTAAGAAGTGAGTAACTGAGCACAATCCCTTAGCTACAGCATCATTTTGGAAGACAATTTGAAGATTTTTTTTTTTTAAAAAATACTTTCTCTGACTGTATTAAGATGGAAATGTGTTGGTAATCTAGAGTTTCTGTAGCATCCTTAAATGGGGATCATATATTAGTCCTTGGGAGACTTAGACTGAAAATACATGGGTGATAAATATTTAAAATCCAATAAAGTACTCTTTTGTTTGATCTGCATTTTTTGCAACCCGCATGCTAACAAGACCAATTCAACATGTAATTGGAGGAAAATCTTGGAAGCAATTAAAAAGGTTCAAGTTTAGATTTTAGTCTTAAACAGGTTAATTCGAAGCTAAAATATAGAAAACAAGATAAATGAGCTTAAATCTGCTTTACATCGTGTGATAACTATTTGCTAATGTCTTGTAAATCAGAAGCAAGTCACTTCAGCTGTTGTCACTTTCTTAGCCTGCATTCAAAAAGTCATAAATATGCACAACACAATTCTTTCTAGTCTAACATACTAGTTGGGTCTTGCATAGTGCCTTCTCAAATAATAACAACTTTTTCTTGCAACTTTTACACAGAAAAGTCACAATACGCCTCCCAGGTGATGCATTTACTTCGTGGTGTCCGTTAACTATGTCTCATTTCTGATGCTTTAAATATCAAAGAATGAGGGCGGTGTTCTTGCTTGAACATTATTTTTTTTTTTTTTTTTTTTTTTGCATTTTGTGTTACGGAAAGCTTATGTTAACTTCAAGGCCCCTCGTATGATTGGATGGTTTACTAAAATCTGAGTCTGGATTACAGTTCAAAGCTGTCCAGCAGGAGACTGCCTGATCCTGTGACACTTTACCTCTCAAAGACTATAGCACAGATACGTCGTTAGCAGGGCTGTCATCAGGCGTTACCTTGATTTGCCTTCATTCCTAACGTTAAGTTTGCAGGAACCCCTGGGAGTGCACTTGCACAAGCTGAGATCCTTAGAAAGTGCAGAATCTCCTGATTATGTTTCCATATGAAGTGTCCTCTTGGGAAACAGACACAATTCCTGAAGAAACAACTCTTAACTCTGCAAAGAGTGGGTCCCAGCCCTGATGCCTGACTGCTCTGTTAGCAGATTCTGAAATGGAGCTCATGAGCAAGGTAGTTATTAAACGATGTTATTGTTTTATCTTTTATTTCAAACTCTAATCACGTTTTTTTTGTTTGGGGATTGTATGAGAATATGTTTGGTTTTTTCTTAGCACCATTGAACTGTGTGCAGCATCAAGAATAATTTCAGATTAATCAGGCAAGCCCTGGCTGTCTCGGCATCACCCTACTTCTGGAGGTGGTAGACACCCTGCATGGGACAGGATTACTCTGAGTGCTGCGCATCTGGCCTCCTATGAGTATGTGGGTGGACAGCAAGTAAGCTGTAGGATGATAAAAAGTGGTGGCAAATTTGAAAGGCAATCTCTCTGTGACTGTTAGGTGACGTTTGCTGGCAGGCTCAAGGAGTAAGGGGGGAAGATCAGGATACAGGGCGTTCCTGCAACCTGTGACAAAAATGTTCCTTTCTGCCGTTTCTGGGTCTCATTTATTTGTGTTTTCTACACTTTAGGATAGGGACCAAATTGCAAGATGCAGTAAAATCATGCCCTAATCTCACCCTCTCATTATATATTAGCCAATGTAACTGATAGGGAGGGATTAATTCAGAGACATGAATCTTTAGGTCATAACAGTTTGAGGCATGGGTTCTAGTATAGGAAACCAGAGCTACCTTGCAAGATGGATAAGAAGGTTAATGACAGCTACGTTCAGCAGTAAAAACACAGAATTAAACTTCTTTTTACCTGGGGTTATATTCTGAAGCTCTTGTGAAAGAGAAGATGGAGGAAGAATCCATGTACTGTCCACAGACTGTAGCCTTCCAGACGTGGGAAACAGCAAGGTGCTTGGATCGTTGTGCGATGGCAGTGGTGTCTGAACCACCTCTGTGGAAATGAGAAGATTATTACAATTGAAGGCGAAAGATCGTTTAGATTTATGAAAAAGGGGATCTTATGTTAATAATTTGCAATAGGGTTGGGAATGCAGTTTAAAAAGCTTTTATGGCATGCAATTGAAAACTCTTGGCCAGCATCTGCCAGCATGGGAAGGAAGCTAGAGTTCAACTTCCCCTTTAGAAAATTGGGGAACTCTTTACCCAAGTGGCTTCTCTCACTGGAGCAGAAAGATATTTTTTAACATCTCTAGATTGCCTGTATTTGCAAGGGTGTTAATAACAGTATCGTGTTAGGCCTGCGTTGCCCATCTGTGGGCTTTGGCAGATGCTTGCTTGGACACCTGACTGCAAACCTAAATATTTCAGACCACAGCCTTGTGCTGAGGGTATAGACTTAACATAGGTCTAGTAAAGTTTTATGAAGAAGATGGTTCTTAAGGGCATTAAACAAGGTCAATGCATCGAAAATAGGGGCCATCAGGTCACTCTAGAGCGAAGGAATAATTTGGCTCTGAATGCTACACTAATGAAATATTTGAGATCTACCATGTGTAGCTTTTTACAGATGTAATATAAGCTGACCGAGACATAATCCGGCAAATTTACTCAACTGGTCCTACAAACATACCACCTCTGGAGTCGAGTATATGCTTAAGCCTTTGTCACGGATTCATAGAGCTGGAGGAGAAGGATGACTGTAAAGGGTGTCTGGTCTAATGCTTTACTCTGTAGGGTACCAAACTACTTCTGTGTCACTTCTGACAAATATTTATTGCTCTGTTCTTAAAAACCCTCCACAATGTCCCCCCAGCATCTCTTCGAATGTTTTATTATCCTTACTGTGAGAAAGTTTATCTAATGTCTAACTTAAATCATCTTAACTGCAATCAAAGATCATTAGCACTGCTTCAGTTCCCAGAGGATACTGAGAACACGTCTTTCATCTTTTTGGCAGACTGTTAAATAAACCTGCATCTTTCCTCAGTCTTCTAACAGATTATTTCAGTTTGTCATGTTTTCAAGACCTATGACTATCCTTGTGTTCTTTCAGAGCTTTTTCAGTAAGTCCACATCCTTCCTCAGATAGGATGGACAAAGCTGGGGCTGATTGTTCAGCTGAGCTGTTATCTGTACCAAGCTGAGTGAAAAAAATACTTTTCCTTATGTGGAACGCTGCTGCTAACCCATCCGTAGTGCAGTGAAGTTGTGCTTTTACAGAAGAAACTGTATTGAACTATTCTGTCAGGACTCTCGGGGCAGGAAAGAAGAAAAATGGAAAGACAAGTCTTAAACATACCTCATATATGGTCAGGCAGATGAGAAGTGGGATTAAATAAAGTCACCAGAGGTACTTCTACAGCATCAGACTTGATGTCTGAGATTTTGTGTGACTCCAGCGTAGGCTTGGTGACATCTGGCAAAATCCGGCTTGTTCCCAGCTCTGTGTCTGAATGCAATTCCTTTGTGCCGCTGGATAAAACACTTGCAGGCTGCATCTCTGTTCTGAGCATGCTGCCACTGTAAGAAGAATGGAGTGTATTTGTTGGTCTCGATAGCTCAGACATGTCAAAGCTAGAAAAGTCTACTGGCAGAGTAAGAACTGGAGCGATATCGGGATGGGACAGAATGATCAGATTTGGTTCGTAAGGTGCTTCAGCTTTACTAGGCAAAGTGCTGTATAACATGCTAGAAAAGCAGGCTGAAGCTTCAGGGCTGAAATATTTGGGATGGAGGGCGTGTGCATCTCTCTGGGTTACAGAAGAAACTGTGCTTTTCCCTCCAGCAAATGGAATCCCATTGGTCTGTGGTATAGTCATAAACGGTTTAGGTAACTGGTCATAGTCATTGGCAAACGCTTGGCTCAGACTGCCACTTGCTAGCACAGGTGGAAATGTGAAGCCAGACAAAGTTGTGACTCTTATTGAAGCTTTTGGGAATGGCCAAGGGAGTATTTCTGGAGAGGGGGATGCACTAGGAAACATTTCAAATTCTGGAAAGCGGCTTTTTGCCTTGTCACTGTAATCTGGCACTTCTGAGACTGACGTTGCTTCTGGCAAAAATCCATGAAATTCTGTCTTGGAAGGAAATGCCTCTGCTGGGCTGCGAGGCCATTCACGAGGAGTGTTTATTACCAAAGTGTACGTGGGCCTGGAAAGCTGGTCTGTGTCTGAAGTGATGTCCTGTAGGAGATGGTGTGTGGATACTTCTGATTTACTAGAAAGGAAATATGAGTCTGTCTCAGGCACGTGAGTCTCTGGCTGCTCTAACAGCAAGGACGTGCCAGAAGCTCTAGTAGGCAGCACTTCCAGTTCAGTGAAGAGAAGCATTGTTTTAGTAAGCAGTGAAGGCAAAAGATCTGGAAAACTAGAGTCTGCAAACATAACGGATACTGGTGGGTTAGTTGGCATGTCCCATGCTGAGTCCATTTGTAAGGTGAGCAAACTTTCTGGACTTATAAGATGGATATTGTTCTGCATCTTGTAACTTGCCATTGTTACACTTTCTTCACAGAAAGAGGATAAACTCTGAGTAGGCGATACTGCAAGTTGTGTGAGTGAGCGGCTTGGCACAGTAGAGGACAAAGGCCTGGAAGCCTCTCCTGCAGCCAGTCTCTGTGTAATTCTAATCAGTTTTAATGTAGGTGTTGGTGTGATCATTAATCGCCTTCGTTGTCGTCTTGGAGACTTTCTTTCATAATCATCTCTCCTAAGTATACTCCAGCCTGCAATTTCATACCCTAGCAGCTGTGATAGGTGATGCGAGTCAATGTTGTGTTGCAGGACTTGGATGAATTCGTGGAGCACGGCAAACCCTCCACATTTAACAGGCCAGGAGAGTCCTACGTAACGGTTCACCGTAAAGTCAATGTGCCCAGTGTCTTCAGCCAGTACGGTCAGGCTCTGCGAGCCTCTGTGTGCCGACACCCTGTATTGCAACAGGGTTAGCAGGGAGGAATCCAGGTGGAGATATTCAGCCATCGTGCAGACGATGTAGAGGCGTTCCTGTACTTCCAGGGTTTCTGCTCCAGTAGAGATAATGATTTCAGCAGAAGTGATGGGAACTTCCTTCCCACACCTGATACTGAAAGTCCGAAATGGCATTGGTTCATAGCTGTTTATCTGACCCCTGTTTTTCTGAAGATACCTGTTTGGATTTAGCCTATCATCTTATGCACGTGCATCACCCAGTTTTACCTTAGTCCAAAACTTCCTCGTGCTGGGTATATGAGTGTTTCCCATTCCACTAACTTCAGTGAGCACTAAGTTTGATCCCACTGCTTGTGTAGAACACAGCAGCATGGTCTGAATTTACCAAACACTATCCTCATTATGTGGACTTGGAAGTAATTCACTTAAGAGATATTCCCAGTCCATTAGACATCATTAGGAAAGTACCATCAGTGGAAATACTGTGTTGTGGAGGCAATTCAGAGCCTTGCTGGGAGCTTGCCTCTCTCCCTGCTGACAGAAGAACTCCAGTTCCTAACTGGGGCAGGGAGGCTGGATGCCACCCGTACAGTGGCCACCTGGAGAATCAAGTGCCCCAGTGCCACGGGGCTTGCACTCTTCATGCCCGTGCTTGCTCTGCACTACGGCTCTGGGGCAACGAAGCCTCCTGCTTTCGGATTCAACATGTGCTCATTCTGTATTTTTTGGGGGGGGGTTGTTTTGTTTTGTTTCTTTGATGTCATATTTGCATGGTAGGAAAGAACTACCCTGTGTCAGCTAGGGAGCACCCATCTCTCTCTCTCTTTTTTTTGTTTTTAAATTTCCCCCCTTCCCCCCCGCACCCACCCCCACACACACACACTGATTAGGGCAAAAGCTGTTGGAAGCTTGCAGTACTTACTGGTAGCTGTCTGGCATGTGGTTCAAGCTCCCCGCCCTGTCCAGGAATAAGATGCCGTCCTGAACATGGATGGTGAAATTCCCGGCAGCTCTTGGTGTTTTCTGGGCGTGCGTCCTTCCAGAGGCAGCTATGTTCAGCAGGTACGCTCCGCTCTCGCCCGCCATTGGCAGCCCTTGCAGTGTGTTTGTATTGGGGTTGAAGTCCAACCATTTTGGCAAACCCGCACCGCTGGCTAAGGTGACCTGCTCCGTAAGAGGATGGCAGATAAGCAGAATTAGAGATAGGAAATGGTTTACTACTCTAGTTTTACATATTGCAAGTTATAACCAGACAGAAATTCAGGAACAGCCACCAATGATCCATTTAAAAACCTAGAAACCACAGCGCCTTGATTTTCATGTAGGGATTTTTTGTGTGTTTTTTAATGTAATGGCAACACTTACTGTCCATTTTTAAGACCCTGCATTCTTCAGACTGCCGGTAGATAAAGTACATGTTGTGTGGGAGTTTTGTTTATTTGCTTAGTATGTAACTACCATTCTGGCAGTGAACGATGGTGAGATTTTTGCCATCAGTTCTGCTTATTTCTAATCCATCTGAGGCACTTCTCTAGAAGGAGATTTTTAACAAGTTCATTTTAAGCATAAAGTGAATGCCCATTTGCTGCAGGATTGTACCAAGAAGTGTATGTAACAGCATTACCTTGTACTGAGTTACTGTTCCCTGAAAGGCAGATACTGGCACTGGATAATAGAATATTTTTCCCGTAAGGACAGTTGCATCTGGGATTCCTTGCAGGCGCTTTGTTTCTTCACTTTTGTTATTTGATCCCTTGGCAACCGCAGCAGGCGTGTTTACACAGACGGATAGCAGTGCGAAGAGAAGAGGGAGAGTGGGTAAGACTCGCATCCCTGGGAGCAAAGAGGACCCTGCGGCAGGAGAGCTGTTGTGGGTGCCCATGGGGTCCCTGCAGGCATCCATCCTCACCCAGCAGGCGTTCGGTGCCGCGCGCTGCTGGCAGCCAGGTGCTGCTACTTCATTGCGCTTTGGAGCTGCAGGGGAAAGAAGAAAACCCAAGTCCATATGCACGCGCGCTTCAGATCAGTCACCTTCATCTCGCGGCGAAGCGGAAAGCTGTCTGTCGACGGTGGCAAGGCTTCACATAGCATTTGTTACAGCCCTCCTGGGCTGTTTGGGCCACAGTGACATCTGGGGAGGGTTATAGGCTTTTAAAAAGCCTTGGTACTTACCATTGCTGCTCGTTCGGCTGAAGGTTTTTCATGAGAAAGCACCATGTAGCACAAAGCCAGTTCATAACGCTTTTTAACCCGGTTTTCTTCAGACTTGCTGTTGCTCCCATCTCTGCTTCTGTCATGATAAAAGCCCACTTGGTCTCCAGGATATGAAATGCTACACTAGGGCCTCCTCAGGGGGGCCTTCAACGTATGGCTTAGAGGAGAGCCGGGTAAACAGCCAAGTAACCTGACCCCTCAGGATTTTGTGGTATAGTGGTAGCAAAGGGAAAGGTGAGTTTGGCATATAGCAAACAAATAGTGAGGGCAAAGACGTGCTGAGAGTCAGTATCCTTTGCTTTGTAGCATCAAGGGCTAGACTTTTGACTTGCTAGATTTGATGCTGCTTTTCCAAGAGGAGATAAAAGCAACAATAAGTAGTAAAATAGTGCCTGCAGGTGTGGGGCCCTCCTAAACCTGTGAGTGGCTTCCAACTTTTAGATGAGAAGGGCATACAATATGCATGGTCTGTCCTGCTTAGGATAGCTTTATTTAAAAGCACACGAGAAGAAAATAATCGCAGGCAGCAGCCACAACGTTCACTAGGAATGAAGTCTTGCTCTGCTGATTTTTAACAAGTAGTTTCTTCCTTCTGTTTGCAGATGTGTTTGCAGCGTTCTTTGTAGTAGTTGCCAAACTTTGTCATGCACCGTTGCCCAGATCCCCTTCCATTTTAGCGATGAGTAGAGTATGCTTTGGATAGAGCAAGAAATGGTAATGTAAGTCGAGGCTCCTAGGTATTCATATGTAAAGACAAAAATTGTGTGATGTCTCCTGAAACGCAGCGGTTTACTAGAGCCTGCAGCGTGTCCTACTGGAAGTATACTCTGGGGAGAAAACAAACAAACAAACAAAACAACAGAAAACCAGTTGCCCTCCTGATAGGTGTGCAGAGCTCAGTGAACGTGCTTGAGGTTGTTAGCCGCTTTTGGAGCGAGAGGAATCTGTATCCGCCTAAGTCTGTTTCATTGCAACTGTGATTGGCCTGGAATAAATAAAAAGTTGTGTTTCTTTGATTTGTGCTCAGTTATGTTGAGAAACAAGTTGCTACGCTCAAATCTCCATTTTTCATTGTCAGTGTCTCCCGTGTTCATTTCTTCTGCAGTCTCTAAAAACATAATGGCGTGTCCTCATTCACTGGTTGTGAAATGACAAAAAGAGCGAGTAGGTAGTGGGGAGAAGTTCAAGTTGGAGATGAGAACTTTTATTTAGAGAATATCGTTCTTATGCAAGGGAACGGGTGCTTGACAGCTGACTAATCTCTGCTAATGAATTTGCCTCCTGAGAGCTTAGTAAATATTGCCATGTAACCATGTATGAATCATCGGTGTGCTCTAAAATGATGGGAACCCTCTGAGATCCCTTGATTGCTGTGAGCTAAAAGTAATCAGAACCCACTCCAGAAGCGCAACATCAACTCCAGTTCAGGGATCCAAAGCCCATGGACCCACCTACATTTTGGGGTGGGGAAATGCCAGTGAGCGTTTCACTTATTTGTGTCCCTCCTTAGTAACTTTTGACCTACTGGCTTTGACAGCAGCCGATATCGTGTATTTTCTCTGTAGTGTCAGGTGAGGCAGAATATTTTCGCATCGCATGCTATCTTGGTGCTCTGGATATAAACTTAATAAAACTTTTCATGAATGTGCTAGGGAAGCTTAAAATAGTTAGATTTTTTTTTAAAAAAAAAAACTTCTCTGCAGACTTCCTGTAATTCTCACTGTAATACAATTACTGAGCTCATAATTATTTTTTCTAGCTAAATTTCAACAGAGGCATGTGGCAGTCTAAAAGTCTAAAACGCCTTTTGATAAAAAGAGAAACCATCTAAAATGCCACTCTCTGACTAAATGCAGGAAAAGTTGTGAACAAATGTAGCTCATCCAGACACAAGGACTCCTGGCTTAAAGTATTTCCCAACCAGACCCAAGAAATATCAAAAGTTTCATGGAATAACTTAATTCTCATGTGATTTCATGACCAGACTCAGTTGAACCAGATGCACAGATGAAGGTGGGTAAGTGTAATCCAAAGCTCATCTGAATCAAAGAGGATCTTTTTGGGGCACCTCTAAGTACTTGCAAAGACAAAAATGGATTACTTATTTTGCTTCGCTGACAAGTCTGAAGCTGGCAGTGCTGACCGCCCTGGAGTCCGCACCTTGATAACTGCCAGGCAGTTTCAGAATGGTTTGCGTTGATGTGACGGGAAGGCTGGTGGTAGCACATTTTCTGCTGAATTGTTCAGTATAGGAGTTTTCCACCTTTTTCCTTTGCATTCCATTACATTCTAGGAAAAGACCCTTGTGTTGGAGTTGCCTAGTAACATATAGAGATATGCCTGCAAATTCCCAGTCAGTGCGTTGAGTCTTGTGCAAAATATGGGAGATGGTTTTGTTTGGATTGTTGCAACCAGCATAATTTCTGTTTCTGGAAGACAGACACCTGGTAACTGGGCGTTGGGAAAGATGTAAATGGACACGATGGAAGAAAGAAGCCCGTATGTTCCTGTGTGTATAAATGCATGTCCCTCCTGTGTGACAGGCCAGCCAGAACTAGTGCCATCGTGGTAACGTGACTTTTCTACACGGGGATAAAAAGCCTCAGGGCACAAGACACACTGATGTCCAAGAAGTGTTCATTTTACCTCACTCATTAAATAGGGTCGTTTTTAACAGTTCACCCCTCTGTCCAGAGGTAGGGCTATGTGAAAGGGGGATGCACGCTTTATTTTCCATGCGGAGGAAGTCTAGTGTCCTCAGGGAGGTGTTGCTTCCCCCCTTGCCTCTTCAGTGGGGTCAAAGGGCAGATGTCTAGTGTGGCTTAACGGAGAAAGTCAAGGTTTTGGTATCTGTGATAAGTGCCAGAAAAAGAGTTGGGTTTCTGTTCATGCCTTTTTCTGACCTCAAAATACAAAAAGCTCCCCCATAATTGTATGAATTTTAAACATGCTGGTGTCTGAGCTTCTGTCTCGGGTTTTCTTTCTTTTTCCCCTTATTTTAAAATGAACGGGGAAAGAGTGGAAAGGATAAAGGAGCAACATCTGAGGGAAAGCTTCTTAAACCTTGTCTTTACTTGCTTCTAGTTCTCATTCTGCTTTGCACTTGCAAAGCATTTTCACTTCCCACCTCACTTCCCTCCCAAACCCTCGTGTTTCCTCTGAGAAATTGTCTACGTGGGAAAATTTAAACATGAAAGCTAAGGTATGAATATATACCGGGGTTAAATTTGGTTTTAACTGGTGAACACCTTGGTTTAGCCATGCGAACACTCTTGTTTTGTTATAAGCATTTATTTTTTTTCAAATTATGGTTTTCTTTTCCTCTTTAAAGCTTGGCTTATGACATTTCAAACTGTTTAAATGGAGCTGGAAGAGACTGTAGTAAAGGGACTCAGGCATTTATATAGTTACACTTCTACATCTAGCAGATAAAACTTTCCTGCTCAGACAAGTCCTCACTATTTCATCTTAGATTTCTTTTTTTTTTTTCCTAAGGAGAGTTAAAAACTGAGAAGAAAGAATTTACTTCAATGATTTCATTTTCTAAAGTGACATCTTTTTGGTTTTTTTTATTTCAACTTCTTTGAAAATGAGGAAAACGGATTAAATTCAAAGTTTCCTTTTTTTTTTTTTTAATGAAAGATCTTCTTTTGATAAAACTTGAAGTGGTATTAAATTTTGGCCTTTTCAAAGTTATTAGCTATTTAATAAGGAAAAGGTCACTAGATTGGCTTGAGTAAAGATGCTATGTTGTAGGAAGGTTTTGTTTTTAATGCTGTGCTCTGCGGGAAGGGAGACAGGAGACGGTGCTAGAGCTGCCCATAAAGCAGGACTTTTGGCTTTACACCTTTTGTTAAATTCACCGCGAGACCTGCAAATCTTTAAAACTGCCTGCATCTCTCTGGCTATTAATAAAAACATGGGCCACCGCTTCAAAAGGGATTTCAGAAATCCTATCAGCTGATACTACTCTAAGCTTTCCTTTGTGGCAAATGGAGCTCCTGACTGAAATCTTTTGGCAACGCACTCCTTCCCCACCCCCCCAGCCTTTTTTTTTTTTTTTTTTTTTTTTTTTTTTTTTTTTTTTTTTTGTCAAATGGGGGAGCCTGAGCAGAGCTGAGGTTTGTCCAAACACTGGGGTGGGATGGAAGCCCGCATGCCAAGTTCCAGCCTTATGTGGTTGTTTTTTTTTTTTTTTTTTAAAGGGAGTGGGTTATGTACCAAACAAGGAACACAAAGTTTATAATGGACATGCTGACAGCACCTTATTTATGGTGCCTGCTGCTGCTCCTGGGCTCAGCTTTTGCATTCAGCTGGCGTTGCTGGCTTCCCACAGCAGATTTTCGAACAAATTGCTCTAATAACCTCATAATATATATATATATATATTTATTTTTTTTATCTTGCTCAACAGGCTCAGTCTAGCCTTGCTCTTAGCTGATGTGACAGTTTGGGATGGAGCTCCCTTCCCTTGGCCACCAGCCCTGAATTTGCCTCAAAACACTCTTAAATTCAGCACTGTCCCTCCACTGGCACCGATGCTGTTGCCATTGCTCTGTCTTTGTATTTGGTGGTTCCTATCTGCTGTGCTGGAAAGAAGGGGAAATCACATTTCTCCGTGATCAGATGTGGCCCTTTCCCATAAGGAGAGTTTCAAAAGTGCTGAAAATGGGGTGGTTGGTCCGTTTGCCCCCCTTCACCCTTGTTTGTTGTGTAAAGCGAGTCCTAAAGCTCTCTCTTTCAAAACCAAACAAATAACAGCTGAAACCCCTGTGCCTTTCTTGTGTTGCAGAAACTGAGAGGCTGTTGACTGATGGGGGATAGGAAGCAAATTTACAGCCAGGTGCCTCTTACCAGTTTTTCCTCCCAGATGTTTTTCTTTCTATGTTTGTTTTACTTTGGCAATTAACTAAAATTGCTGTCTTGAGCAGCGGAGCTAGTGGGGTCTGGTTTCCTTCAGGTTTTTCAGCGGTTCCCTGTAGTCCCTCTTAATGATCTCAGCTTCCTCCTCTGCCGCGTTGTCTGCGGGGAAGGGCTGGTTCTGGCTTTCCCCTCCATCATCGAGGGTACGTGTTTGGATATCTGTCCTTTGCCCAACTCCTAGTTTTCAGAAAAAACCTTGAAAGAACGTGTTTCTCAAGGCTTCCTTAAGATCCCTCCCCTTCCAAATGCTCTCAGCTGGCTAGTGACAGGGTCAGGCCCTTTTGGCTGGGGGGAGGATAGGGCCCTCAGCAGGGACAGGCAGGCTGCAAGTGCCCAAGCTTCGTTTCCTCATGATGCCAAGGTGGAAGGTTAGTTTGTGGAAGCCTTCTTTTTAAAACAGGCTATCTGGGCGAGCTGCTCCTGCTATTTCGAAGAACACTTGAGCATAAGAAAAAAACCCCTGCATTCTCAAGAAAACAATTTAGGCTGCCTCTGTTGCAAAGAAGTAACAAAAGGAAGGGGGAAAAGCACAAAATCACTTAAAAAATACTTGCCCCTTTAAAATAAAGGAGATCCTGTGATAGTTGACAGTAGAAAGACAAGTATGTTCATTCTTGATTTGACGATAGTGTTGGCAGCTTCCTTTCAATTGGGTTGGTCCGCAGCTACCTGTGAGATACAGTTTCTGCCTTGCTTTCTTTCCAGTTCCTGCCAGTCTTCTCCCTGTGTTAGGTGAAATCAAGTGTTTGCCCAGAAAACCACAGCTCAGGAGAAGTGTTGTCTTGTGTGTGAAACCAATGATGCCAGAGTTATTGAGGCCTCTACAGAGAGACAGCCGTGAGCCTGCTTTCATGCCTCTGAGGAATCATAGGACTCATCAGCGATGAAGCCAAGAGTTTTGATAGGGCATTGAATACAATCCCTAAATACTTAATACGCCAGAAATAAAAGAAAAACAATTTGTCAGATTTTTAGAGTGGGTTGAGACTTGCTCCGAGATCCTGGTAACGTGCGTGACTCACGTTGAGGTTTTCAAGGGTCCTTATTGAGGCTTATCAGTGTAATAGGAAAAAAAAACCAGGGAGGGGCAGCCCTTGAGGTTTGGAATGAATTTAACACTTAGGGAAGTGAGGGAGCTGGAGTCAAGTATACTGGGGGAAAGGGCTGTGTATGCGCCTTCCCTACAGGTCTATCGATGCACCACAGTGCACAACGCCTCCGACACATCTGTAGCTCTCTGACAAGGGATCTCCTCTGAACAGAAGCACAAATCTGTGACCATTCGTTGGGAGAGTTTTTGAAATATTCTTTGAATATAAGGTGAGGCTGAGAAGCATACCGTGACCCATGTCCACCCTATGCTCTTGTGCAAAGAATAAGGTGTAGCACAATAAGAATCAGCCACAGACTATAAATTGTGTTGAACTTGGAGGGATGGGAGAAAACGGAAACAATTTAGTTTGCCTCTTGCCTGAAATGAAATTATACCTGAAACAACGCAAAAAGACTTCATCTGAGCTTAGTAACTGCTCTTATAAAAAGACAGCAGCCGCCGATGTGGGGCTGCATTTTCAAAGCCGGGTCTCAAGAGCAGGTTTTGATGCTCTGATAAGGCACCAGACCAACTAAGCTAAGTTTTTAGGAAAAGTTCAAGCTCTTTTCTTGTGGTCCTTCAGCGCTTCTGGAAACAAAACTATTTTTTTAAAGGGCCTAACTATGGATCTAGGAGCCTTACTTCAGGCTCTTTTTTTTTTTTTCTTCTATTTTTTTTCAAGTATTAGTCTGGCTATTTACTTGAATTTTTTTTTTTGCAGGCTGTTGTGCCTGGATGCTTTTATTTGCATACATAATGTTTGTTCCTGCAACAGTCACCATGGTAACAGATCTCACTGTTGTTTCTTTTTAAAAGCAGGGCGAGAGTACCACTGTGACCTCCTGGCTGGGTGCTGGACCAGGAGCCAGGAAAGCCAGGCTTCAATCCTGCCTCGGCCGCTGCTGTTTGCCTTTGCCTGAGTTGCCCCTGGCAGGAACCAGCAAAGCATTTCAGTTCAGTGATTTTTTTTTTTTTTTATTTTTTTTTTTTTGGGTGCCTGTTGCTGGGCAGCCACCCAGACCCTGCCTAGCAACCTCCAGCACCCAGAATGTTTGCCTCAAGGACTCTTTCCACACCCATCGGCTTTCCTTGCACCTTTGTCTCCAGCCCTGGCCAGCACCCCCCTTGCCCACACGCCCATATAGCCTCCAGACCTCCCAGCTTCCCCAAATTCCTTTGTAGCTCCTGCCATTTACCTCTTGGTGTCTCCATTTCCCTTCTGACCCCTGGGCTGCCCTGTGGCCTTCAACACATGGGTTGACTTTGTGGCTGTACCTCTGTTTATCTGTAATCGAGCACCGGGCCACTGGGCAAATGTTGACTTTTTTCAGGACCCAACTGTATGGAGAAAGGAGTCTGTGTATGATTCTTCTGTTACTGAAACTCCTGGATGTTTTCTTTGTTTGTTTTGTTTCTGCCTACTTACCTATTTCTTGAATATGCCTGGACACGTCAAAACAACGATGATCGGCTTGTATTAAATAAATTAACTTCATACTTCTTGATGTCATTGATCTTTAGCTCATCCACTGAAAGCACCTAAAAAGAAGGACAGTAGATTGGTCTGTTGGTTTGGTTGGTTGTTCCGTTGTTTGTTTTTTTAAAGCAGAACTCTTTTTTTAAACTCGGCCTGCAGACCAGCAGCAGAGCAGGACTACAAGCAGGTCTTCTGAGCTCCCTCTGATCCCCTCCTTGGCGGATCAGCCTCTTTCACTGCTCTGGCATTGGGTCTGCAAGAAACTGAATTTATGGTACTGCGTCACCATAAAAACACCTACAGTACAAGTGGTTTATCTCCAAGCTCTGCTTCTGTGTGTCCGCCAAGTGATAACTGGGGGGGGGAAGAAAAACCCAGCCCTCATACCCATTTGGCACATGACTGACAGATTTATGATAGGACACAGTTTCCTCCATTTGTCTAGCAGCGAGTGATGGGGCCACCTGATTGTGTGTCTGCCTTTCCGCTGGCAAACGCTTCCAGCTGGATTTGGAGGACAGGAAATGATTTAGCAAAAGGCTTTTGGTGACAATTAACAGAATTCCTGCTGATAAGTGGTTTGTTGTTTTTTGGGTTTTTTTGTCGTCTCCCTCAGAATATTTTTACAGCAAGCCCTAGGTTGTTGCGGAGTGGCACCGGAGGTGGGCGGTTACAAATATTTGATGAGTGTGTCATGGAGCGGCTTTTATTTCTGTTGAAAGTATGATTTATTTTTTAATCTCCCTCACTTTAGTATTCTACTCAGTGATCAGAGCAACAGAAAAATTTATTTGTCTTGCCAGGTGGTCATACCCCAAAAACCAGCCCAATGTGGCCACAAGCAAAGGAGGGCTATTGGGAAAGTAACCTAAGGAAAGAGTAAGATTGTCCAAGAGTCTCCCAGTAGGGAGGATCAGGGAAGCGGTTTATGCTTATGCTGGGAGTGCTCCAACTGCATTGTAAACCGCTCACTGTGCCAGGTACAACGAGGGGCTCAAGTCCTGGGATCGCAAGGTAGGGTCGACTTTGGAGTGTATGTTTAAAAAGAAATCCGCAATTTCTGTAATGCATCCCTGTGTAAGGCATCTCTCTTACAAGGAGGGGAAAATTTACTGTTACGTAGGACTACCTGTGTCAAAGAAAGGAAATGTTGAAAGTGTTGAATACGCTTCCCTGAAAAACTTTTAAGAGTTATCTTAGAGGCAATGTTGGAAACCAAGTATCTTTCCTTAGAGCTTGGTGCTCTTCAGACCTACTGCTTTGGCTCTCGCTGTGGGTGAAAAAACAGAATCTGAAGTCCTTGGTATTGGTTCTCCTCTTAGAAAAGGAGAAAGTAAACAATTTTTTTGAAGAGTTGATATACATAAGAATTAATCATCTCTGTTTTCAGTAGGTAAATTACAGTTCAGGAAATTATAGGCGAGATGGATATTTTTCCTTGTGAATTTGACACCTGCAAACAAAAAACTTTATTTTGAGAGCGTAAGGAGCTACTGTAGGCTTTGTGCTGGTTTTATGCTTGATGACTTTTTTTCCTTCAGTAATGTTTATTGCACTGTAGTGTCCAGATTGTTATTTACTAGAAAAGGGCAAAAAATAGTGAAGTTAGCGTTGTCAGGTGGATCAGGTTTTTCTGCTGGGTTGTTCATGTTGTCGGTGACTCTTGTAATGAAGTGCTGCGTGGGAAAACGGACTTTCACTGTCTGTGCAGTTAGCAGAGTACAGGCAAACTGCTTTTATCTGCTTTGGAGTCAGTTTGAATACTGACAGCTCAGATCTTTTGATCTGCCGTAGCCTGGCTGGTGGTTTTGCCTGTGCAGGAGCATGCCCAGGAGCAGAGAATGGAGAGGGAAAACTCCAGTGGTCACACAGGATGGAAAATGGGCAAGTGATGAGACTGTGGAAACTACGCTAAGTGCGTGCAGAAAAAATGGGCAGAGACTGGAAGAATCAAATGTTGCAGTGGTACACCAGAGGCTATGGTCCTACTTGGTACTTCTGTAACTTGTATCCTGAGACGACTTGGGCTTCAGCTAGAAAAAAGAGTTTTCTTTCTAAGTATACAACAATTTAAACAATACCACCTACTTGTACCTGGGGAACAAAATGCCTTGTAAAATTAAGCTAGTTTTTGAACCTCAGAAATTATCTCGTAAAAATTGCCTTTGTGCTTTTACAGAAGTTCCTGTGTTCCCCTTCCCTTCTCCCACCTGAGTATAGACATATAAAGAAGGGTTGCAGTCTTGCTGTTTTGCTAGCTGCATTTTTGGTTTGGAGTGACACCGTTTGATTAAAGCCTAACTGTGTCTCCTTGATATGCATCGGTGTAAGCCCCATTACAGCACTTGCTGTGAGAAAGCATGAGCACAGCAGTTCTGCCTCGCCAACATAAAATAGAGCGTAGGCATGCGAGAAACCGAGGAGTGTTGAAGGCCAGGTTGGACGGGGCTTTGGGCAACTTGATCTAGTGGGAGGTGTCTCTGCCCATGGCATGGGTGTTGGAACTAGATGATCTTTAAGGTCCTTTCCAACGCTAACCATCCCATGATTCTAAGAGATCTCTTGAGTCCAGGCATGGCTAATACAATGACTGAGGAGGACTGTGGCAGCTAAATTCAGAGGTGGGCGAGCTGATGGACCAGCAGGCTGGAGCGGCCCAGGCACGTGCTGAGCAAGAAGCAACCCCTGTTCCCCTTTCTCCTCACCCTTCAGCCCAGCAGGATTGCTCCCAGAGATCCCCTGAGCAATCTTTAGGTGGATATTACTAGAACAAATGGTGGAGCTGCTTCTGTCAGGCCATTGGGATTTAAATCCTGAGCACTTCCACTAAGCCAAACTGCTGCTAGGCAGGTATCGGGAACTGTAAATGTGTGCCACCCCACACCAAAAGCAGGGCTTCTGTGATCACCTGGGGATAACTGGAGGTAGAAGAGGTCTGCAAATGACTGTATGCAGCATGGCTAATCCAGGCACTGCTCGCAGGTCAAAGTGACTCTGAAAGCGATGCGGCAGCTTGCAGCTTTGGAGAGAACCTGCTGGCGGGTGAGGGAAGGGCCTCTCCTTACCCAAACCAGAAACCTCAATTCCAGCTCGGCAGAAACCAAATTCCTCGGTCCCCTGTTTGCAGCACTGGCTTTCAAGAGCTGTGCTTGTAGAGGAGCTGCTCTGCGGCAGGGTAACCGCGCTGTGTTTTATTTCATCACCCCTTTTTTAAAGAAGGCTGATGATCTCGTGTCCTCCCTCTTGGCTCAGTGCAGCTGGAAGAAGGAGATGAGCTGGCAAAGTCAGCAGCTGCTTGAAGTGCTCCAGACCTGTCTATGCACATCCTTGCTCCCAGATTCCTAGGGTTTCCAGAGCAGCTCAGCCAGAATGCTGAAAAAGCTTTCTTTTTAATCTCTCGATCTTCACTCTCTGTGTTTTTGCCAGTACAGGTAAAACAGAGGTGCATACTCCATGCTCTGCATGTACTGGTGTTTCCACCAAGGTAAACAACAGATAGTCTAGGTAATTACAGAGAACGATCTGAGCAAAACATCTTGTCTCTATAGCTGGTTCCTGTGACACAGGAGGAGGCAGGGCAGGCAAACTTGCCCTGCCAGGATATCAGCAGTGTTTCTCCTTATTCAAACAACAAGAAATGAGATTCATCTGTCTTTGCTCCGGCTAAATTCCAACTCAAGCGTGAAGGAAAGTTTTGTCTGACTGAGGTTTGCTGGGAGTGGTGGTGGGGATTGCTGTGCTTTCAGAGGTGCATTTTGTACACACATCCTAAATTCATAATGCAGTTCTTCCCACGGCACATCTGAGGCTTCAGGTATGTTTCGGGAGCTGGCTGGCCGCAGCCATCGGCGTCACTTTATTTCTCACTCGTGATGTTACAGGCGATGACGAGACACTACAGTGGTTGCTCAGGTCCAACCCTTGCAATAGGACAGCACCTTCAACAAGCCCCAAAGAAGGCTCTACTGTGGGAAGCATTTTTTTATGCAGTTGAAAATCTGTGGTTGATTGTTTTATTTTATTTTTTTTTTTTTTAAAGTAAGGAGACAACCCAGCTGAAAACCAACAGGGTTGCATGATATTACAGAGAGCAGAATTTGGCATGCAGGCTACAAAGCAGCCTGAATCCCACCACATGAAAATGCTCAGCAATATTGCAGAGCCTGACTGCTTCCTCCCAGGTTTCAGCTGGGGCTGAGGACAAATCTCAAGGAGAATTCTGTCCGCTAGTAGCAATGAGACTGACTCTCCACATATTTATATAGTGTGTATGTGCGTTTTAATTTGGATGGATTTTCTTCAGGTAAATCTTAACGATGATAGTTGGCTTTGCTCTGCAAGATGCACGCCAAACCTTTTGTAGCTTGCTTTATAAACTTAGCCTTTCTAGGCAAGTTAAATGGATTTAAGACCAGAACTGTTAAAATTGGTTGAAGGTTAGCCATTTTCTTCAGTGGCGACAGCAATGCAAGAATGGTGACACCGGCTCAAACTGGTGACGCACCTGGCTCTCCCGAAGCAATGGCCAGAGGCACCTGGCTCTCCCGAAGCAATGGCCAGAGGTGGATGGCCAAGGAGAAGAAAGAACAAGGTACGGTATGGAGTGATGCTTCCTCCAGACAATTCAGGAAATCCATGAGCTGGATAAGGTGTCTCTGTTTACAGCCATTTTTGGTTGATTTCTGTGAACTTTCCCATTCTCCCCAGGAACCTATACAAAGATTTGGCAATGCACCACATCCTGGGGGAAGGAGCTCTGCAGATGCACCACCTTCTGTGCAAAGGACCATGTGCCTTTGCTTTGTTTTGTGTGTGGCTCCTTTCTGTGGCTTTGCTCTTTACCTCTTAGTTGCATTAGCAGAGAGGGGCAAACATCAGCCCCTGGAAACTCTCTGCATGCTGGTCCTGATGTGGTAGGCTCTTGGAGAATGTTTGCGCACTTAGTGTTGTGGGTTTTGTTGTGGGTTTGGGGGTTTTGTTTGTTTGGGTTGGGCTTTTTTTTGCCTTTAATGGAATCTGATTTACCACTGTTGCCCTTCTCTGAACTTTTTCATGTTCTATCATTTTTGATAAGAGGGACAGAACTGCATCCCTACATGAGGTCTGGACCAACCTTAGGTTTACACCATGGAATACAGCTACTGTCTGTTTTCTCCTGTTAGGAGAAAAATAAGGAGCAAAAGTGTCAACCCTTATTGTTAAGGGCACCCCTTTGACTGTTACTGGGCATTGGGACCATTCTGTTAGAAGATCTGGAAAGGACATTCTGCCTCTTCTGAGGGATTGGCTGGCTGCAGTCCAGTGCAGCTCCCTGGCAGGAGCTCTTTGAGGAAAGGTTGGAAGAAACCTCATCTATCTCATCACCCCAAGCCAAATACAAGTTAGAGGGGGTTCCTATTTCTAGACACATCAGCCCATAATTTTGGACTGGTCAGAGACAGACAAGCTTGTGGGAGCTGGGAAGGAGGAGGGGGTTCATTTTGAGGCATTCTTTGCAACTGTTTTCCAAGAGGTTTCTTATACCTGTCTGCATATGTAGGACTCTCATCAGTTGAGCGGGTAGCAAATAAATGTAGTCAAGCACGGGGCGCACAATTATTTGGACCTTGTCAACATTAGGAATATTCACCACCTGGGAGTCAGAGATTTCTTTCTCTCTCTCTTTTTCCCATGTTTAAGGCCAGGTGGTTTTGGGTGGACTGGGCAGCAAATCTGAAGCAGAAGCTGGAACCTGGCTCCTCAAATGCGGTGGTGAAGGTTGTCAGTGGAATGGAAGACTTATTTACCACAGAGTGCTTTTAGAGGATGTGCAGCAGTTAGAAACAAATGGTTTTGAATGATCATCAATAAATGCTGCAAAAAAAAAAAAAGTGCCACAAGCCAAATTATTTTCCGCTCCAAGTCATGTTTGCTTCACTTTTTTTCCTGTCTGTAGTCCAAGCCATGACTAGCAATGCCTCCCTCTCCCAAATAACTGTCACATAAATATAATTTTTAAGCTTGTTGAAGAGCAGTCACAGCTTGCCTATCCTGCCTGCCATCGCCTTTGTGCAGGTTTGGAGCCGTTGCCTTACCCCCGGTGCTCTTGGGAGGAAGCGCAGAGGCGAGTCCTTTGTGGATGTGGAAACGGTGTCACTCTGCAGCTCTGGTAGCGAGGACCTGTGCTGCAGAGTTGGTGGGCTGGCACGCAGACACTGGTGCCAGGAGTGCAACTTGTTGCATTGCACTGTGAAGGCCAAGCGACGAGGACTTAGGGGACATCACTCTGGTTCTGGCCTTGTCTGCCCCTCGGTTTCCACAGCTATGGAGTGGAAGTAGTCTCATTCACGCAGATTTGGGAGGAAAACACTCCACAAAACACTTTCATATCAGTAAACACAAAATGATGAGGAAGAGGCTAGAGTTAAATTTACTCCTGTTTTGGAGGCTGTGGACCTTCAGGCATCACAACGCCCCTTGGCTGGTGATCCTAAAAAATAAAGTAGTAACCTCATTTTGTAGCAATTACTGGTTTTGTCTTTGGGGAATTTTAGTTCAAGCCCTTTGCAGTGATGTTACAATGCGTAATTATATGACTTGAGGTGCAGTTAGATAGATGCAAATCATCTCGGTATGCTATCTCTCCATTTAAACAGTGATTTGTTTGCCATTTGGGTACATAAAATACTTTGTTTAAAAATTAGTTGAATATACTTTCAGTAAGAACATCAGTGGGAAATAATGAAATGTAGACAATTTGCTACTAGTCAAGAGCATCCAATAACTCCCTGGTGTCGTTCATTAACTCTGAGCTTTATGCAAAACACAGTCAGCTAATTCCACACACAATACAAACCATACACGAGTCCTCGTGTTCTCTGTTTATGGTCTTTCCCATTAATCTTTAACTTCATTAGAAACACAAGCTGGCTCCTTTATTTGCTGGGTGTTCCCCTTAATTTGAATCCTACTTTTCATTTTTGGGATCTCTCTCTTTGCTGTTAACGTTGTTGTATGTTACTGACACACTGGTACTTTTCTGGAAAAAAAAAGTGTGAGAATTTTGTAGCAAGTTCACAGGTTTTGGTCAGGGAACACAAATTATCCCCTTTGCAACCAGCAAACTGATGTCTGGTCGCGTAAAGAAATTTGTCAGCAGATGAGGCTGTGTACATGCATGCACGTGGGTGTCTGGGATAGACCAGTGGGTGCCACACCGAGATAAGCAACCTGAATAAAAGCCCATTGAAAATGGTAAAAAATTGTCTACAGTATGGGCACTTGACCACCAATGTTTTTGTTATTCTTTCCTATCCCTTACCTGAGGGTTGTACGTAAAGGCTAAATTGCTCCCTGGTCTGTTTGCACAGTGTCTAGCACGCTGAGGTCCTAATGACTGACAAGGGCTCCAAGGTACTATTGCACTATGAAGAGTAAATACCAGTTATTAGTTTGGCAGCTGAAGAAAAGCAACAAGTTTCCTTGCTCTGTACGGTAACCGACGATTTCTCTTTACAGAGAGGGGAGGGATGTGCGTACCTGACAGTCTATTGCGAACACCGTAGTTCTCAAAGCACCAGCTGAGCCAACGCTGCTGAAGGAGGTCATTCCCTGCCATGCGTATGACAGCCTTTCAGTAGGGTTTGCCACCTTGTAATACAAACTGTCTGAACTTAAACATCAAAATAGGATCACACTTCCATGCTAGCTGTAAAAATCAAAATGAAAACTTGTGACACAAAATAAACCACGGCAATCCCTGCATTCCTCCTGTGGTTCTGCACCACGTACGTAACTTGTTGGGGGAATATTTACCATGGAGGAACATCTTGTCCCTGACCCGTCATAGCCTGCTCCCTCTGGGCTGTCTGCCTCTCGTGCTGCAGGGTTTCTGAGCATTCGTTTTGACAAACAGATACCACAGCTGGATGTGGATGATGTGTGGTAAGAATGCTATGAATTTGAATTTGTCTGTAGAGGACTACGCTAATCAGTGAAGTCTGCATTCTCTCTTTCTATTGGATGAGTTTAGAGCAAAACACCTTCCTCTCCAGCCCCCTGTTGTATCCCTGGGATTCAAAGTATGAGATCCATCTGATTTTCTAGTGCCAGGATTTCCTGGTGGTTCAAGCACTGACTTGGAGACATCATTGTGCCTTGTCCCTGCCTTTGGAGACATCATGTAATGCTCTTTTGAGTAGCATCTGAGATTCAGGTCGGAACCTCTCAGACTTTTCAAAGGTAGCTAGGCAGGTTAAGCACCGGTGTCATTGTTCTCTGCAAGTGCTTCAACAGCCCAGCTGATTCACAAAATGAATAAATCTTCAGAAATGCCTGCTTCTCAGTGGCTAAATTCATAACTCTCTTCTCAGGTATCTCGGTTCTTCCATTCCTCGCCTGTGCTGTAGCCTATTCAGGTAATGCTTTACTTCTCACATGGAGGCTTGTCAAAAATACGTTCGTTAACATTGTGCTTATGTACTGCAGGAATGTGGGGGATAAACCAGTTTTTCAGATGAGATGGCTAAGAGGAAACTTTTATCTATCAAAATACACTGAAAGATTCTTGCGGCTGGGGCAGGGCTTCTGTTCTCCACTGCTTCCAAAATCCTGTATGTTCCCTGATGTTTGTAGGTGGCATGCATGGGCGAGGGGCTGAAAAGGAGAAACAGAGGACATCAGGAAGCAGCAGCAGCAGACAGACGTTACCTGTCCCTGCCACGGAAGGATGGAGTGGCCTCGCAGCTGTTGAAGAGATTGAGAAGAGGAGGTAACAAGGGTAATGGGTGGGAAAACATGAGTTTAGGGTGCAGTTATGCTGCAGATTGGTAGTGGCTTGGCAGCACGTACTGGGAGGAGGGGTGAGTTCATCACGGTATCGGTACGCTGCAGAAATGCTTTAGTTTGGGGTTTTTTTTTGTGTGTAGCAGAAACAGCACCAAGCATGAACCACATCATCTGCCACCTTCACGGCCTTGGAGAGCAGGTCAGCAGTATCTTCTCTCGGCTCCATTCTGCTGCATCCGTGGAAGCAGTTGCCTGTGCCCCTTTTGCTTTGTTCAACAGCTGCCACACGGCCCTCGCCGGCACACGTGCAATTCAGGGGATTTCTACAGGCTCTGGTTGCCACAGGAAGCACATTTTTCTCCTCGATGTCAGATAGCAAATTGTACCGTGATGAGAAAATTGATAGAAATCAAAGATTTTTTCCTTTTGGGACTTCTTTTTGCCTTTACGCTCTCGTTTTCTCATTAAAATGTTGTATCTCTAGTAAATTTGTGGGTGAATCTCCATCCAGCCTGTGCCCTCATGTGATCCAGCCCCACTCCATACATATCTTGTGAGCACTTTCTTAGCACTTGCAGCTATTGAATAACAAATATGCACCAAACTCGACATGGCCTCTGTCTGTATATTCATGTCCCTGCCGCTGAAAAGGCAGCAGTTCCCACAGGTGGAGCCATGGTTGTGAAACAGGTGCTAATTGTTCTGCTGATCTCAGATAGCAGGCTTGACTTTTATGTTTTCCATCTGTTTTCAGCCAGCAATTTAACATTACTGCAGTGCACTGAGGAAATAATACCAAGTGTGGTGCTAAATGTGTCCATATGCATTTTAAAATTTTGTTCTTATTAGCTAATTCCAACAGTTTCTTTGCCTATGACGTGTTAACTATTTAAACAAAACCCCGTTTCAGTAGTAGAATAGCTGATCTGCTTCTAACTTTTCCTTTTTTAGATTTACAAAGTGGAAATGGTGGGTAAATGATTCTGCTTTATTTAATACACTCCTTTGCGGTTGCCTACAGATTAGTTAAAATCTAGTTTCCTAAACATGTCCCTATTTCTACGTTCAACTACTACTAAGGTGCAAAGCATCTTGCAAGAACTACTGAGAAATATGAGGTTATTTCACTGATTTAGTTTTTGTATAGCATTGAAACAGGGATTTCTTTAAGTGTGCACATCACTTATCTATTTAAAAATTATGATGCTAGAGGATATGAAATTGTTCCCCTCAGCCTTCCAGGATTCAGCTGTGTTATGCTAACTTTTAAAGTATTTAAGGAAGACACCTAAATGAGGAACATATTTTAAAAAAACCAAACAACCAAACAACAAAAACCCAAAACAAACCCAAACAAAAAAAACCCACCCCAGCTCCTCAGGGACAAGGCATAAACTTAATGCAGACTTTTTTTGGTATCATCTGTTTTGTGACTCACAACTTTCATCATTAGTAGAATGTCAAATATTGACGTGTTGTGGGGGACAGAGGTAAATCCATGAAGCATTCCTAAACGAAAAACCAGTTCAGGCATTTCTATGAGATTAGTATGCAGGCTGGTTTTTTTTGTTTGTGTTTTGTTTTGTTTTTAAATTCCAGGTAAATTTAGCAGTTTGGGATTCAAGATGCTTTTAGATGAGATTTTTTTTTGTTTCAATCCACAGTATTCTGGACTGGTAGGAAGAGAGAAAGACCAATCTGGGAATCCAAATGTGCAGTAGTGTTTTGATGGTATTCGTAATTCCGTATTAGTTTTTAAAAAAACCCTGTTTCTAATTAATCCATTCTTATTGAAGCTCTTATTTCCTGGGCACAAGTGAGCTGTCATGACAGAAATCCATTGAGAGCATCTCCCATTAAGGGCACTTCCTTCATTTAGGCATGAAATCAGTTTGAAGTATTGGTGGTGTGGACCTCAAATCTTGGTCCATATTTGGCCTCAAAGACATTTTCTGCCTATTTGGAATCCCAGACCCATCATTTGGTCATTTGGTTGCAGAAAGTAATCTGCGTTTGGGACAGTTAAAGGTAGAAGAGACTTTGGAAGGATCCAACCCAGACGCACCAATGCTGCTCCAGGGGTGAGGGCGTGGTAGGCTAGGACTATCAAAGATGATTTCTTGCACCTCCCTGTCAAATAATTCTCTAGACACAGTAATCAATAGAAAAAAAAATAAATCATTCCTAATCTCTAATTTTTCCTTCCCAACAAATTTCCGAGAAACATTAGATATTTGGTGTTGTGCTTTTAGAGAGGGGTGAGTGAGAGGAGTTATTTCTTTAACTGGGTTTTAACGCCTCTGGACCTCTGATGCCTCTAATGCCTCCAAGACCATGACTTCTTTGGAAGTGCAATGCCAATGACCCAGCGCCCATTGTCTTCTGTTCACCTTCCTAATGTGTTATTTTCAGCCTATTTTACCCACCTGAAAGCTAGAAGAGGCCTAAGTGACCCCTGCTGTCATGAGGAAAGACTGGGTCTTCTGAGAAAAGCTGCTTTTCCTCCCATCTCCTTGCCTGAACCCAGCTGTATCCTTGGAGACGTGCTCACAAGCAGGTATTCTCCCAGACCAGAAAGGGCAGGGCGTTCGTGTTGGACTTGATCATCTTAAAGGTCCCTTCCAACCTAGACGATTCTATGACTTCATCCAGAAGTTAGAAATGCTAGTGCAGCCCAGGGAGGATGGGCTTGGTGACAGCTGCTCGAGCAAAACTAATCGCAATTTTCTTTCCCCTCTGGTAAATTTAATATTGTCAAAAAAAAAACGAACCCCAAACCAACAACCAAACAAAAAATGCTGGCACAGCCCTATTTTTTTTTTTTTGTCTTAAGAGTAACATGGCCAGTATGCTGCTGGAAGGAGACATTTCCTGCAAAAAAAAACCCCCAGCATTTAATTTTGAAAAGTAAGAAAAAAAATTGTTGATCAGAAAAAAACATCAAAAGCACAAGGCTTTTTAAGCGGTCCTAAAATGCAAAGCTTCCGCGGGTTTGAAACATCTTTCCTGATGCTCTGCATGATAAATTTAAGAAAGAGAGGGAGGTATTCCTCAGGTATGCAATTTCAAGCTCCATGATTGCAATTAAATTGCAGCTATACTGCAATTACGGAGATTTTTCACTTTTTTAATACATTAGCTATATTCTTCAGGAATATTAACTATTGCCCCTTTATCCAGCTGGCAAATATAACTGCATTTTTAGGCTTCTTACTAGAGCTGTTGTTTTTCTTAGACTTTATTGTGGAAATTTTCGCAAAACTTTTGTAATTTCTTTTTTTTTTTTTTAACTCCAAAATTAAGATACTGAGTTTCAGTGAGATATATCAACCAAAATGTTCATCATTGCTCGTATGATTCCATATATAATTATTTTAAAGAACTGCTGCATATTAACTATGCTGTATCCACGCTGTAATCACTGCCATAGGGTCAGCTGGTAAAATGGTGTTAATGACAGGAGTCAGAACACTATCGCTTTGTAATTACAGTTACCATACTCTACAGGTCCGCTGATTCTTCTGTTGCATGGGTCACGCTTAGGAGTGGGCTAGGACTGAAAAGGAAGTTATTTTTAGTACTTCCCTTCTATCAAGATAATTCACTTTTTTCCCTGCATTTTTGGGTTTGAACATTCCGAAGTCTCATGCCAGCCAGCAAAAGAGAAAATTCAAACTAGGTATGTCTCTCACTTTATTTTGTAGGGAAAGGCTTCATTTTTAGGCAGCCAAGCAGAAAAGAAAAACCCCAGGAGACACTGCCTGATTAACAAGTCTGTGGGGACTGGCAGTGAGTTCTGCAAGGTTGAAAGCAAACTTGGTGTAACCGTTGGCACTTGTTCCACATAGGAATAGTAAGTTCATTTTTGTGTGCTTCCTGATGCTTGCTCTGTGGTTGCGAGCCGATAGAAGGCAACGCTTCAACTTCCTGAATCCTCTAAATAAAGCATCCTTTCTGTAGAGATGTTTTCAAAGAAAGGCACATTGTACTTTCTGCTTTGGTCGAGTTTTCGTATTTGGTTCTTTGAATGAACAACTTTGGTTGTTAAACAGTTGGAAACTTATTTCAAAAGGCTTGAATGTATCGCAAAGAAAAATATCTCCACTTGAATGGCTTGAAGCTGCTCTCAGAATTTTATTTACGTAGCTGTTGTATTGTGCCACAGTTTGAAGGGCATCCAGGCTTCCTCTTTAATCTAAACTCCTTTTACTCAAATAATTAATTAATTCACAAATAACTTCAGTTTTCATTATTTCTAAGTTTGTTTCTTTCAAGAGATTATTATAGTAAACCAGTGATGATTTAAATACTTAAATTAATACATATATTAGCTCTTGTAAATTCAGATGTAGCGAACAGTAAAGCCAGCCAGTCCCCATCCATTCATGCACACCATAACATGAACGAGCATGCCTGGATAGTGAGGATGCAAAGCTCATACCCATGCCCTAGTGAAACGCCCAAAAGGTCACTTGTGAGAGCTGTTCATTTTCAGAGCCATCTCTAATGTTGAGAAAAATGGACTTCCCTCCAGTAGAAAGTCCTTTATAAAACTAGGTGTTATGAATTTAGCTAGAATTTCCTGTTCCTACTAAGCCACGTTGAAGAAAGTGGGTAGGCCAACACTTGACTGCTCCATACGCTGGTTTTCTCATTCTCAATCAAATAATGATGCTCATTTTGCATGATTCACTACACTCCTGTTTTATTATGTTACTAAACCCTGTTTATCTCCGTCAGGCCTCTGTTTTCCCCAGGTTATTCTGCTTTTTTTAACTGGATGCTCAATATGTTGTATGACATCAATACCAACATATTGTTTAAAACACAAACAATGTTTACAGGGACCTGAGGGACAAAGACCCTCCCACTGTAAGTGAAGACAAGGTTCGTGACCACCTGAGGAACCTGAACATACACAAGTCTATGGGACCTGATGAGATGCACCCCAGAGTCCTGAGGGAATTGGCTGATATAGTTGCTAAGCCACTCTCCATGATATTTGGGAAGTCATGGCAGTCAGGTGAAGTCCCTGGCGACTGGAAAAAGGGACACATTGCACCCATTTTTAAAAAGGGTAGAAAGGAGGACCCCGGGAACTACTGCCCTGTCAGCCTTACCTCTGTGCCTGGGAAGATCATGGAACAGATCCTCCTAGAAGCTATGTTAAGGCACATGGAGGACAGGGAGGTGATTCAAGACAGCCAGCATGGCTTCACCAGGGACAAGTCCTGCCTGACCAACCTGGTGGCTTTTGACAATGGAGTGACTGCATCAGTGGACAAGGGGAGAGCAACGGATATCATCTACCTGGACTTCTGCAAGGCCTTTGACATGGTCCCCCACAACATCCTTCTCTCTGAGTTGGAGAGAGATGGATTTGGTGGGTGGGCTGTTCGGTGGATAAGGAACTGGCTGGATGGTCACATCCAGAGGGTAGTGGTCAATGGCTCGATGTCCAGATGGAGAGGGGTGACGAGCGGTGTCCCTCAGGGATCCGTACTGGGACCGGTGCTGTTCAACATCTTCATCAATGACACAGACAGTGGGATCAAGTGCACCCTCAGCAAGTTTGCCAATGACACCAAGCTGAGTGGTGCGGTTGACTGGCCAGAGGGACGGGATGTCAACCAGAGGGACCTGGACGAGCTAGAGAGGTGGGCCCGAGCAAACCTTATGAAGTTCAACAAGGCCAAGTGCAAGGTCCTGCACTTGGGTCGGGACAATCCTCGTTATCAATACAGGCTGGGGGACGACGTGATAGAGAGCAGCCCTGCAGAAAAGGACCTGGGGGTACTGGTGGATGAAAAGCTGGACAGGAGCCAACAATGTGCGCTTGCAGCCCAGAAGGCCAATCGCATCCTGGGCTGAATCAAAAGAAGCGTGGCCAGCAGATCGAGAGAGGTGATTCTCCCCCTCTACTCTGCTCTCGTCAGACCCCACCTGGAGTACTGTGTCCAGCTCTGGAACCCTCGGCACAAGAAGGACATGGACCTGTTGGAGCAGGTCCAGCAGAGGGCCATGAAGATGATCAGAGGGCTGGAACACCTCTGCTATGAAGACAGGCTGAGAGAGTTGGGGTTGTTCAGCCTGGAGAAGAGAAGGCTCTGGGGAGACCTTCTAGCGGCCTTCCAGTACCTGAAGGGGGCCTACAAGAAAGCTGGGGAGGGGCTGTTTGCAAGGGCATGTAGCGATAGGACAAGGGGCAATGGTTTTAAACTGGAGCAGGGTAGGTTTAGATTAGACATTGGGTAGGTTTAGATGAGACATGAGGAAGAAGTTCTTTGCAATGAGGGTGGTGAGACACTGGCACAGGCTGCCCAGAGAGGTGGTGGAGGCCCCATCCCTGGAGACATTCAAGGCCAGGCTTGATGAGGCTCTGAGCAACCTGATCTAGTTGAAGGTGTCCCTGCTTACTGCAGGGGGTTTGGACTAGATGACCTTTAAAGGTCCCTTCCAACCCAACGCATTCTATGATAACAGCAGTAAAGAGTTAACTCACACAGTAAGAAAAAAGGCAAAATGAGTCCTCACAGCTATCTATCAAGAAATCACCTAGTACTCTGACATTTGCTATAGGCAAAGAAAACAAAGCACTACCAGCAATAAACCAGTTCTTGTGTGGGGGTATTGTCAAAATAAGCTGCTCTGGTGCGCTCTGATCCAACTCGCAGGCCAAGTAATGCTGTCTTTTGTACATCCAAGTGTTTTGAAATACCATTGTGCTAAAGGAAGAGCTAGGCTGTCTCAAATATTAGTATCCACAAGGTAATGGGCGTCTGCAGCTTCTGTGGGAAACTTCATTAGGTGCCTTTAAAAGCCAGGTCTTCCTCAAGTAAGCTGTTAACTGTGTGTTGCTTGAGATAAGTATATTAAATATATTCCAGCTACAGATGGGCTTTAAAATCAGAGTTGGATTTGAAATATCAAAATGTCTGGAATGGTCTGATTTTTTTTTATTTTTTTTTCCCCACCCCCTCCATTAAAAAGACATGAAACAAACCCAAGGTTTTAGGTCCAAGCTTTCATATACTTCCGCGCTAAAGCTCTGTCTGGATTTTGGCCTGGTCCCATCTATATCTATTGTATTAAAACAGTTAAAGGCATTCTTCTCTTCACCCTTCTCCCTTGCAGCTGGAAAGGACTATCCTCTGCTTTCATGAAAACAAACATCAGTGCTGCCTGTTGTACAAGCCTCTAATTGGTAAAGTTTGCTTTCACTGAAGTGGCCTATATATCCGTAACTTCATACAGGAGGTAGGTTGTGTAGGTGTGGGATTAAAGTCTTTCCAATCAGACAATTTTCAAATACATAAAAAACTTAACTTCGGTCAGGAGCCTCCCCTCTTTAGACAAGATGAGCAGGAAATTCAGACATCTTCCTAAGATGCGAGGGGTGGAAAAGGAGCAAGAATATGGTGATGTCGGTCTATTTGCTTGGTGAGTTTTTGAGTCTGAGGTCATTCTAATACTGTATATTTTCACATCTAACATGGATGTTCAGTGCTGCGTGGGTGTTTCTTTGACCTCTCTGTGGATAAACTGCTTCTCTTCTGCGCTTTGTGTGCCTCAGCACAAGAATGAACATCAAAAACTAGGACGTAGAGATCACGGTAAAATTTCCCTGTATTAAAATACTGCCAAATACTTTTATATTGAGATCTAATTTTAGAATACAACTGCAAACACCACTAGAAATATTTTCTTCTCTGAAAATAAGTAATAGACTGGAAATGGAAGTTGAGTAAGAAAGAATTCTTCATTTTTACAATGTACAGAGTAATACGTGCGCTGGGGCGGTCTGTCAGCAGTAGCCGATGATTTCTGCGTCTGGGTCCTGTTTCATGGCAAAGCCTGTATTCCTAGCATTGGAACAAAAGATTAGCAGGCATAACTGATGGAAAACATATTCCAGTTGCTGGCTAAGCAGCCTCACCTTCATCCTGCAGCTAATTGCAAGGTTAAAAACCATAGTAAGAATATCCATATTTATCAACCAATTTGGTTTATTTCTGCTCCAGATAACTGAAGCAATATTCCACTACCGTCTCTGACCATGCTTTATTTTTTTTCTATGTAGACTTGTTATGACAAAATCTCTTTAGCTTTAATTAAATTTTTCCAGATACTACCTTCATAAGACCAGCACTCAAAGAGGCACTATCATTATTTTTAATAGAAGAGGGCTAATGCTTGTTAAAAATGATAGAGGAGCATTTGTTGCTACTGAAGTTTCCTGTCTGCAAGGAGAGGATCAGCAAGGGTTCCTCAGACCTGCGTCTCCAGGGTGACCTTCGTACCAATTTACGACCTGGTCTAGAAAAGCAAGTACGTGCTTGCTTATTTTCAATGCACGAATAATCTGGTAAAATTAATGAAATTGTTGGACTGTTTCAATGAGACGGGCTTAAAACAAAGTGTTTGCTTAAATACGTGACTGCCTTCTGGATCTGACCTTTACTTTTTTTCACAAAAGCGCTCATTTCCTACGACTCGCTTCTAGTCAACAGGCATTACTGCTCGGAACTGGCTTGAGATTTCCAGTTCATTTCATATATATCGCCAGAGAGATAGGAGGTGGTAACAGCCTTCAGCTGCTGGCGCGCTCCAGCCTAAGCCAAAATGAACAAGCCTAGAAATGAAGGAGAACGCAGCCTGTGCCTTGATTTCCTTGGGGGGGAAAGAGGCAAAGACGGCTGCAAGTGTAGGACTCCTATCAGTTCGAGCTTTGCCACAGCAAGCAAATGCTAAATATTTTCTGAAGTGACCTGAAATAATCTTCTCGTAATGCCAAAACCACGCAGGCCCTTTTCGGTTGCCCACAGGCAGGCAGAGCTGCCGAGGGCATAGCGCGTCCTGCTTCCGTGCTGACAACCTACAGGGATGTCTCAGGTATCAAAGGACACTTCAAATGGCCCCGGTAACCTGTGTTTAGGCAACAGAGTTGAACTTTTCCTGGCTGTGGATGGTCCCAAATGGGGATTTTCTCCCAGGCATACAAAGGACAGGCAAACTTGCTGCTTGGCTGAGTTCTGAAGTCCATCCTCAGGAAAACTCCCACTGATCTAAGGCACGCCTGGTTTTCATTTACCGCTGGGAAACGTGAAACCTCCCTGGCTTGAAGTATCTTAATTAGGCCGTTAAAGCCTGGTATAAAATGGCTGAGATAAACAGGGTCAGGAGTACAAAGGATATTGTCAATGCATGGTAAAGCTTTTGCTGCTCAGCCCCGGGTTCAAACTGTCCAGAACCACATTTTCATGACATAAAATGCCTGAGCCCTCTGCATGGTGGCTCCTGGGAGGGACCCTGGGTCAGTACTTTTCGCTCAGTCGGCACTGTGGGCAGGGAGCCTTAGCTTCTCTCCCCCTTCCGTGCCTTGTGCTGCTCTGACTTTCAGTTTCTAATTGTGGTGTGTTTTAATTTTGTCCAACTTTGGGATTGAATACGTGTGTGTTGGGCAGTTTGAAAGACCTCATCTTTGGTTTTCCTGTGCAGGGGCTGGCTCCAGAACAAGGGCACTAGCACTTGCTCTTTTCATATTTCTTTTCCAAAACTGTTTTAACAATTGCCGTTACGCCAGGAAACTGATTTGAAGGTATTTGGTAAAGCGTCAGATCTAGGGCCTAGGTACGTACGCATACGTATGAATGCAAGTGCAGGTCTTTGGTGGTGTCTTTGTATCCTGCTGGGTACAAAAAAGAGTCAAATCCAAAATATTCACCATAAAAGAGCAAAAGGAGGAACTCTAGAATGGCATAACAGTTTTTTTTCGGTGCATGTAGATGGTAAAACTTTTTTTGACTTTGAAGACTTCTGATGTCAAGAATTTATGTTCAGAAGAAGTGAGATAAGGCTGGAAGCTGTAGATGTGGGAAATTAAATGCAAGTGTGAAATCCTCAGCTTATTACTCGCTTCCAGCAGTCTGCACATTCCTGCAGCCAGATTTATATTCTTATCATTTAAGACACAGTATTTGGTCATGCTGTCAGACCTGGGTGAGTTGTTTTTTCATTTTTTCATTATTTTTTTTTTCTCAAATGCTACATTGGAAAAATACACTGGGTAACCAGTGCTAGTGCTGTTTTTTCCTGTAATTTGGAGAGTTGTCTCAGGGAGGTAAAACATAGCTGAAACATCAGAAAAAGTAGAAACGCTTTGATCCTTAAAACTCATGTTGGAAATTACATTTTTTTTTTGTTTAAAGAATACACAGTGTTTTTTTAAGAATAGGAATCCCATGCTGGGGCTAGCCTTTCTTTTGAACTAAACGCTTCCATCCTCCGATGGGTGCGTGGTTTCGCTGGCCCATACTTGGTCTTGGGCAGTGCATTGAAGCAGCCTGGATTTGCGCAGCCCCATGTGAGCCCCTTTGGCCACCAATGTGGCTTGTGCAGTCCCGTCCGAGCCCCTTTGGCCACCGAGGTGCAGGCTGGGCCTTGGGCAGCCCTTGGTTGTGCCTCTGGGGCTGCAGGTGTGTGGTGGGGCGGAGAGGGGAGGCTTGGCAGCCCCCCACTCTGCTGAGCGCCGTGAGGCTGCGGTGTCCCCACTTTCCTCGGCAGAGAAGTCCTCCAGAGTGCTCTCTAGTTTGAGAGTAATTTTGGGGTTTTTTTTGTTTGTTTTTTTTTTGTTTGTTTTGTTTGGGTTTTTTTGGTTAAATTTGTGGCAATTTTCTTATGGAAATGTGCGCTGTGGGAATTCCTGCACAGCAGTGCAGCAAGGTTAGCTTCGATTTAAAAAAAAAAAAAAAAAAAAAAAAAAAAAAAAAAAAAAAAGGATTTGTGGTTCCTACAGTTTGTAGGCCATTAAATAGAGGGTGACACGGGCTGGTGATCAAACTAAGCGCAGGGCGACTGTGGTCTTGGCAGAGGGGGTGGCAGTGGGGCAGGGACGCCCTCCCACCCCCCAGCCCCGCTGCCTGCCTCGGGTTCCCGGCCCCCAGCAGCCGCCTCCAGCCCCGGACCGCAGGGAATTATCGAGGAGTTACCGGGGTCTCTGGAGCACCTCCCCCGGCTTGGCGGGCTGAGCAAAGGCGGTATGACCCGCCGCCCGTGTCAAGGCCCCGCCTGGGGGCTGATGGTGGGTGCCACCCCCGACCCGGGGGTGGCGGCGGGGCGGTGCCGGGGGGCGGAGGCGCGGGAGGCGGCGCGGCGGGCAGAGCCGGGCCGGGCCGTGGCGGTCGGCGGAGGGCAGCGGCGCCGCGCTCATGTCAGCCCGCGCCCGCCGCCACCGCCGCGTCTCTTCGGCCGCCCCCCGGGTCGGTTTGGCGTTATATTTAATTTAATTTAATTTTTTTTTTCTTTGAAAGGGGAGGCGTGCGGCATCCAACTTAAAAAAAAAAAAAAAAAAAAGAGAGAGAAAAAATGAGCCAAAATGTCTGAGAAAATGTCCAGCTTTCTCTACATCGGGGACATCGTGTCCCTCTACGCGGAGGGGGCGGTCAACGGGTTCATCAGCACGCTGGGGTGAGTTGGGGTGCCGCGGGGCGCCGACCCGCCGGCTGCAGCGCAGGAAGCGGCCGGCAGCGCGCGCTGCCGCCGCCGCCGCCGAGGTGGCGGCGAGGGGGAAAGTAGGAAGTGATGAGCCGGGGCGGGGGTGGGGGGAAAGGGGAGGCGTGAGGGGAGAAGTTCTCTCACAGGCCCGGGGCGGCGGTACCGGCGGGGCGGGCAGGCGGCGGTCGCCCCCCGTTGGGTCTGGCCCCGCTCCGCGCTCCCCGCTCGGCTTCTGCCGGGGCTGCACCTCCGGGCCGGCCCAAACCGGAATACCCGGCGTTTGCCAGAACCCGCTCTGTAGAAATAGTCCTGTGCTCTACCCACATGCGTTAATATCACTGCTGTTTACGGTTAACTTTTTTTTTTTTTGAGGGGGGATGCTTTATTTTATCGCGCACCTGAGAATTTTCGACAAAGGCGTGAAGGACAAAAACTTTCTGGCTCGTCGTCGTAATCAGCTGTTAAATGTGCATCCCTTTACTTCTGGTTTGCTTTTGCTTGAGGTCTTATCTGCGGTTGTTAATAATCAGATACATATGATCAGATATTTAGTTTTGTGGGGATGCTTTTTCCATGAGCTCTTCTGTCTCTTTGCGGGGTGAAGAGCTGTAGTATAACTGTGGCTGCTTTGCTCCTGCTTGCTTGAGGTTTTTATTAACCTCGACCACTTTGAATCACCTTTTTGGAATCCAGGACAGAAAACCACAGTGAATAACATTAGGAATACAGTGATGTCTTTCTTTAAACCATCATATAGTTTGGTTGCATGTCCCGAGGGTGCAGTGGTTCCCTCTGATGTTTGTAGGAGAGCTGCAGTAGTGGCATGTCCAGAGTAAGCATGTCCTTAAACCTTTGTCAATGGAAACGTCTCAAACTGGCTCAAACTCCAGTTAAATATCAGTGTCATTGGCTGCTTAAGAGTTAGCTGTACCTTCAGAGTAGCAGTTGAACTTGCTCAGGCTGATCCACTGCTGGCTGACATGTGCCTGGGTATTGCTCCGGTGTGTCGTGTTCGACTGCCTGTGTCCTGAGATCTCAGTGGGGAACTGTAGGGTGAAGTAAAGGCAGTATTAAAATGCTGACAATAAATGTCTAAGTCACTCGATGGGATGCTGTTAGTGGAAAAGAGACGGTATTCAAGATCCTTTATATTTTTTTAATCTTATTACTGCTTCCTATCCTTGCTGTTCACTCTTTTCATCTGTTGACAAGTGTTTTTCCATGTTTTGTTCCTCTGTTTGCTAATTTTGCGCCTTCTCTATCTGTGACTCTGTTTTGTCTCACATCTCCTTTCATTTTGCTGACTCTCGTAATTTTAAATCCTGTCTGAAAATGTTTGTTTTCTGCAACTGTTGATCACTGGATATTGTTTGTTATCCTTATAACTCCAGCATCGCTTCTTTGTTGGCATAATTTGTTGCTGAGTTGTTTGGTTTTGTTGTTGTTCTGTCTCATTGCTGCTGTGTTCTGTTATCTGGGGAAGCTATATTTGCCGTAATTTTCTTTTACTTTTCGTTATGTTGAGAAATGTTCCTCATTTCACAGAACACCTGCTTGTCTACAGTCATGAATGTTTCTGCTGTGACTGGCGCTTGTACAACTGCACATTGCTTGAATACGTGTTGGCATTCCCATGTCGCAGGCTTGAGACCACTGATTCTCCCCTCATCCCTTGGAGTTAGGGCAGGACATTTACTCCCAGTTTTACTGATGGAAAGCCAAGATCAAAGCTTGCCTAAGGCACATGGGCGTTCTTTACCAGAAGAAATAATTGAACTCAAGCCAACACCCTGACTAACAGACCATCCAGGCTCTCTTTTAGTAAGAGCCAGCTAACCCAGCTCAAGAAAACTACCTGGGATGAGGCAGGACCCCTGTGTGCATCTCTCCTTCAGCAGCAGGCCAGGAGTTCGAGAACGCTGATGTAGCTCTGTTAGCTTTTCAATACAGCTCTTTTTGTGCCCTGCCGCCTGGCATGGTTAAGGCAGCGGCAGAGCCAGGAGGCTGGAGTTGAGGAGCTGGAGGCCTTGAAGGAAATGTGAAGTCACCAGAGTGGAAAACTCCCACGTCTACTAAATGGGAAGGCTGACCCCTCTGCTGGTGGTACAAAAGCTTGGACTGAAATTTAAAGTTGTGATGCTAAGTCATATTATCTGGGCCTTTGGACCAGTGGCAGCAAGGCAAGAGGCAGAAAAAAAATATTGTACGTTCAGGGAAGGTGTGTACCCAGCTGCACATTTGGTGTGTAACCATTTCTAAACTCCTGCATCTCCTGCATTCCTGCAGGTTCTCTGTTCGGCGCGAGCATCTGAACAGAGGTGGCCCTGTCTTCTAGAGGTGCCTCTTGGTGGTGAGGACAGAGTGGGGTAGGAGTGGGAACGACTGCTTCCTCGCTTTGTTTGGCTGATGCGGGTTCTAGTCTTATTGTTCTTGCCAGTATTACTCAGGGTGCTTTTTTGGAAGGTGCTGGGCAAAAAATTTGTGTCTTTTAACACTATTTAGTCCATCGGGTAGCCTCATGTGGTTGTAAGAACTTGAAATCGAGCTCAGGTCTGGTGACTCTGCAGCAGGGAGAGAGTCCTGTTTATTTTAAGCTGTCAAAGGCTAATTGTTTCTTAAACAAAGCGTGAGTGAGGCTATTCTATAAATAAGATAAAAAAGTGCACAGCACTTCTCCAAGTGGGGGAGGTCCGTCACGTCAGCAGACCTTACTCCTTGAAGAGTTGAACCAGCTCAACAGATGAGTTTTGAGGTGGAGATTTCTAAGGAAACGCAGTTTCATGTGTTTTAGAATGGTTTTTGCTCACTTGCTAATGCAGAAATTTTCCTGTGCTTGGTTTCCCCAGGAAACCTGAAGCCAAGAGAAAGATGCAGCTGAGCTATTGAGATCAAGTATAGGGTCAGGTTAATATCTACTAGAACCTTAGTGTGGAAATCTTGCTCTGGTGCAGAGAGGTACCCTCTCCTCTACCATTAGCCAGAGCTGCCCTTCTCCATTTGGGATCCGTAGCCTGGAACATCCGCCTGGAGGTAGGTGCTTATGCCCCTTCTTCCAAAAACTGAGCACAAGCACGGTCTTTTAAAATATGGTTACAGAAGGAAGAATTCAGAGCGGCACTGCCTCAGTTCCTTGATTAGGAGATCCTTCTTGTTCAGGAGATGGGCTATCCATTCCCCCTGGCCCCATGTCCACGCGGGTGTGCTGAGTCGTGCTGGATGAAGGCAGAGGTGCCTCTCCACACCTCCCTATGCAGAAAAGGTTTGAGAGCTGCTCGAATGATGACATGCTGTTGGACCCAAAAGGGACCCAAAAGGTTGGGGCACTTCTGTGAGCTGGAAGAAACCTGTGCTCACGTCCTTGGCTCTGAACTATTTTTATTCACTATAAACAGCTGTTGGATGTGAGTGCGTGAGGGCGCTGCTTTCAGATTTGATCCCTCTTAGTCAGAAGAGGAAACTGAACCTCTCTTCCGCAGCTGGGGCTAGCGCTGTCATGTGGGATGGGGGCAGGAGGAGGGAAGTCAGGCAGTGCGGCTTCGAATTCTTCCTTCCCCATCCGTATTTTAAGAGAGAAGTTATTCTCGGTTTTGGGAAGAAAGGGTGTAACCACCTATCTCCAGGAGGTTGATCCACGCTGTGGATCCCATGTGGAGAGGGGGCACCTCTGGGCAGCATACAAGAGAGGGTTTTAGGGCTCAGCATTCTCCATTGGCTACTGCAGGTCTTTGGATATGTGAGGTACCGAGACTCCAAGCAATCCCCTGCCCTTTATTTCTGTTTGGCTTTGGGTTAATTCTGGGTTTGGATGCTGCTCTAAGGTGCTGGTGATGTATAATCTGGCTTTTCTGGTCTCTGTGAGCTTCCCCCCCCCTTTCCTTTTTAAAAAGAAGGATGCTTTTGAGTGTATAAACTGATACTCTTGTGATTTACTACAGAAAAGGAGATGTTTGGGAAAAGGAATTTACATCCATGGGTTATTTTCTGCCATTTCAAGATATATTTGGTACTGGCTTATTGGACTGCGCTTATTAGCTTTTTCCCCCCCCATTTTTGAGCTCTTACTGTGTTTTAGCTTTTGCACAGCTTGAGGCTTTATGTCCTACGGGAGGTATGTGGCAGAATTAGGCAATGCATCCAGGTATCTTAAGTTGTCCTAGACCAGTGTCTGAACCTCACGAGCACCTTCCCCAATGTTTTCGCAGTAAATGTTGGAATGTTGGCAATGATGCTGGGAATTAGAGCTACTGTTAATCACCTTTTGGTACGAGTTGAGGTGGGGGGGAAGTATTCTCGATTGGAGAGGTGGGAAAAAAGTAAGTAACGACAACAGCCAGCATCAGCTGTTGGAAAGTATGACAATGGGCCTGTTAGTCACCATCAGTAGCTGCATTCCTGTCTCACCTCCATAAACACGCTTTTGTGCCATAGCAGTGAGAAACCTCATGGAACATAATTAATGGAGCATGCAGCCAGAAGCTGCCTGCTAGGTAATGTATGGCAGTGGATGACAAGGAGCGCTGAGACTTATTTCTAATTAGCAGCAAGAAGTGTGTTGTAGAGTACTCAGACTCATTTTCTTGAGTTTAGTGGTTTGTCCTGAATAACTTGTCTTAATTTGTGGAATTGCTTGCCAGAACTTTCTTATTTGAAACTAGTATCACAGTTTTCTTTAGGCTCCTTCCCTGGGCTTTTGTGCATTAGTTGTCTTATTGAAGCTGGACTTCACACACAGATTGAGTCCGTCGTACTTTGTGAAGGGACAAGATTAAGTATAAAGTGCTTATAGAACAGCATAAATAAAAATATTCCAAATACAATGAAGGCTGAAATGTCTCATCTTGGTGGCCTCAGGAACGGTGCTAAGAACAGATGTAGTGACTGATGATGCTTACAACACACCAATGCAGTATTTTCATCAGTGCACTTAATTTATTTATTTATTTGTTTTTTACCCTTCTGTCCTACTGTCTGAAAATGTAAGCTTGGTTAAGGAACAGAGTACTGTCCTTTAGTTAACAGCGAATTTTTCTTTCTTGTGCCAGCTGACAAAACGTAGTTAGTCAGGAAAGAATAGAAAGCCTGAAGAAAGTGAGAGTGGCATAACTAGGATTACTTACAATTTAATTCTAAAACATAAAGAATCAAATAATGCCTAGAAGAGGGAAGGGAAGGTGAATTTCAGCTTTTATGTGGGGAAAAGTGTTTGTGTATTTTATTACCTAGGTGCTTTATCCTCTGGACTGACAGTACCGGTGAGATTTGACAGTTTTGATTGTGTGTTTCCTAATTTTGATTGTGTGTGTAGGATTAGCATTTTCAGAAATATGTTCTCTTGGTTGTCTTCCTAATGCAAAAGCACTGGTCTGAATTCTGCAGCTACTTTGAATGTGTGCTAATGTACCTGGGAACATAATTTGGCCCATCCTATGACATTTTGCATCTATAGGTGTATTTCTTTTCTATGATAACTTGCTTAATCATAAGCTATATTATATGCATTATTAAATACCTTCATTGATGTTACAATAAATGCCACATAAGCAGAGATGTAGACATATAAGTACAACTGTATCTTGCATACCTTGCAATTCAATACATATATCAAAGCTTATATCCTCTGTAATTATCCACTCACATTAGCAATTAGGCACTGCTCCAGCTTTGCCATTTATAACGAACTTATTTTGATGCTCATCTCAAATATTCTAACAACAGTGCTGTCTTTAAATAAACAATGAGACAAAGCTTTCCACAAAGCGCCCTTGTGGGAATGCAGCAAGTAATGAGCCCCGGAGGGGGTTTGTTTGTTTCAGAAGTTTTACTTGCACACAGAGCACAGCTTGGGTGTGAAGGAACGTAGGATTAGACTTAATTGCGGTATTATGATTTACGAGACTGTATGCTAAAATGTAATATCCTCAGTTCAGAGAGCTCATTATCAAACAGAAGTGGAGAGAAAATTGGGGTTAGGGAAAGAACAGATTGATTTAATAATGTAAAAGTGAGTTTACCCACAAGCTGTGTGGTAGTAATGGAAGTAAGAGAGGACTTGAATTTTGAATTGAGACAAGCGGCTTGGCTATTAGAACTTCTGTAGTGCTCGGCTGGACTATGGGTAATGTGGGGAGTAGTCAGGAAAGAGAGGGGAGATTGTTTAACTTGCGTGACTTCAAGTCTGATTTAACTTCCTTTTACATAATGAGGAGATTAACTAAACAATCTTTATACGGTTCTCAGACTCACTAGAAATCGAGGTTATCCTTTATTTTAAAAGTGCCACAGAGGAAAGGGTCATATCAATCTTTGACTTCCCTGTCTTGGAACATTATTTCCCAAGAAGCACGTGAACCTTCGCTTGGTCGGGTGTTTTACTGCATGGCGAAGCATTTGAAACCCTCTGCCCTTTGCTGTTAATGGTGCAGGTTGCTCCTGCTTGGCTGAAGCGTGAGCCTGTTTGTTGGGCACTAGCACAAAGCCATGTCCTCTGCACTGGTAGTTAATGCACTTGAAAGTCTGGTTCCTGCTTGCTTTGAATGGTCTGTTACTTCTTGTATGAAAGGGAGACTGGTGAAGTTCGTATGACTTTGATATACTTGATTAGGGATATTTATGGAAAAAAAGGAGAAAGGAGTTCAGGATTTTACTTCTTTCCTTTTCTGCGTTGCGTTTTGTCACTTGTTCAGAGATGCATCTTTTATTAAGGACATAAAACCTCTTATGACTGCTTCTTTTAAACCTGCATTTGTTATTTGTAAATCTGATTCCATCTAATTACTTGAATCAGTAGTTCCACTGCTACGTAGACGTGTAGACACTTCCTGACATAGGTCCTGGTTTCAACTGTTTATAATGATGCTAAACCTTGACTTTTTGGACCCAAGGTAGATGTCTGGGGTTGAATGTTTTGGTGCGGAAAGTTCCAAGTGAAATGGCATTTCTGAGAACAGGATAAGCAAAAATGCATTGGTTATCCCTGTTTTAAAAAAGGGTATCTTGCAGCTGCGTGCTGAGAACCTCCCTGAGCTGCAAGCGCTGTCTCCCGACCCTCTTCTCCAGCATGGAGGGCTTGTCCTTCTCTGCCCCTTTGGAAATTTGCCTAGGTTTTGACAGCGGTGAGTTGAGGAAGGATTTCATTCAGACCCCTGCGACCGCAGGGGCTGCCTTGGTACCTGCCTCTTGCTGGAGGGTAGCGGGTGTTATCTGTCAGGGACAGCTTCTCCTCCCTGCTGGCACTGCCCACCAAAAGGCCCCAACCTGACCTGCAGCTGTGTGGGAGGTGAATCCCATTTCCCCGGATTTCCAGCTTCCTTTCCTGGGGGGCGGAGGACAGATGCAGTTGTCCAGCTGCTTTGTGTTCCCTGTCTCTGGAGAAGTAAAAATAATTTCTGTTTTTACTACCTCAGTGTACCTCAAATATGAAACGAACTTAAACCAAGAAATTACATTCTAGCAAGGTAATGGTTTTGATTGCAAAATTGGAAACAGAGTTAAACAAGGAAAGCAAAAGACAGACGAAACAGGGGCTTAAAATGTACTTGTTATTAGTTATTCCTGTCTTGTATTAGGTATCACCTGAGCTTTTGAGGGGCTGTTTTGGCTGTGGTAACCAAAAGATTGTATCAGGAGTAGCCTTGTTGCTCCAGTGCTGTTTTTCCACCTGTGTGTCTGCCTGGATCTCTGTCTACCTCTGATGTTCATTTGTTTGCCATTTTTTTTTTTTGATTGCCGTGGAGTAGAAACAAAACATCGTTAAAGGCATATGATTTTAAAACAATTCATATTTATTGCTTAATAATAAAGGAAAGAGGACCCTACAGTGGTGACTGGGCTGGGCAGCGTGGAGTCTGTGTGGGCACGGCTGCACTGTCCTGCAGTGAACCTGAGGACCTCATCCAGAGTTCCTGCAGCACTGGTTCTTCTGCTCAGGTTTACCTTTTGAGTTAGCAAGCTGTGTGAATTGTCGTTATAAACTTTGGGCAGATTTTGCAAACGATGTCCATGAATACGTTTATTCCCCCCCCGTCCTGTTGCTCAGTAGCTTCCCTCCAGTGCGTCTAGTTTTGGGGGGGTCCTTTTGTGCGAGCGGAAATGTTTTGGAGTTTGGTGACTTGAGATGCTGCCTGTGCCAAAGGTGCCCCAGCCCTTTGTTGGCTTCACAGGCACATCACATTGCCCGAGCAGGATTTTTTCTTACCAGCATTTCCACTGGCTGATGAGCGGCCACGGGGTTGCTAGATTGCGGAAAAGAAAACAAGAGGACCTTCTCCTCTGTCCTTCCACAGTGCTCCCTCGCTGGCCCCTGGATGATGAAGAAGAGAGAGCGGAGGTGGGTGCAGAGGGGTGGGTTGGTGAAGGGAGGGTGAGGCGGTGGAGGAATTGGCAGAGCCGAGGGCATGTGTGTGGAAAGAGGTGGATGTGGCTGGTGGGGCAGTGCGTGGTCTAACAGGCAGCACGGATTAGAAGGGAAGTAGGGCTGAAGAGGAACAGAAGGTGGTCAGTTGCTGAGAGATCTGCAGTCCCCTGCTGACAGAAAATAGTTGTGAAAGCTACCGGCAAACTGTCTTTTCTTTTCAAATCGCTCCACACAGAAGAAAGCAGCCTGTCACTGCCACTGCTTACTTTGGTATTTTAGATGGTGGAGGTCTGTTCTGATGCTAGTATGGTCTCAGACAACTGAATATTTGATATTTTTTCCCAGGGCTTTTGGCATCATTTGGGAAAATGCTTAATGATACTACCTTCTCCAAGAGAATGTCTGAGCTACAAAGTCAGTTCCTCAGAAAGAAATAGCAGTTTTAAGATTGTCTACGGTACTTTATGCAATTCTTTGTGCAAAAGCACAACAGTCCTTACTAACATGGTACTATTGTTTGCAGTGCATGGCTGACTTGCTAAGTGCATGAGATGTCCAATGCTTTTGCAACAACCAAGCTTATATATAATGAATTGTGGTACTCTGGTAATCTTCTTGTATAATAAATTTTGGACAGTTTGTTTGAAATGCCCCTTTAGGTTTTTACTGTCACATGAGTGAGGGCATGGAGTTGAAATTTATACGAAATTACTTCACTGAAGAAGGCTAGAAGAGCATATCCAAGTGTGGTTGTTATCATTTGATGCTGTAAGTTAAGGTTATTCTCTTCTCTCTCTCTCTCTACAAAGAATTGATATTAAAACAGTAACCAAGTTGTTGTTTTTTGACCTCTGGCAGATGAAAATCAAGGTCATTTTAAAAAATCAACAAACAAACCCTGAAACAAGGTTTTTTAGATGAACCTCAAAATACAGAAACTTACAGAAACTTACCATCCAACGCTTGGATGACTTATCTTGATTTTCTTTCAGAGGCCTGTTTGAATTTCAAACAAGTTTTTTTTTTTTCTTGCACTTGACATACACAAGTTAACAAATGTTACAGAGGCAGCTGAAAGCATGCAGCCATAGGATTAGGGGAATGGCTGCTTAAACTCATGGTAAGCCCCAAATTTTTAAACCTACTGCCCACAGTTAAAAGACAGCAACCCGTTTCTTAGGGGTTTTCCTCTTTTCAGTGTAAATGTGCGCTGGGATTCCTGTGTGCAGAGCAAATGCAGGAGGCTCTGATCCACCCAGCTCCCTGCCTGCCTCCTGAGGGGACTTTGGACGAAGGCTAGAGGAGCAGCAGGCACAAGCCACCGCAACATCCCCAGCCACCCCTGCAGGATGTGTTTCATTGCGCTGGGGGGAATTTTGCCTGGCTCCAGTGTGCATCTGCATCCTGATGCCCATGAAATTTTGTGTAGTTGTGTAATCTTGAGTGCTGTGATGGGGAAAATTTAACGAGGCAGCTTTAGAGGGCAGCTAAGTTGAATGTGACTAGTAGAGTTTTATCTTAAACCTTGCAATACCTGGTATTATTTGTAAATCCCAACTCCCAGGGCTCTATGAATTTTTGGATATCCTCAGCTTCCATTTAAGAAAACGTGAGTTGCTCTCCCTCATGGGTGAGGGGAAAAGCTTGAAAATAGGAATGTTCACAAATGAAAGGTGTATAAGGAGTGCCCTGAGTTTAAAAGTAATTTTCTTCTGCTAAGTTTTAATCAGAGCACATGGTTTGCAGGTGGAGGGACAGGTAACTAATGGAATGTGAGTACATGAGACTGGAAACAGTGCTTTTTGCATGACCTTGTTGATGTCATTTTAAAGTTAGCTGGGTTTGGATTTCTGATGGGCTCGCCAGTTGTTCCAGATAACCGAATCAGTAGTGTGCTTTGCTAAAGTATTCTCAGTCACCTTTTAAATCTGATTAACATTTCTTCTATTCTTCAGAAGCAATAAACAAAGAGGGAAAGACTGAATATCGGTTTTGAAAACACTGAGAGCAGATCTTTGTACATTTGAGTGGTGAAAAATATTGAAAGACATCACTAAGCAAGTTCCATTTTTCCAATCAAAGAAGAAAAGTTTTAAGCCTACCTAGAAAGTTTTAAAAAAATATAAATTCTTTCATTTAAAAAAAAACAAACCAACAAACCAAAACTAAACGAACTGTGCCAAGTGAGAAAGGTTAACTGCCTGTCAGTGGTATTTACTTTGATATCTTGGACAATTTCTGACTTAGGTTATTGCCTTTTGCCAAAGTAGACTCAGTTTCAGCCGAATGCCCTGTCCCCTTCTTGCCGTCTGCCACTTGTGAGGGTGCCAGTCCGTAGACTTCATTCCCATTCCAAATTGGAAAGATAGGGCCTGGTGAGCTTGACTCTTTACAGGTTGATGAAAAGTCAGGGTTAAGTGCAGAGTTTTGTGGAATTTCATTGTTCTAAAATGAGGTTTTTACATCAGGTTTGCTGATGTAAAAATCAGGTAGGGCAATGTCTGTAATGTGTCTCCAGTTGAAGGCATAACTTAGTAAGTCGAGCTTTGAGGTTGAGCAGGTTTCAGAAGTAAGGAACTAATGTAATAAATATTTTGGATATTAGTGTTGCTGTAACAACAGTAAAGTTGAATACTTCAGCAAATACCAGAAGTTCAAATTTTGAATAAGGTAGTCAAGTATCTTTGTAGATATCCTTTCATATCATAGCTGTCATTGTAGTATGTTATTTATAGACAGTATTAAGAGTATTAGAATACAGGAAAAAAATATCCTTGCCTTTAAATGATAAAAGTACAAAGTAACATACAGAAAATTTAGTGGATATTGTGTTAGGTTTTTTTTTTTGTGTTGTTGGTGAGGAGGTAATAATTTATTTGTGTTAGGCTGTAGTTGACTTTGTTGCTTAATATATGTTCTTTCATTCAGAAAAGTAGCTAACAAAATAGTGGCAAAGATTCATGACATTACTTCCTGTATAGATGGTCTGAGATGTAGGTCTGACACCTGCAAATTTGTAGACTTACAAACTGCAAATGTCATGAGTCAATTAAAAAAAAAACAACAAAAACCCAAAAACAAACCAAAAAACTGTTGAAGAGCATTCAGGTTAAGATTTCTACTTCCCTGCATAGATTTTCAGGAGTACTAATAGATGGATTAGGATTCGATCAGGAAACCATTCCGAGGCAGGCATCTGGCTCTTCAGAGAGGCCGCTGCTATGGACCTGGGGCAGCCACAGGAGTTGTGTCAGAGGTGTGCTCAGTCTCTGTTAGCAATGGCTTCTCTTGCAAAAACGAAACAAGGTCAGGACCTGGCAGGCAGTAAGTTTTGTCTGTATTAACTTTTGTAGTTGAACAGGTTTTTCTGCCACTGAATGTAAGGACCAATCACTGTATCTTTTTTTTTTTTTTTACCCCTATGCAATATCTAGAATACAGTAAAAACGTTAATTGTAAAGTTCTGCTATAACACCTCATTTGAAGCAATACTGTGCATGAGGCTGGTGGAGTCGAACTCCCGGCCCGTGTGACCGTTTCATCTGGTCCATTTCCTTTCTATGGCAGATTAAACTGTCTACTCTGATTAGGCCGCTCTTAATAGTATCATTTTACTCGAGTAGAGCTGGAAGTGGGACAGTGCTGGTTTGAGTTTCCAACCATGGATCTAAAGTATATTTAAAGGGAATTACTGTAATAAGGGATGGTACACAAGCAAAGGAGCGACTTGCGTGAGATTGTTAACAAATTGGGGAACATAACCGAAGTCTCCAAGTTCTGGGTCAGTGCTCTTTTATAAATGTTGATCTAGTAAGATGTTCAATGATAAGTTGCATAAATTGTTTTACATTGGCTTATCTCATGGTAAGCCTTGGGAGTAAGACAGCTGTGACAAAACTAATTAGTTTATTAAAGTTTCCATGTCTCAAACATGTTTTTTAAGTATATATCTAAAGATGCAGAATGAGCTTTATGATTGCAAGGAAAAAAGCGTGTGCTCAGAAGAGTTTTACGCTTGCTGGCATTGTTGTCATCCTCGTACGTTGGGTGGAACCTCGTTGACACTGGTAAGTGTAATTACTGTTCTTCATTTGTAATGCACCTGTGAGATAAAATCCTTCCTCCTTTCTGTGACCAGATAGCTGAAAGCAATAGAAGTCGCCACCCAAAGCTCATACACTTGGTAAAGCCTAAGTAAAAGCTGAGCTGTGTTACCCAAGAAGCTTCCTAGAAAGAAATTCAGCATTGACAGGGCAAGCTATACAGGCCTAAGTGAGTATGAGTACAGAGAACATACGACGAAAACTCATAGGCTGAGAAAACCTGCTACGTTGGCCCACAGAGAATAAAAATGAGAGTGTGCTACTGACCATTTTTCTCTCTGAAAGCTGTAATCAAAGAAACTCGTGCTGTTTGGTTTCTCCTGTGTCCAAGAAAACAAGAATTTATAAATTCTTTCTGAATAAATGATCAAGAAAATACCTGACACTATCTCAAACTTTTTCTCTATAGTGGAAACAGACCTTAAGTCTCCAGAACTGACATCATCGCTTGTGACTAACGATAACCTGGTATCGTGAGGTGGATCCAACTTCCAAAATGGAAATTTGTGACTGGTGTTCTTGTCTCAAAAGAGACCAGAGAGAATTGCTATGATTTTAACAGAAGAACTGGAAGCCTTGCAGATAGAAATAAAGCAAGGATAAAAATGCCATCTGAAAAAAAGAACTGAGTACATCAGAAGGAGCCAAAGCAAAGAGGTTTCCTAGTGAATGCTTTGAATGATGATTTGCAGATGAAAGTGAAACCTTTTATGGGCAGCAATTAAAAACTGTCTGGACAAGTTTGGGAAATGTGCAGGCAATATACCCACTCTCAAACAGCAAGGTGGGTCAACGGAATGGTAAAAAACATATATTTTGTGGAAAACCAGATCAGAACCACAGAAAATAAGTGAGGAAAGCTTGTGATTGCTTTGAGTTTGAGCCTCAGCAAAGACAACTTTAGAAATGATCTTGCAGATCACTTCTGATTAACGTAATAATCAGTTATCCAAGTGTGGAAACCAGGGTATGAGGAGACAAAGGGGAGTTTAGGGGGTGATGAAGTATGATAAAATTTTTGAACTACCTGGGGAGAACTCCTGTTGGTGCTTAAAATTTCAGACATTTACATCATAATTTATTTAAGAAATAAGTACACAGTCATGACAGACTACGGTGAGGCATCGTGAGGATAGCTTGCCATAGGGTTGTAGGAATTAATAGGGCTGTGCTTCCACAGGCGTTCACAGATCTAGGAGCAGCAGGGTGACCTTGATGCTTCACTGAAATGAAGTCTCTGGAGGCTAGTTGCAGATATTGCCTTAGGCAGAAGATCAAAGGATTATTTCAAGGAATGACTCTGCTGAAAAAGAAGTCACTTTTTCTTTCCTCCCCATAACTTGCAAAACCTCCTGAATAAGATGCAAAACCTCCTGAATCATGCACTTGAAGAATGTATTGTTCCTGGAATGGACTTTGGAACAGCCAAAAGCTTTCTTTGGGGAGATAATTGGCTCTTGCAATCATCTTAAAATGTAGCATCCCCTCAAAGTGGCAAGATTAAGGTTTTCTGTTTGCATCAGGCAAGCTTGGAGTTTAGAAATGAGATAGAACATAGGAGTTTATATTAATTCAGAAATCATATTGTGGCTTTGAAACTGCTGAATTTGGGGGGGCTGCAAGAGTGATAGCTGGTTTGAAAAAAGTATGATTTGGTGAAGTGTAAGCAGGATGTGGAAAATGGTGCAGGAAACGTGATGTTTGCAAGATAGAGAAGAGAGAGAGCCCCAGTACAACAGTATCTTGTAGGGGCATCAATGGAGTGTGTTGCTGAAGAGCTTAGTTTTTTTTTCTTCCAGAGAATTGATTGTTATGACTATCCATTGACGTAGTCATGACTTACTGCACAAAATCGCCTGACGCTTGTGAAGTTGGGCACGAAAGGGCACTAGAAATACAGGAGACTTTGCTGAATGATTTTTGTAGATTTAGAGTCAAGTGTGAGCTGTCTATGGATCAAAAGAAAATTTTAGATTCAAAGTATTTCACTACGTCTTTGAGACTCTAGGCTTCCATAAAAGTTGCCCTATCTCAGTGTGCCCACAGTCTGATGGGTGTGGTAGAAAGGATCATTGTGGGTTCATACCTTCAACTGCCTTTGAGGGACTTAAAACAGGAGTGGATGAGAATATGAATTACTCTCCAGAAGTTATTTCGTTTTCAATATTAAGCAATTCTCTTTATTATAAAGAAATAGGGTGATGTGAACTGTGCAGAAGATTAAACACTAGACTGGAAAAGCTTGTTGAAACCTGTTTGGTAACATGAACATCTCTTGGACACATTTTTACAGGAAAGCATATGGAGTCCAGGGATTGACTGGATGTGACTGAGACATAATGAATCAAGGAGAACTGAGTCTCAATTGCACTTTGTGCCTCCTTTATTTGTAGTTTGAGATACATGTGTTATAATAGTTTAGCTTGTAGTGACAAGTGCATGGACTAAAGAGACCAAGTTCATGTCCAGATTAAAGAATGAAGATTCACAACAAGCTGGAATGAAAGAAAGCGTTTTGTCAGTAGCTGCTTTTCATCTATTATCTTGGTTTAGCAGAGGTCATACAAGAACTAGAGGCATTTTATCCCTTTAGCCCCAAAGGGCTGAAAATATCTCGTGATCTCTTCTTTCCAATCAGTTCAGTCTTCTCAGGATACCGAAGATACTGTATTCCCAGACTTGCCAGATTGATGAAATGTCCTCAAGTATCTTCAAATACTGTCAGAGTGGTCTCTGCGCTTTGACTGTGGGTATCTGTGTTGGTGGATGATCTTACCTGTTGAAGGAGCTTTGGAATTTCTGTATTCTGGCTGGTTTTGCTCAATAACAGGATGTTTTTGTGTGGTGGCAGTTTGAGGGATCAGATCCAAATGCTTGTTTTCTAAGGACTGAGGAAAACGCATTATTTCTACTGAAAAACAGGCACAGTTTTTTTTCCCTGACTTTCACAGCCAGAAGGAATATGGATCTGTTTTGTAAGCTGGACCTTCTGAGTGAAATGAGGTAAGTTATTTAGCCTAGTTGTAGAGGAGAAGAGGGAGGATGGTTTTCCTATGCATTCAGTGAAGTATGTTGGTATCTCCCTCTGTGTGGTGTTTGGTCCTGGTCTCTGGGCTATGCAGCCTGAGGTGGTGCCCTGTTTCCAGTGTTTAATCTACTGTGCCAGTTGTGGAGGAACAAGAAGCTGATTTTTACCCCGTTACTGAGTTCCAGCATCCTGAAAGAGCAGTTTGTGCTGGAAGTGGCATGTTTCAGGGTATATTTTGCACCACTGACACCGCTTCTGCCAAAGCACTTGCAGTTTGTGTGGTTGGTGGGAGGATGTTGAAGGGACAATTTGAGCCCAACCCAAACAGCAGATAACAAGTGATTATCTGTTATCACTGAACAGTGAATCTTATTATGCACGGTTTATGCTTCTAGGGTAGTTTGAAAAATTAAGAGAGTCTGAGTCTCAGGATGGCAATGAGCTTTGGTTTCCCGTTAGTTTGCAGGAAGGAGGAGATACTCTGGTCTTTGCCCAGATTAGGGTTTTATCTCGGGAGGCTGATGACTCCTGCACTACCCAGTCCCTAGATTGAAGGTAGGATCTTTTGGGATAGACAGTGCATGTGAAGGGACTGATGGTTGCCTGGAAGATGCTGACAGTTCTTTTTAATGGTATAGATGTAAATGAGATCCTTTCTGTAAACACTGAACTCTCCAAGGAGGGGCAATGGACAGGACTTCAAAACTGCCCCAGCTGGCTAGTGGCTCTTTGCCTTCTGGAAAGGATGGATTTTCTTTTTGGAGGCTAGTGTTCCCACATTAAACTGGCACCTGAGTGGCCAGATGAATTTCTGTGTGTCTGGGTTTCCGATCCATATTATCCCTAATGCAGAAGCAATTGCTTTCAAATGGGTCTTAGCCAGAGAGGATTGCTGGGGGGTGCTGGGAAGTCGTATTTTACTTCTGCCACCTTTGCTACCATGTGTAGAGAGGAGGGGAAGTGGGATATTTGTGTCGTCCCTTGCAGGTGGTGAATTGAGCGCTTGGTGGTCAGGTCTTTTCTGGGCACTGCGTTGCCAGAGTAAGTCAGCAGCGAATCTGATCCCAGTGCCAGCTGAAAGTCTGCTCAACAGCTATGATGAGATCTGTACAAAGGTAGTTGTCAGGAACTTGCGCTCAACTCTGCGTATAAGTGCTGTGTATCTTTTTTCTAATTTCGGAATGACAAGTTAGACACAAACTTTTCTTTTGTATAAACACAGAGCTTTATATACAAACAAATAGCTATTTTCAGTGCTCTTTTCCTAGAAAAAAAAATTAAACTTGAAAGCTAAAAATAAACAAAAAATATGTTCTAAAACCTCTTTAGATTGAGGATTAGAAAAAAGAAACAGCAAAGGCTCAAAATCACTTCCAGCTCGCATAATTGCTAATGCAAAGCTGCAGACCAACCAGATGAACTGCGCATTGTGAGGTTCAGTAACAATTTGTACTCCTTTTAAGTTGTCAGAATAGCAAGCAGCAGCACATGCAATGGAAAAAAAAAATCTTTGTCTCTGATTTCCCTTTTTCTAAGAAAGGTTATCCATTTAGGTTTAACCAGTATCTGTTTATATCTTAATGGATCACAGGAGAACAGTTAACTGTAGGGCACTATACTGAGGGAAGAATTTATTTGTGAGTAAACTGTGGTAGCAGAGATAATCGTACCTTTTGACTTGGTGAATAGTTTTTCAAACCACTGAGGCTGTGGATATACATTTACTTGGCAAGCTGTTTTTTATCAGTGGCTACACATCACTGTTCACCACCAAAGCAGTTTATGTGAGTGCTTCTTAGCTCTCTCTAAGCAATATGAGTTCATATACTTAAACAATTTAGTAGATGATTTGTGCTAATGGAGTTGACTGTTGCCTAGAAACAGTCAGGCTTTGAAAGGTTGTAACATGAAATGAATGAACTGGCCCAATGTTTACTTTTGCTCTTTCCTGCATTTGGGTCAGCTTAGTCCTTTTGTTGAATGTTGTGATCTGTGAGTTCTGTAACTCAAGTGTTAGGCATCACCTAACATGTTTTATTTCACGTTTTTTATTTCCATGTGTCAAATTCAATAGAGAGCTCCACATCAGGGAGCTACTTGGGACAAGGCTGGCAGCTACGATTTCCAACCAGGGAAAAAGCTTGAGAACAGCATGTCTTTTAGCAGGAGGCCGGACCTTCTGCCACTCGGGCTGAGGCATCTCAATGTCCTCTTAAACGGAAGTGTTAATCAAAATATAGCAGACTAATTGTTTATGCGAGTAGATGAGATTATCCCAGACAATGTGGTGCTGTTTGACTTGGAGAAAGAACTGTGTAACCATACACAAAGCTGCACCATGGAGATAGTTGATTGGCTTTTTGATTAGGTAATAAAATCTGGAAAGGTGATAAAAATGGAGCTGATTTTTGGGTGGGGTGCTGTAGTATCTTTTCAGATCAGCTTATAGCTGAGTCGTTATTATTTACTGTGCACAAATGAATCAGGAATCGTAGCTAAGGCAGTGAGCACGTTTTTAATCTTAATGTGCCAGGCGGTGGGTTCACTTCTTGTGATAACGGGTAGAGCAGTCCAAGAGGGTTGTGGGGTGATAAGGAAAAGGTTAGAATAGTTTTACTCTGCTGACTATCATTGCACAATATTAGATTGACTTCAGCGGGACTTCTTAAATGGGGGTTGTGTACAGCAATTAGTTTGTTTAACTTGAAACTAGATGCGAACTTTCGTATGCTTTTTTTGTGCCCAGGTTCCCATTGCAGGGAAACCGTCCAGTAGCAGGCAGGGCAGTCTTGCTGCTACAGAGTCACTATGGGAACCAGGGCAGTGTGGTTATGAACTCCAGGATCTCAGGCTCGCCTGTTAATTGCGTTTAAGACTGTACACTGACACAAAGAGATGGAATACACAAAGTACCCTGAAAGGTGTAACGTGCTCTTCCTGGGAAGGGATGCTAAAATGTATCCCGCTTATTTATTTTTTTCCCTTAAGAAAAATAAAAAAGAGTAGCCCGAGAGAGCTGACATCTCTGAAGAGGGAAACTTTCTATTGCATGCCGCCATGGTCCCCACCACAATGGTTGAGCGTTGGTCGTGCAGGAGTAAGTAATGATGACTACTTACCCCATCACCCACCATGCTCTCACCTTGCTCCAGTTCCTTGTGGTAGCTGCATGGTGGTCTTCAAGTGAGGTCCTTTCTTTTCTCCTGTCACCCCCTATATTGTTTCCCCCCCCGCCTCCCGCTGTATTCCGCCCTCTCCTGCCCCCTCGTGCTTCTCCTCTTCCTGAGGCCTTGGAGCTCAGTCAGTATGCTGTCCCACCGTCTGCCTTTCTCACATGTTGGATTTTGCCCCTTCCTCACCCGCCTGTTGGTTGAGGTGTCGCGCACACCCATGGTTGTTGAAAACTGCTTGCTGTAGTGGGGCAAGCTAAAAAAGTCCTGGCCGTTCCTTGCAAGTTGTAGTCATGTCTCTGCTCTGGGTGCAGAAGAGCTGACCCTGAGGTTCTCCTGCCAGCCAGTGTTCAGCAGCCGCTTGCCCAGCGTTGTGATGGGTCCCGGTGGCAAATGGAGAAGGGGAAATGTTGTTGTTTTTTTTTTTTTCCCCCTGCCATGTATACAATGAAAGGAAGCACAGTAATAAACCGAGTGAGGTAAAAAAGCTTTCCCGGCACATTACCTTGTAACGCTTCTTCATCCTGTTTCTCTGCTCTCAGTCCTGCTTGGGCTGGTGCTGGCTGTGGGGAAGCGCTGGGGAGGGTCACATCCAGCGCCCGGCCCACTGACAGCCGGCTTCTGCCCCTGCTAGTGCCCTGGAGCCCGGCTTTCCTTGGGCAAAGCAGCCGGGGAGCCCTCCCTTGCTACGGGCAAGGGGCTGCTGAGGCGATGCCGTAGGCTGCGGTGGCTGCGGTTGGGGTGAAGCATGGCAGAGGGGCTTCGCTTTCTCAGCTGGCGGAGAGGGGGGCTGCGCGAAAGCCTGGTTTTGTCCTGTCCGGGGGAGGAAGGCACCTTTCCCTTTGGTTTGGGCAAAGGAAGGGAAGGTCTCATATACCTTTAGCACGCTGGACCCAGTGTAGGGCAGCGATGTTTCATTGCTGACATGGGAAAAGGAATAATAAAGTATCCAGAAGTTAAGTAAAAGACAAGAGGGTGGGAGGGTGGAGAGAGGAAATACTGGGAGATCGCTGCAGTGCTTCCTGTTTGCTTCTGAAAATTATGAGTCAGATCCCCCACAAACAGGGGTTTGAAAAATTGTGAGATTCAAAAAAAAAAAAAAAAAAAAAAAAAAAGATGCATGGATTCGTTCTCTTGGTCCTCTGGTTTTTGAGCTTTCAGAGCTGGAGGGCATTATTCACATTTCTCTGGGCAGTGGTGACAGCAAGAAACTCACACTCTTTTCCTGTTCAATGAAGGTAGAGTTGTTTTTTTTTTTTTATAAATATATATTCATACAGCATCAGGAAGTAGGCCAATAAAGAAGATATCGTGAGATTTGGAATAAAAAGTGTGATACCATTGCAGTTGTTCTAGAGTTGATTGCTTTGGCTTGAAAAGCTTTTGCAACACGAGTTAGTTGTAACCCTCAAGTCTATTGGCCTTTGCTTTATGAGAGACGTGCTCTGTCACAGGAGGGAGAAGGTGCATTGTGTGCGTCTGGGTCATGTTTGAAAGTAACAGTGCTTTCCACCCACTGATCGGCAGGAGGAACCATGTTCCTTTTCCTCAGGTAAAGCATAGCTTACATCTTTAAAACCTGTGGATTTTATGGGATTGTAACATGAGCGTTATTAAGTGTGTGTACAGCGGTACTGCACTTAAAAGGAAAAATTAAGTGGATGCCATTCTTCCACTTATCGTATCACTGAAGTGCAGGCTTTTCTAGAAGACGTGATTTCTTTGTTTCTCTGCCAGTTAATTCCCAGTACGTGTACGTAAGTGATGAAGGACTCTATCTCTCCAAATAGAAAGCAGTTATTTGCAGGCGTTTTTCCTCTGTTACGGTGTCAGGAGAAACTGTACGAGGACACCTGGAAAGCATTTCCTTCAGCTGAAAAGAATGCTGCAGAACAGGAGGGCCTTCACGTAAAAGGCCAAACTCATTTCTTTGTAACAGAGCTTGTTGTTAAGACACACCTTAGTGGGTGATATAACATTTGGACAACTGACAGCACAGCCTGACAGTCAGCCCTCTCTGGTGTTCAGCAGCGTTGTTGCTCTAGTACTTACGTCGTGATTTAAAAACCCCCTCATCCTAGTTCAGCATAATGTTGTCAGTACCGAGAGTGCAAGTGGAAGCGCTTGGTCAAGGATGAGACCATTTTCAAAAGACTTTCTGCTATGTCTGCATTAATGAATAAACACATGCTCACATGCTGTGGGGTGTGGGGAGGCGATGGTCTGTACCAGCAAACTGCTAAGAGTGTTTCCTCGTGTGATTTTGGCACCACTGCTGTCCCTAGACCGTGTGGTGCAGTGACAGGGCTGGAGGGTTCCTGGAAGCTCCTAAGAGTGTTTCCTGGTGTGATTTTGGCACTAATGCAATCCCCAGACCCTGTGCAGTGATGGAGCTGGAAGGTTCCTGGAAGCTCCTCCTGGAGAACCCAGCCACCTTGGCCTGAACGCTGAGGTTTGCTGAGGCAGACGTGGGGTTTTCCATGCTACCTGGCCTCAGAGCCTGGGAGCGTTCTTGGGCGCGTTACATTTGCTGGTTGTGAGTATGGCCTTGCTGTGTTAAAACCAGCGGGGATGCCAACCTGCATTGTGGTCAATTTGAGAAAGGTCTGAAGCAGTTTTGAGGTTCGAACCTGCTTATTACAGCACTTTCCCATTTTAAAATGCTAGTTAACGAAAGATTCACACAAGTAGCACGGCGATGCATTGGCTCTTTTTCCACCTTTACCGTCGTGACTGTCGACCTGCACAGAAGCTGCTATTTTTGCCATCTTGCTTATGGCTGCTGTTTCTTGGCTCTCCTGCTTCCCAATTCATTCCCCCGTGGAAGGAGTGTTCCCAAGCATTTCCTCTTCAGGTTGCTTCTTGGCGCTGGTATGCGTAACTCTCTTAAGCGAGCGTGTACAGGTTGGGTGTAGGTGTGGCAAAAGGCTCCGAGAGCTGCTCCCAGCTACTGGGAAAGCAGCTCTGAGACAATCTGGAACAGCTCCCAAAATGATCTGTCCCAGTAGGAAACGGGCTCTGCTTAGTTTAAAAACAAGTAAATAGTGTCACTGTATTTTTTCAGCTGTTTTTTTTTTTTTTGGTTGTTGGGGTGGCATTTTCTAACTTGCTGCAGAAGAAACAGAAGAGCAAAGAGAATATACAAAAATACCTGGCCCAGCTGCAAAAATTTGTAAACATTTATCACTGCAAAACGAAAATAAAAAAAAAATAAAATCTTTTGTTGAGAGAATTGGAACATGTGTTGATGTGAAGTGCTCTCTTATCCTTTAATAACTGTGCATAATCCTCATTACCACCAATGAGAGCTGGACGTGTATCAAAGGCTGAGCAGACCTCGTTCAGTGAATTCCGGCAAACCAAGTCATTGTCCCTGGAGGCAGAAGTAAACGCTGAGACCAGCAGCAGGATTTTGGGAGCTGAAGTACACGTAGGTTACGAGCTTGATGGTGGTTATGCTGTTAAACTGGGAGCTGCCTCCTTTCATCTGAAAGCAAAACCAAGCAGCGCCATACTTCCAGAGCGCTGCATTGGCAAGGAGGTGGCTGGAGGAGGTTCGTGTTCCTGGTGTAAAGCCGGGGTTTGTCCCCAGTGCCAGGCACAGCATGCCACGAAGAAGGGGGTCATGGCTGGTGGGGGCCCATGTCCTGCTGTGTAGTTGTGGTGGCACAATAGGGCTAGTCATCACTGAAGACAGCCTCTGGGGCAGCTAAACTAAAGACAGAATATAACGAGCAGTGGGTCAGATGCTTAGTTGCTGTTGCAAAGCGCTTTTTGACTAACTTCAGTGGAATTACACATGTTCACGCTAGCTCAGGACTTGTCACCATTCGAAGGCCTCTGAAAGGAGGCGGGTCCTTTCTTCATTTGGTGTGCTGACATAGAACAAAGTTTGTAATACAGAGTATTTTGCTATCTCTATTATGTAAAGGAGGGCAATTCTGTTAACTGTAGCAAAAAGTTAGGCCCATAAGATTTGCCGTTGCTGTGTGAAATAAATACTGCAAAATGTGTAAAATGTCAGGACTTTGATTAAGAAATGTTTTCCATGTACATTTTTACGTAACATGACATCAGTTGGTCTGCCAGATTATTACTGTTTATGTTAAAAAATGGAGAAAGAACTTGGTTTGATTTCCAGGATCTAGATTCCAAGTTGTGTTTGCAGGGTTGATAATTTGTGTGTATGTATGTGTGTATGTGTAAATTTGTGTATGTGTTTGTATATATATATGTTATTGTCCCAGAAATCGTTGGGGTTCATTAGACACCTTACAGTAGCATTTGAGGCTGGTTTGTCTACTTAAACAACAGTATTTTACATTATGCTATTTTAGCCAAATGTAAATTTGCTAATTCTCTCCTTTTGCTTATGCCTTCCTTTATACAATTAGTGTTGCTGTTTTGATGCATAGGTGTGAATGCATTCATTACCGTTTTCGGTGATGAAGTCACTTTTTTGATCACCGGACAGATATTGGTATTTCTCAACAGTATTTTTCTGGGTAAACCTTTCTCTTTGTTTTCATTCAGTGGTGTTAACAGTGGCAAATTCAGCCTTTCTGATTCCTTTCGTTAGCACACAGTTCTTCAAAACAATCCTTTCATTTGGATGTTCACAAATATTTCCAACGTAGCTACAGACAAAGCTGGGCAAAACACACAAATTCTTCTGGTGCAAGCTGAATGTAGAGCTTCTTTTGATTGTGATTGTTTTCTCTCTACTGCTGGCTTTGCTTTGCTGTCTCTAGCTGAATAGGTAACCCTGCAATGAGTTCTATGTGTCTACTTCATTTTGAGACCAGTGATGCTATTAATAGGACCTCTTTTCTGAAGTCACTACGTACCAGTCTGATAGAGACTGCTTAGTGAACTACGTGTCTTAAAATTCATGTAAAGATGCAGGCTTGCATAGTCCTGAAAATCCCATTTTTAATTAGCGGTGGTCACAGTGTCAGTGTTTCTAATGTAAGTTATGTCAATATACCTAGTAATTCTACTTCATCCATTCTTTTTTACACTGGGAGAGATGAGTGGCAGACCTGTAATGGGTAGTTGTAAGGTGTAAGCAAGCAGAGTTGAAGTTAAGTGTTTAATCTTGATTTTCTGATTTACTTCTAAGTAAGCATCGTGTTTATGTTGCGGCAAATCCTAGAATTCTTACAGTATTTGCATTCAAAATGTAGCTCTGTGGAGTAAGGACTAAGTAGAAGAGCTGCAGAAGCTAGATTGTACTTAAAAACTTTGATGAAGGACGTCTCAGATGCTCCTAAGATAAACAAAGGGAATATTTGGAGAATATCATGGACATTTGTGGTATGTGGCCTCTGCCCTGAAGAACATGAATATAAAGCCTCAGTTGAGTGCTGTATGTGGGATAATACTTCAAATAGACTGATGAGAATACTTCAAACAGCTGATGAGCAGGTGATGATATTTTTGGATTTTATTGTATGATAATATGCTCAAAGAACTGCAATGTTTTAATACATATGTCCACTTTGACAACATCCCACTTTTTGAAGTCTTTTCTTGAAATAATCAAATTCCCAGCTTTAACAAAATTGTAATGATTAATCTAGCTTTCTTTATCTTTTTAATTTTGTGTGCAATTAACTAAAACAGTCCTTCGCAACTATCCTCTTGAGCAATAGTTGAGCGACCTTAATTGAAGTTGAAGGAAGGCTTTTCTCTTTTGTTCCACCATACCTCAGTGGCTGGAATCTTTTGAGACAAACTACATCAGCATAAAAATCCTCACCCTTGAATATATGCTGTGGGTCACGCCGGCTATCTTTAAAAAAAGAAAAAAAGACTTTGTAGACTTCAAGAGATATGTATTCTTTGTACCCTGTGTGTAGACACATTAACATAATATTTTTCTCTGGTTGCTGGCAACCTGTCAGTGAGTGTGCGCTTCCTGGAGTGCAGCGTTTGCAGTCTTGTTTTGCTCAGGGGTGCACAGGAGGAAGGTGGATGGGGGCAGGAGGAATATTTCAACCAGGTCCACCTTGGGTTTCTCATCTGTGTCTCAGCCAGGCACAAGAAAAATTGCCAGGCGTTGAAGTTGAACTAGGAGGAAAGCCTTCCAGAACGCTAGTACCTCTGTCCTGAGATGTCTGAGGGTCTCACTTAATGTGTTTTTCCAAAGCAGAGTCATCTCAAAAGTTACACAGGTAGCAAATAGGCAAGGGAGAAGGGAAGGCCATGTCCAGAGGATGTTTCATCCTCCTATTTTACACATCTGCCCTAGAGTAGGTTGTTACTGCCGTCTGGCAGTGCCTATCTCTCAGTTTTGAGTGAAAAAGGGTCTCAGATGATGGATTTGAGCTAGACACTTTAGGTTTACTTGGCTGAACTGCGGCCACCAGAACGCCACGTTCCACCCCACCTCCAGGCGAGATTGATTTGTCAGCGGTGAGTTCGCTGGTGATGGTGGGCTCTCTGCGTTTGAAGGGTCTCCTCTGTAGCCGGGCACTGGGTGTTGCCACCGCTTCGTATTTAAACGGCACTTCACCCCCAAGTACGTTTCAGGTCGCTGGGGTGAAACCTTGGCCTCAGAGACAGCAGTGGAAATTTTGCCAGTAAGTTCAAAGAGAGCCCCAAAAGAGAAAATGATAGTAATAGAAAAATTGTCCCATCTCCCAGGTGATGTATATTGTTAGTGGGTCTATGTTCTGCAAGCCACTACTGCTTTCAGAATGCTTTCCTAATACTCATTTTATCCTTTCCATTTCGTAGCTCTAAAAGAATGTCTCAATACAAATTTTATCCAAAAGAGTACGTTTTCCTGTGCAAGATTTTCTTCTATCAAATGCCTTTAGGCTATCACAACATCCTTGTATGATGGAGTTTTACTTTTCGTATTTAAAAAAAAAAAAAAGGAAGAAATCAGGCATTTCCTCGGTTTTATGGGAATGCAATTTGTTTTTCAAAGGTACTGAGACAGACTGAAGCCAAAACAAGCCTGGGAGCAGAGCACCAGCATTTTGGAGAAGTGTAGCAGGAGTTTGTGTGACTGGGGAATGAGCTGGGTGGGGTGGGCTGGCACACTGCCTGCCATTGCCGATTCCCAAGTCCCCTTTTGACAGCAAAAAATAGGTGCGCTTGGTGCGAAAAGTGACTTAGTGCATGTTGCATGAACGTGAGGATCTTGAAATGCTGTGTGAATGTTTATTTACTTGGCAAAAATTAATATGCACAAGCTAAGTTCAGTACCATTTTCCCTGTGCATAAATGACTTGCCTATTTTATAGGCCAAGAAAATGTCAAAATTGAGACTAAAATCTAAGAATCATGTTTTCTCCCCTCCACTGTAATCTCCAAATAACACTTTATTCTATTGTCATCATTTATTTTACCTCCATTCTTATAATTTATTTTAATTTGCACAATGTTTTAAATGTAACTGTAACTCTAAAATGGATAAACAAATTGTACTTGAACAGGTTGCTGAAGCTTTTACGAGCTAAAAGCATGAGGGATGTAATACAATACAAAAGAATAACAAAGTGACATTCAGGATTTATAGCTGGATTGCTTAATTGAACAGGCAAAACTTCTGCTTTTTCTCCCCCCTCTCTGACATGCAAGCCTGCAGGTATGGTTACAGGAATATATGAATGCACTATCAGATAACGAAAAAAACTTTAGGGCTGATTATTAGTGCAGCTCTGGAGCTGCCTGCTTGCCTGCTGTTTTTCATTTCCCAGTATATGCTTGGTATCTTGCCTTCTGCCCTTCTGTCTCCTTGGCATTTGATAATACGACTCAAAGTGACCTACGCAAGCAGTTTTCAGCATGGTGAGAATGGCAGAGTGTTCCTGGTCTTGTGGTTGAGATAAAATGCACTCACATTCTTCTTTTACGCTGAGGATGGTTTATGGTGAAATTTAAGGAGTTTGGAATATTTTAGATGCACAGAAGTTGGTTTTGTTTTTTTTTTTTTTTTTTTCCCAAACTAGGGGAATTAATTTAATAGCTTCTTTCAACCTGTGTTAAGCTTTGTGTTTGTAGCAATTAAAATTTGTTCAGAAAGGGAAGGATAAAATTGCTAAAGTTTGAGGCAGGCAGCAGTCAGACTTTGTAGTCTCCCGCTGTGCTGCTGCGTGAGGCTTGTGCATGCATGTGCTTTGGCAAGTAGTGCAGTTCTTCTTTAAATATTGTGTACTGCAATCCTCCCATTTATCAAAAAGGGATTTTTAACAAAGAGTCTTCCTAAATGGCACAGAGGCTTAATCGCCCTGCTGCTTACGTGCAAGGAAGATCCTTTTTGTTTTCTGTGCAAGCTGGGGTTAATGTAGGAGACCCTGAAAGATTGCAGATGTGAAAAGATGATGATGAAAAATTAGGCGTTGGAAAGGAAGGAGACAGGAAAAAGGACAAATTTCATACACTGGAGCTAAATCATAGAGCTGTAAATCATTTGAATCAGGACCGGTAGTCAAAAAGGAGTATGAACTCACATTTTGGGAAGGGTGAGGTAAGATGACTGCGGATATTTGGCAGGAGACCACTTGAAGCAAGCAAGAAGTGGGTTGACCTAGATGCCTGATAAGAGGCTCAATGAAATGAAAAGTGGGTGGACTTGGAGAAGAACTGGGTGGACCCGATTGTTTTGGCACTTAGGTATTTGGTATTTTATTTCCAGGGCAGCAAAATTTTAGTAACCTATTGTTTGTTACTGGTTGGCTTCTTAGTGGTATGACTAGCTTCTCTCTTCCCGGTTGGGTACTCTGTGCTGGGATGTGTGGAATGCGGTCGAGGCTTTGTGTGTGGGAGCTGCAGTTAGGAGGGGAAGAAGTGTGTTGGGTGGAAGGTGCTCTGGATGACTGTTTCTGGTAAGGAGGTTGTGTATTTAAAGGGACGTCTGAGGAGCTCAGGAAGGGAGGCTTTGAGGGCTGGTACTTTGTTCTCGGCACTACAACTGGATTTTCCATGAGGTTACGTGTCTTTGGGAGGTAACCTCAGCATGATTTGTGAACTGATGTTGAGCAAAACTATTGCTTGACTCCACTGGCAATTAAAATGCCCGTCTCCTCTTGCTGATGTGTGTTGTCGACATTGCCCCCCTCTTCCTGCTGCTGTCAGCCCTTATGCTGCTCAGAAAGTCAGTGAAATGATGATACCATGAAAAGAATAAAAGCTGAGCAACGGAGAGAGGCAATGTCTTCAATCCAAGACACTCCGGCTTAGCTAGAGTAAAATAGTATAAATACTGCAAAATACATGCGTGTGTAAAGAGCACCAAGCTGAGTTCTGCACATCCCTATGTATTATAATAGTTAGACATTAGTAGCTGGGCCTTGTATTTTTTAAGAAGTTACGCACACATATGCATGTATGTGCAGTTATATGTATGTGAGACTGTGTGCTGGTGTGTTTTGTCTTGTGTGTGTGGTTTTGGTATTATTTTGCTTAATAATATTGGCTATGAAAAGTGGAAGTCTGTTGGTAAGAAGAGACAAAATAACATTTCAGGATTATATTTTTTTAAGCTGAAGGCACAAAGCTAGGATAAATTAATATTATGTGACTGCGTTCTTGGACAATCTAAAAAGCACCTTATGTTCTGAAAGAGCCCTAAAGTTAATGAAATCCATCATCATTCCTTGTCTATTTTTTCTCACATTGTGTTTTGTTCTTCTGAAATGTGACTGTATCTCAGTAGTAATTTTAAAATAACTCCTCGTGGTGAAGAGTTTTTCTAGGATTATTGCTATACAACTATTCCTTGAGCCTCGCTCTACATCTGCAAGTTCCTAGAAACCTTGGTGTATTTCCCTTTAGCCTGTGTTAGGTAATCAGAGGAGCCTGTAGGACATGAAGAATCATCCAACATATATGATTCATACCTGTAAACCCAGGTATCATTAGACTTCTCTGCCAACATACCTGCCTTATCTGTTATACTACTACCGCTTAGTCCGGCTCCTCCCATCCATCCGTCCATCCATCCATCCATCCATCCATCCATCCATCCATCCATCCATCCATCCTTCCTCTTGTTTCCCCAAACACACAGTGAGGCCCCACTGGTTCTTTGCATGCTCATTCTGTTTTTTCTTTCAGTGAAAGCCGCTACAAAGGCTGCTGCTCTACCCGGTAGAAAGATTTAGCGGGAATTACTGCAAGCGATTGTTTCCCTGCTTCTGCCCAGTGCCCAGGTAGTGGAGCAATACTGGAAGCTGTATGAGAAGTTTGAAGTTTATATTAGGCAAGTTCTGAATACAAATTATTAATAGCACTGGGAGAAGTTAGTCTGGTCCTTTTGTTGCTGAAACAACAAAAATAAGAGGCACTATACTCGAAACTGCTCGTATTTACACATGTGCTACCTTATATATGGGATTAATTGCTGCAAGATATTACTAAATCGCATGCTTCTGCACATGTTTGGCTTTGCATGTGGTGCAAGGAGAAAGGACAGACTTAACCCCACCAAGTGATGTGGAGAAATGAAGGGAGAGGAAGATAGGCGTAGGGCTCTGTACGAGTTCGTGCTCTGACTGCTTGACATGGTATGGTGCGCTATCCTGGCTAATGCTAGCAAGAGAGTTGAAAACGGCCTTTACTTTTTTTCTCTGCCTCTGCTGAGAAGCACCCCTTAACTCCTAGGCAGTACTTTAGATAGTTTCAGTTCTCGTTTAATGTGGTTTTGTACACCGTAGTGTGAGGTCTTAATGGCTTAAATACCTGCTAGTCTGTGAGGTTGGCTGCATGTGGCGGCCTGGTGGGGAACTGCCCTTGCTTTCCCTCCAGCAAATGTAAAACACTTCCACTGGCTGCAGTGGGAGAATGGTTGGGCATCGAAAACAAGCAATCCCATAAATGTTGTTACTTTCAGACCCTAATTCTGCAATTACCGAATACAAAGGGCTACGTGTGAAGTTCAGGGCTGTAATTATTATTTTGACTTTTCTGATGATTTATCTTAGGCACCAGTGAACTACTGTACAATGTAATTCCTACAGCGGTGCAACAATTAGTTGGAGGCATTGTGCATAAACCAGGTATTTATTGTGTTCAGGGAAGAACTTGCACAAATAAAAATCGTATCATACACGTGCAGAGAACTCCTTTGTCATTTATATGCCGCCAACATACGAAAAACTGAAACGTAGTCATGTTGTATCTGCCAGGTACTGAATGACAATGGAGGGCACAAAGCCGTATTGTCTGTTTGCAGTCCAGCTGAAGAATTAGGCCCTTTGAAGTTTGCCAAAACTTCTTTGATGTTAGAATGGCTTGAATATTGGCATAATAATTTAGATTGGTATTTAAATAGGTAGCAAATTTGATGGTATAATGGAGTAGATTCTGCCTTTATCAGAAAGGTCTGCTCTGGTGCACTTCGGCCTCCTATGCAAACCAGCAAGCAAGTGATCTTGATATGTACTGTGTTGTGGTCTGACGGAAGCTGCAGGTGCCCAGGACCTTTTGTAGACAAGCTTGTTGCTCGGTTTCACGCATCTCAAATGGATCGTTGGCGGGTTACAAAGGTCAGGAGTTACAGGTTGTTTAGTGCGGCCACCTAGCAGGCTTTAGTAACAAACCCAACTGTTGCCTTTTGGCTCGGTATAAAAAGTGGGATTTGACTATTATGAATCGTACATCAGAGGAAGTAGTCTGCCTTTGAAGAGCCTCTTCTGTTCCAGTCTACAGGACAAGCTGAAGTCTGGCATCATGCGCAATGTGCAAATAGGCTCTCACTACAGTACCGTAACAGGCAGCTCCCCAGAAAACAAGTAGCTACTAAACTCTTCGACGGACATACTGCTCCAATACAGGATGAATGACATTATATGGAAATTTGGGGGATTAAATTATTGGAAACCTGCTATATTGACAAAGCAATACTTTTTTCAGGTTTTTGTCCCATGTGTAAGATACTTTGTAAGAAAAAGAGGCATCAGAAGCTGAGGCACAGGAGATGATGTTTCTGGTCTGTCATGCCACTGTCCTGTCACATGTCAATTAATCTTTCCATGCTCTCATTTTGTGCCTAGAGGATGGTAGTAGCAGTTTCTTTCTCTTTTGTCTTGTCTGATGTCTTTGTTTTCTAATGACTGTAGAACTCATTTATGGTCCATATCTTTGTGCCTGTAGAGAATGCTTAAATGAAAGTGATTTATATTAATTGTTTAAATACATTAAACAATTCTGAGCCTTGGAAGTCTAACATGTTTGAACACTGCAGCTAACGACTCAGGCGGTGTGCAGGATCTTGTTTGTTTTTTCTAAGCACCAGCAGCTTCCATTTTCTATATGTCTTTTGTTACGGTGATGTGGCACCATGATGAAAGTTCTGCATTTCATCCACAGTTATAGTTGTCATGAGGGTGCACAAGTTGTCACCAAGGAACACGAGATGTCTCTTGTGAATTATGCTCAACTTCCAACATACTGTCCTCCATCCTGGCAGTGCTTAAGGTCAAATCTTCTGGGTTCATTCAGAAAACCTTTGAGGGATTTTGTTGAGGGGGGAGTACTTATTGGCACTGAAATCCTCTGGCAAAGCTTCTGTTAAGGTAGTCCTTTCTAGCCCTGTTTCTTCTGTGACTCCAGGTTTTAGGCGCTGTTTATAGGAAGCTTTGGCCCATTAGATCATAGATAAACGGCATCTTGCAGGACTGACTTGTCCTAAGTCCTGCTTTCCAAGCCTGGCCTAACCTACACTGTGAAAAACAGAACTCCAGAGGGCCATGGCAAGTCCCCTGCCTGCTCCTGGAACTTTGCTTCCAAGTATATTATGAGATCCCAGCTGCTGACTTCCAAAATTCTTTATCGCTTTTCCTTCTGTTTCTGGGAGCTGCAACCAGAGTGAGCAGCTTGTCAGCAGTCAGCTTGCTTGAGGTAGAAAATTCACGGGCATGCTGGGGCATCGGCCTTACTGCCCTTGTGGCTAGGTGGAAAGCCACCAGCAACTTGAGTGAAAACTGAATGCGTCTGTTGGGTAGTTTGGCTGAACCCAAATTGTGCTTTTTCTGGCACAGAATACGCTGCTAAGGCTGTTGTTGTGAAGTGGCAGGGCAGTAGTGTGTCCTTAAACGTGATTTTCCTGAATAATTTTTTGAAACAGGCAGATTATTTACAGGATGCTTCCTGAAAGGAAGCTGAATTTATGTTTAGGAAGTTCTGTGATAAGATGAACAATTTATATTTTTGAATTTTATTGTTTATTTAACTTTTAAAATATTGTGAGAAATACATTTGATTTGTTACTTAGATTTTCTGCTGTGGATTGAATAAATGCTTATTAATTTTAGTGAAGGAAAATGTGGTCCTGTGAGTTTTGATTGGAACTGAATCTTAATTCCACATGCCTCTGCAGAGGAAAACGATTGGAAACGGTGAAGGGGAGTAGCAGAATTTTTAAAGACTAGAATCTAAAGTGCTTTATCAAATTCCAGATTCAAATTCTCAATAAAACAGTGTTATGAAACAGCAGGTCCCTGGAGAAACCCACCTGCATGTCCTGATTGTGTAAGCAGATCCATGTATGCTCTTGTATCCATGTGAAGGCTGCTTATTTGATGATACCGTGCATCCTCTTAAAAGTTCCTCACTGGGGATGCAGGACTCTGCAAGCACGAGACAGCTTGCAAGTGTAGGGCCAAGGTAACCCACAGTGCTTTAAACGTCCTTTCTCACAGCAGATAAACGTGTGCCTTCCCAATGTTTGGTTTTGGTTTTTTTTTTTTTTTTTTTTGAGGTCTTTTTCCAGGGCTAATTTAAGTGTCTCAGAGTCCGTTGATTTGGGTGAATTTTGGATTATGCCCTAGGGTACTGGCTGCGAAAATCTGACAGCTGCAGAAAAACAAACTCTGATTCAGGGTTAGTGGACTGAATGAAAGAAAACAAGAATTTGACATGTAACATCAATGTACATAGTGTAACAAAAGGGACTTTTAACAGGATTTAAATGAAGTGGGATCTAATTCACATAGGCCATAATTTAGTGCAATAGAAGAAATCCTCTTACTTGAAGGAAAATGTAGAGCTTTCTTCTCTTGGTTATGCTTAGTAACTGAGTAATAGAGTTTCTAAGGTATTTTTTGAATTAAGTTGGAGAAATATGTAAGCTTCTATATCTACAATGTGACAGGTATGTCTCTGCATTTATATACGCTGACGTATGTCAAACGCATGTTTTAGTAAGATAATAACTTTTTTTTTTCTAGGTTAGTGGATGACCGATGTGTGGTTCAGCCAGAGGCAGGTGACCTTGCTAATCCTCCAAAGAAGTTCAGAGGTCAGTAACTGGCGATAATTTTTGTTTTTTTTTCTTAAATGACTGATTGGTGCATGTTCTAACTCCTTGGGCACTTTGCCTTACCAGACGTGTCACTTCCCAGATACCTTCATGGTTTGTAAACACTTTGCCAAAGTTTCAAACTGGGATGTGAATGACAGATTTTTGAGAACAAAATACCGAATCAGCAAAGGTATGAGGGGTAGGTGGAAAATGTGGGGACAGGGACTAATTTTCTTGTAGTCCAAGAGCCGGTTGCTGTGTTCTGTACACCAAAGGCTTATCCCCCCCTGCGTGACCAACTCATTGCTCCAGTCCGCCTCTTACTGTAAATGGGAAACAAGCTTGTGAGGTTCGAAACTACTTGAGCTGCTGGTTTGTTCATTTTTTTAAAAGTTAACACAACATTTTAAGGACTACCCCCAAATATTTTGTCAGCTGTTTGTTTTGCTTTTGCTTAAAACCATATCTGATTTTTCTCAACTTTCTTAAGACAGGGCCTTGTAGATTTGGATAATTCTGCTGTTTTACTTATTGGAAAAAATAACAGTGCACTGACAACAGGCAGTTTCTACTTCTTGAATGCTAAAAAATACTACTCCGGTATCAGAAGTCCTGTGTGTTTATATGCAGGGAAGGAAATAAAGTCTTGTCCGTGCTTGATTTAAGCCATTGGCTCTCGCTGTGCCAAAGCAGAGCCTTACTAGCCTGTTCCAGACCTCTTTTGGCTTAAATGGGCTTGGATTCACACCTGTTAGAAGATAAAGACAGTCATGGCTTGCCTGGTTTACAGCAAGGGAAACGTGTTTCATGGCTGCTGTAATCTATCTCAGAGGGTTGCACTGACATTCACATTTAACACACAGCTTCCAGGTTGCACAAAATTTCAGATGGGCATTCTTTGTACAGTATTTGTGTCACTTCACCATCCTGATATGTTCCCAAAGTAGAGCGTATCCAGGTTTCTAGATGAGACAGGTGTCACTGGAAGAGATTTGCACGTGGTAGTATAATTGCAGAATATATCCAAATGCCTACAATCAAGGAGCTGAACAGAGGTTAAAAAGACAACCTTCATTTTTTTTCATTGTCTAACATTTGAGGGCTTGATTTTATAACTTCAGTACAGTAGAGCTCTTTTATCGCAGTTTTGTGGTGTTCTTTCGTATCTTGAAAAGGCAAAGAAGGAAAAAGTTGATAGTGTTCTGTGTTGAGTTTTTCAAAGAAAAAAAAGTGATTTCAACAGCATCAAGAAGGTCTGGGGACTTTGACTGAACTCTCGTTTTCATTGAACTCTCGGCGCTAATACAGCGCTAATAATTCTCACACAGGAGAATGGCTGCAGAAAAGATAAAGCCGTCATTTGGTTGCTTTTTCCTTCATCTTACAAGTAAAATTGTGACAAAGTGTGGGAATAGCAGAGGTTTGGCTGAGAACACAGCAGAAAGTTGCTGTCTGATTGGGATTTAGTGCCTGGTACCACAGAGGTGTCTGTATTATGAGAGCAACCCAAAGTACATCTTTGCCGTGCTTTGCTAAATTTCTTAGCTCTGCTCAAGAGCACTGAGGCAAAAGAGTTGCTAAATGCTGTTCTTATAACCAAGAAATGTAAGCAAAATGCAGGTTTTTTCCCCAAAGAATCTTCTGGGAGATAGCATTCAATTAAAACAGCAGAGTTAATGAAACAAACAAAAACTGCTCTAAGTAGGTTCTTGACATAAAAATAAGACTTAGGCAAGAATGATTAATTGACTGATTAGACATAAGCAACTAAAAATATCATCTAACAGCAGGAAGAGCAGGGCCTCTTTAGTAGTAGGAACTGCTGCCTGTATGGTTTATGATGTTTTTATCACTGATAGCTGAACTGGCGTTGATTTGAGGTTAGAGCACGACCTGAGACTCAAAGACATATGAGAAAGGCATGTTTCTAACAAGATGTTTAGATTCCAAGGACTGACACTGAAAATTAACATCAGAGGACTATGTTTGCTCTTTTTTGGTAATATTTTACCAACCCTTTTCCCAACAGGAAAAAAAAAAAAGAAAAGGATTGTGTTTTCTAACTACTTGTATCCCTCCTACAGAGTTCAGTCAGAGATCAAATTTAGATACTGAGCTGTTGGCCTGAACTGAAAACCTACGTAAAGAGGTGTCTCAAAATAGCAGTTTCGTTTTTGTTATGTGTTTACTTTCTTGTTTTTGAGTGGGTGGTAGCTATTCTGGTTGTTTCAGAACATCCTACAAAACGGAGTATTGTTAAGCTAAGGAAAGCTGTGGTTGCTTTCATTTTGTCTCCACAGTAGAGAAGCTGTGGTCCAGATTTCCCCTTCGGTCACACGGAAATGAACCTGGAGTGGCTCTGTGTTTGTCAATGTGCATATCCAGATTTGCATCAGTGCAAAAGAGGGCAGACTTTGGTCCCCAATGTGTTTCCTGAAGTCTCTTGAGAAAAAAAAACCAAAACCCACAAAACCAAAAAAAAGTGTTTATTATTTTGCAGTTGAATTTTAGGGGCTGATCAAGCCAGGTGCTTTTCGTCCTAATTCTAACTGAAGCTAGTGAGAGCTAAAGCACTTAAGTGTCATGATGGAAATGCTTACCCTCCTGCAGGGCCAGGTTCACAGACATTAGGAAGAACAGCGTGTGCCAGAAGTCCTGTACCTCTAACGTAAAGACACATCATGAGCAACAGAACTCTTAAGTCAGAGTTTAGACTGTGACCTTAAACACACTTCAGCTTGATGCTGTTATCTCCAGTGGGAAACACTTTCAGCTTACAAGGTGTAAAATAGCACAGATAAGACCTGCTTGTTGATCAAATTTAGCAACTCTCAAAAGGGAGCATGTCTTTCCTCTCTTTTAAATGTAAAGTGACCTAAGTTCTTACACCGATTTAAACTTTCCTACATTTTACGTGCGTTTTCTTGAGGTATCTATAATGAAAGTCATGTTTGAGTTCCTAGATACCCTCCTCTTGCCTTTCTCTCCATTTTTAGTCTTTTTTGACATTGTTCTTTCCTCTTCTCTCCCTTCTGTTACATTCCTCTGTGCTGTCTCCTTTTGTCCTCCTACTCTTTCTGCCTTTTTCCTTGTCTTCTCCTACATTGTTTTGGCTGGCCCTTGTGTTTTCTTCTTGTTTCTCTCAGTTCCATAATTGCTTTAGTTTTCTTCTCAGAATCCTGATCACTTTTTGTTGTCCTCCTTAGGACTTTTCATTGCCCCACTCCTTGCTCCCTCACATTCCTCCCTTTCCATTCTCACTTCAGCTCTTTTCCACCTTACTGTATTTTTTTCAAGACACATAGATTTGTACACACTGTGATTTAATAGCCGTATCCCTTCCACTTAAACCAGCAGGCTGACAAGTGGGTAAGTAAAGCCATGTGATAATTTTTCTAGTTCTGCAAATCATGGAAATCTTCTATGATGGGCAAAAGTTGATTTCTAACACTTTAAAAAAAAGTGGGGGGGAGGGGCAGGGAGGGAAAACCTCTGACAAATATTGTCCTAAGCCATCTTTATCCAACATCAAGAAACATTTAAAAGGCACAATATGAGTTATTTTCCTTTTCAGACTTCCTGAGTGTAGTTGCTTTTTGCGCAGAGGATGTGCCGTGTGTGGTTGTTGCACCCACTGTTGCCTTCTGAAGACTGGCATTTGGTGCACCTTCCCAGGCTCAGGCAGGTGGTCAGTTCTGAGGGCATTCTCTGTGGATCATCTCCCACACTGTGGGGATTGCTGCTTTCCGTCTTTTGATTGTTCTGATTAATAAACGTCTCCCCCCCCCCCCCAATAATTAATTGATATGTGCCTCGGCACTGATAATTTGTTGTATTTTCTCACTTTCTAATAAGCCAAGGTGTAGTGTAGGAGGTTAAGCCGGCGTGTGACCAGGGAGAGCTTCTCCTTTTTTTTTTTTTTTTTCCATTTTGTAAAGAAAACTTGAAGTGATTTTTATTGTTTTAAAAAATGTGTGTGGGGGCGGGGGTGGGCAATGTTTCTCATTTCCTCCATCTTCACTTTGTGCACAAGTAATTGAAATTTTGCCAGGAAGATTTTGTGGGCATGAGAAAATTCATGAAACTGCAGAGGTTGAATGCATGAAAGTTTAGTAAGTGAAACCGGCTGATACTTTGAAGCTATTGACTTTAAAGCTAATTGTTTACCTTTGATAGTGCCTACTTAATTAGTGTCCTCAGGAAGAGAAGCATTTATGTAAAAATCCGTAAAGTAATAAGTTAGGAAACAGGACTATCTGAGAATGTCTGGAGAAGTTTGAAGGTCTGTGGGTCATGAGTGGGTTGCTAGACTGACCTCCAGGAGGGCTGAGCTTTTGATCTAATGTGTGTGCGCTGGAAAGTTGCTTTATAATCTTATGCCTCAGTTTCTCTTCTTTCCTGTTTATTTAAACTATAGCTTCTTTAGGGCAGGCACTGCTTTTTTCATTCCCCCATGTTTAGGTCCACAAAGCTTGAATTTATATAGTATCCTATTGCTATTCTAATGAAAGTAACTAGAAAAAAAAAAACCAACAAAGAGAAAAAAGAGAGGACCTATTTTTAATGTATCTGTAATGTTAATAAATAGGGGAAAGCTTGTCTGGCAATAAAGAATATGAATTTTTTTTAGTCTATAAATTGAGAAAAATACAATTGAAATAATACTGATTTTAAAAAAGTTCTTGGTAGTTCAACTTCTAAAGCACTAGACTGGAAGTCAGGAGAGCTGTGCTGTGCGGCATGGCTACAGATGGAGCTGTGTGGTGGCTGAGGTTATCCAGTGCCTGCTTGACATTTCCTTTTCTTTGAGAGCTATCATTAGGAAAAAAAATCCCCCACTTTTGGGAAGCAGACCCACACAGCAGTGCCTGCACATCCGTGTATATCTTAGGTTTCTCTACAGCGTGGTAGCGCTGTGCTTTGAGACTGCATGAGGATGGGAAGCAGTGTGTTTATTCAAGTAGCAGGATGTGTGGGGAGTAACTGAGAAATGAAGACTGGTCCTATAAAAAGAAGGTATTGTTACTTCAGAGAAGTAAGTGTTTCATGAAATCTTCTGAGAAGGCACGTTAATTATAGACTGTTGCAGGAAAATAATAGCAGACTTTTTGTTTCATGAGCCAAAATCCCAATACTCAAAGTAAAATCTCCTACAACATACAGTATGATTTAACAGTACGCAGCGTTTTGTAATTGTGGGGTTTTTTTGCCCCCTTCTTGGTGCCCAGGATATTGTAAAAGTTACCTGGGAGTTATGTATTCTGGGTTGTATGGTATAGTTCTCATTGTAAATGTTCCCCTTTGAAATGAAAGTAAACATCTTTGCAAGGTAGCTGGGTTCGCTTTGATAAAGATTTTTAACACTTTCTCCTAGGAACAGCAACTCAGGGCTGTGATTAGGGAGCAAATCGGTGAGGACTTTGGGTCAGTGCCAAGGAAGCTTCTACCACCGGCAGCGTTTTTGTATGAATAAGCTTTGCTGCTAGGAATAGTAGAGGAAGGTCAACTGCTATGAAGGGAAGAGGCAATGCAAGGAAAAGCTTGGTGTAATGATGGCCAATATATGAGAGGCCACATGGCATGCTTGCAGGACTAAGAGTATTGCAGCTTAGTTCATGGCTTGAGAGCCAGCACTGTCGCAAACCACTGGCTTTAGGGGCGCAGGCAGGCAGAGGAACGTGGGGCACAGTCTTACTCAAGTGGTTTTGGCAGCTAACATCAGGTAGCTGTGCTTAGCTGGGCCTGATTGTAGTTGAGGGTGCTGCCTGTTCTGTTTTAAGCAATGGGAGTTCATTTTTACTTAGGGAAGGCAAGGCCAGTCTTCATGCTAGGTTTCCCTTCCCTCTCCTGTTGTGTTACAAGAGGTGTTCCTGCTGTAACATGGGTTCGGTAATTCCCCACAGACTGTGAAGAGATGGGTATGTTGGAGGATATGTGGAGAATATATCTCAGAGGAGCTGAATCTCCTCCTCTTCCTCCCCGTGGTGAAAGTGTAGTTCCATTGGATTGACAGTGTTGAAAATGAGAGTAGGATCTGCCTTGGTGTCTAGCAGCTTCCTCAGACAGGTTGTGAGTTTGATACTTGAATTTCCACTCATAAGGAAACTTTTCTCATGACATGTGTGATAGACAGGGACTTTCCACATGTGCCGTCCTGGACTGGAGAGCTGCAACAAGTCCTAGGTAGTTAGCAACTGCAGACGTTAAACTTGCTCTGGGAATTAGATAGTGAGTAGGACAGCACCATAAAATAGAAACAGTCTGCTGCTGACCTGACTCAGTGGTTAAAACCCACAACGTGACTTCGGGATAGTCCCTGCTGACATTTTTGTGACAGTAATGGCTGAGTGACGAGATTGCACTGTATTTAAAAATGACATGCGAGGTTGGTAAATTCAACAGGGTCACCTGCACATTGATCCAGTGTGTAACTGGAATGTGTACTCAGTGTTGATATTGCAGTTGCTATTTCATATTGCAGCACCTTGGGTATCAGAGATAAGAGTGACTATACAGTGCTGTTGGAAAGGGACTCTCTTTGGAGAAGGCAGCAGGAGACCTGAGGGTAGAGAGAACTGTTTTCAAATTATTCTGTTCTATGATGTGTGTGCTGTTAACTGTGTTGAGTATGGTGGTAGATAAGTGCTTCATGTTGCTCACATGGAGCTAGCATGTTTGTTCTCTTCTTTTTCTCTCTTTGCTCTGTTTTTGTGAGGAGCACTGTCTGTGCCACACTCCATGCAACATGGCTTTCCAGTCGTGTTGCAGAATCTCTTCTTTGTGGGAAGTTGCCTGACGACCAGCAGAGAAGTGACATTGCTGATTCTGGCCAAACTGGGTTGTCAGCACCTGCAAGATATGCTTGTGGGATCAGAAGAGGAACTTTTTTATTTTTAATCCAGCTCTGGGCCAAAACCTCTTCTAAGTAGGACGCATTGCTGCTATTACCTGGCTCTAGCTTGTGCCGCAGTTAGGTGGCTGGGAATTAGGTAGTTGCTTCCCTCCTGTCTCTACCTTCCTGACACCCTGACATGGAACAGGGAGGAAATTCTTCAGAGGTAATTCTCCTCTGGGGGTGGATTATCCTCAGAGAGTGCTTGGCCATCTGTGACAATTAAATATGGGGGACAGACCTTCCTTTGACACCTATAAATTGCAACCCATGTTGGGGAAGAGTTTCACAGTATCACACGCATGCAGTGCTGTATGTTCTCACTAGTCTCACAGCAAAACTCTGATTGCTAATTAATACTTTCCCATCCTTTCATCTTTCACACGTGGGGTGTGAAAGGACAATTACCAACATTTGCTAAGTAAAACATCTTTCAAGCCTAGCTTTTAGAGCAGCTGATGATTGGGAGCATGCAAGACTGCTCTTGCTCCCAACTAGGTATCATTTGTCCCTCTAAAAGCAGTTGGATTTGGATGAATCGTGAGCCTCTATTTCCACTCTATAGGACTGTCACTGGCCCCAAAAAACCCAAAAAGTCTTGAGTCAGGCAATTTCACAAAATTTAGTTTATTGCCAATTTACATTAACTTTCAATTATTAATTTGGGTATTGGGAAATAAAGATGAACAATTGAACAAGCAGTTAGAGAAACACCCCTTGGCTTCCCTCCGGACGTATCTCTCTCCCTTCCTGATCCCCAGCCCCCTCGCTGCATGTGGGGAAGGTGATGGGCAGGGGATGGGGGTCGGTACATTGCAACTCGCTTTCCTTTGCTGCTGCTCCTCTCATACGTGGTGGCTTCCCCGTCAGCTGCATTCCCTTCAGGATGTACCTCCTCCGCTGTCCTCGTTTGCCCAGCCACCCTGCTCAGGCAATTCCCCTTGGGTGGCCTTCCATCCCTCCTTACACATTTTTCGCCTTGTCCGTTGGGCAGTGGTGGTGTTCAGTTTGTGTCACTTTGTTGTTTTTACTGTTAGGTTTTTTTTAATCAATCTTAGGAAGGCGCGTGTTAGACCCAAACACCGCATTAACCTACTCCGTAGCTTCCAGCGGGATGCCCGTGCAATGCCTCGCGTCAGCAATGCCAGAGGGAGCAGGGCAGCGAGATGTATGGCGTACAGAAAGCAGGACTGTTTCTTCAAGGTTTCACGAGCCTTACAAACAGTGCATCCGTAATGTTGTGCAGCAGCAAAGAGCACTAATAAAGCAGCAGGCAGTTTTGCCTATGGCAGGCTCACAGCCTGGGACTCTTAACAGCGGTTGCACCGGGTGGGCATGTCTGTGGCATCAAAGGCTTTAGGTTCAACTCGGATTTCTGCCACCGTGTTCGTGGTATCAGTGCCATCAAGCTGTTTTTGGTGACTATGTTTAAACGTGGGTATCTAGGCATTTATGGAAGAAGAAAATGAACCAAAGCATACTTACAAATGAAGGAAGTGTCTTTCAACGTTACTTATGAGTATTTCTTTCAATTTTCTACAGACTGCCTTTTCAAGGTGTGTCCTATGAACCGATATTCAGCCCAGAAGCAGTACTGGAAAGCCAAGCAAGCCAAACAAGGAAATCATACAGAAGCAGCACTGCTGAAGAAACTTCAAGTAAGAGACATCTGTATTTGTAATCTTATCTCAATCTGCAGGCTGTAGAATTACAATAGAATGAGAAAGAATAATAACAAGTGCCTTGGGAACCGCCGGGATGGGTGTTATTATGCCACTGTAGCAACTTCATATTCTCCTTAGCTCCCCTACCTTCTGACTGGCATTTCTTGCCCCTGCCCTGGTTTTCATCTTACTTTGGACTGGCGGTTGTGCCTTTGCTATAAGCAGAATACTGCTTTCAGAAGTTTTATAAAGTAAAAATGGAGTTGTTAAAATCAGGAGTGGGCCCTGGTTTAAATCATGCTATTCTTTTAGAAGTCCTTTCCAGGAGTTCGGCAGAAGGGTGGACAAAGAGACGTTTTCAGCACTGTAGTCTGGAACTTCCTCAGAATTGCAGTTGTCTTTCAGTCTACGTGGTTTTTCTCTGAACCATCGGGCAGGCTCTATTTTGCATCAAAAACGGTGTGGATGCTGCAACTCCTCTGTCTCTGAAAAAGAGATGGCCTGGTGGTATAATTGAAGGCATAAGACTAGGTGAAAGCAAGGTCGTATCAAACCTGGTTGGCAGTTTCATGTGCAGTGGAGAGGCTGCCAGTGCTTCCAGTTGAAGACAGCAAGGAAGGCACATGGTGCGTGGCTAGGGCTAGCTACAGAACAATTGGAGCTAGGAGCTGAGAGTTTGTTCTGTGTCTGTGTTTAACCCTGGCTCTTGTGCTTAGCCTTGATTTTGCAATGTGTGACCGACTAGTTTTGTTTTGTTATATATAAAGTCAATGTATTTGTATGCAATTAAAAACTCAACAAGTAAAAGGAGCGGTGACAGGGAGAAGCTAATCATAGGCCCTTCTTTTTCCTCCTTCAGGATGAAATAAAGTGCCTGGAATTACTTTATGTGCTTGAATTTTTTTAAAACAGCATGCAAGTCAGGTGTGATCCATAAACTGTGAATGAGTGTCTATTCTGGGTAATAAAAAAACAGAACAATGACACAGGATCTGGGTGACAATAGTGCAGAAAACCATGCTGCAGCAGCATTCGGCTGCTAATATTTTCAATACAGTAATGCTTGTAGGTCGGAGGAAACGTTTTAAATGTGATATCATTTCCTTTTCACACTATCTGTTCCAGTAGCTGAATATAGGTACTGATTTTGTAGAGTTTAAAGAAATAATCATTCTCTTGCAGCATGCAGCAGAACTGGAACAAAAGCAGAATGAAAGCGAGAACAGAAAGCTGTTGGGCGAAATCGTAAAATATAGCAATGTCATACAGGTAAACCTCTTGAAATACGTCTGCCCTCTCTCAGAGCTGGAAAGGAAACAGTTGTTTCATTTCAAGGTTATGCTGAAAATGAAACTAACCACTGTAATCTGGATTGTCAAGGGTCAGGTAAACAGAACTTGGCGAAGTTTACAATGTCATGTTTCTCTGTCTAATTCAAAGCCTACCAGAAGTGCTGGATATTCATGTTTAAGTAATATGTCATAATATAAATTTTATGTGTAATTTTTTGTTGCTGCAGTTTAGTATATGAATGTAAATACATATCTTTTATTTTCAAGATTTATTTCAAAATCATACTTTAGAGGTGCTGTGCAGCACCTCTTAAATCAATGCAGTAATTTGTAGTTCATGACATATAAACGAGACAGAAGTTATGTTCTTAAGTGCAGTACAACTTTCCTGTAACGGATTAAATTCCTGAAGGTAACGCTATTAATGCACCCTTGCCCTACCTGCTGTAAAATTAATTGTTGACATGTTTCTGTCAATCTGAGGTATACCATCTGTTTTCTCTAGCTGCACTGTAGTTTGATAACTCTCTTCTAGTTTTATTTTGTCTTTATGTATGTTATGAAAAATCACTACAGTGTGAAAGACAGTATCTCCTCTTTGACTGAAGGGAAGAAAAGCAAAAGTTATAATATTTTTTTTTAATTATCATTTGTCCACAGCTACTGCACATAAAAAGTAACAAGTACCTCACAGTCAATAAAAGATTGCCGGCTCTGCTGGAGAAGAATGCTATGCGGGTGTCCCTGGATGCTGCAGGGAATGAGGGATCCTGGTTTTACATCCAGCCGTTCTGGAAACTGAGGAGTGAAGGTGACAATGTAAGTGGAAATACTGAACGTGCAAGAGGGAGAAAGCAGAAAGTTTCCAGAAAAGACATGATTTCTTTGCTACTGGCATAAATCATAACGGGTTACACTCAGAAAAAAAAAATATTTTTTAACAGTGCTTGGGACTATTAGCTTTTATGTGTAACTAGAAAGTGTTACCAAATTATATGGTCTGGAATCTGAAATGTTGACACATTCATAGAATCATAGAATGTTTAGAGTTGGAAGGGACCTTAAAGATCATCTAGTTCCAACCCCCCTGCTCTGGGCAGGGACACCTCCCACTAGACCAGGCTGCTCAAAGCCCCATCCAGCCTGGCCTTGAACACCTCCAGGGATGGGGCATCCACAGCTTCTCTGGGCAACCTGTTCCAGTGTCTCACCACCCTCATAGTGAAGAATTTCTTCCTGATATCTAGTCTAAATCTCCCCTCTTCCAGTTTAAAACCGTTACCCCTCATTCTATCACTACACTCCCTGATAAAGGGTCCCTCCCCATCTTTCCTGTAGGCCCCCTTTAGGTACTGGAAGGCCGCTATAAGGTCTCCCCGGAGCCTTCTCTTCTCCAGGCTGAACAACCCCAACTCTCTCAGCCTGTCTTCATAGGAGAGGTGCTCCAACCCTCTCATCATCTTCGTGGCCTTCCTCTAGACTTGCTCCAACAGATTCATGTCCTTATGTTGAGGGCCCCAGAGCTGGACACAGTACTCCAGGTGGGGTCTCCTGAGAGTGGAGTAGAGGGGCAGAATCACCTCCTTCGACCTGCTGGCCACGTTTCTTTTGATGCAGCACAGGATGCAGTTGGCTTTCTGGGCTGCAGGTGCACATTGCCGGCTCATGTTGAGCTTCTCGTCCACCAGCACCCCAAGTCCTTCTCCTCAAGGCTGCTCTCAAGCCATTCTCTGCCCACCCTGTGTTTGTGCCTGGGATTGCTCCAGTTTATGTGCAGGACCATGCACTCATCTGAGCCTCTGCTGACCTGTGTTGGGGCATCTTTGCTAAGTCCACCTGTTGGGTGCAGATTTACAAAGCTGATAATAAGTCATAGTTTACACTAGAGTAAACATTTTTTTTCAAGTTTTTTTTTTTTTAAATATACTGGGCAACAATTTTTTCAAGAGGTAAGCAGACAATGTCTCTAGGAAATGCATCAGGTTTCTTTAAATCTGTATCCTGCCTCAACATGAGAGTGGCATCTGTGATTGGAATTGGGTCGGATAGTCTGGTGGGTCTTTTCTGGGTAGGTTTCAGTAGGAGTCTTGCATATTGGTAAGAGGAAGATTATTTACGGGAACTCTTGGCTGCAAATCTGAGAGTTGTGCCATGAGATCAAAACTCGGCTCTTTGTTCAGTGGGCTGTGGCTTGGTTAAGTGCCCACTGTGGAAAATTCAGATCTGCCTTTGGGAAGGCCACATGATGAACTTGTGTGGTTTTATATTGTAGACCTGTCTGGGAATGTTTGGCCACTCTCCCCTGTGAAGTGATCAGTGAAAGAGCCCTCCCAGGATTGCAGACAGGAATGCCTGTTTTCTTGTATACTTTCTCTCATTAACTTTGTGGTTACCAAGCTCTTGGGATGCTGTCCAGGATGAGTGTGGCTGCTTGCAGCTCCTTTCGGCAATCTGTTGTGAGGAGGGGATGGACTGCATTCCCAGTGCCTGGTCAGAAGTTCCTGAAGTCGTAGTCTTTCCCTGCTCCATGCAGTGATCAGAAGCTCCCCTTTTCTCCAGGCCTGTTGCAGGGAAAAGCAGCAAACATGAGTAGCCCTCTGGAGCACCTCTGCATGGCTTTTCAGCTGGGGAAGTGTTGTGGATTAACCTGGCATTCCTTTCCCTCTTTGGCAAGAAAAAAAAAAAAAGGTGACTTATTGCTTTAAGATTTTGGCTTGATTTCTTATAATAACATCAGTGCAGCATCTTCTTAATTTCTCATGCCCTCTTGCCTGGGAAATAAGTGCATGTCATGCTCTCTGTAGTGAGGACCCAGGGTTCCCAGATTGTGATCTGCAAAACCATCGTGAGCCCTTACAGCAGAGAGCAGCAGAGAATGATCTTAAGTCTTATAACTCATCCTCAGTACTATAGAGTTTTCAATTCAATTTTACACCATTGTGGGCACATAAAAGTTTGGAAGCGGTTTTATTGGTCTGAGAAGTTTCCAGATCATTGCAGTGATTGCTGTAACATCCCACTTTGCGGACGTCTCCTATTTTGTTCCCTGTGGAGCTGTGTTTGACAGGCTCTGAGCTACGAGGCCTGTGTGGGAAACTGTCAGGTTTACTCTGAACTTAATGACTTCCTTTTGAACCTACCTGCTGCTCATTTTTAGTCACCAGGTGTTGCCTTTCAGAGCCGGGAGCTTCCCATTACGTTTTACAGAGGGAAGAAGTCTCGAGACCCATTTTTTCCCTCCTTTCTACCGGGCCCAAACAGATTTGATGATTTTCTTTGCAAACTTCCAGTGCTAAACATTAGTGCCTGGGTAGCTTTCTTGTGACTGCTCTGGCATGCTTCCACCCCTTCCACAGTTACATCAACTAAGTGGCTGTTGTGAGGGGGACAGGAGTAGCAAGCGATGGGGGAAATCCTTGATTTGCGTCTCACAGACAGAGAAAGGCTCCAGCCTTGCACCCATTCCTTCCCTCTCAGTTACTCCCAGATATGTGCCCATTAGAAGGCTAGTTTCTAGGGGACTCATTTACAAAGCACCTAATACCATGTAAGCTGGGGCCACTTTACCACTAGGTTAGATTTTAAAGGACTTCTATATATATATTTTTTACTTTTCTTCTTCTGACCTCTCAGTGGATGGACTTAGCTTGGTGTATTAGGCCCTTGTTCTGTTTGGAAACTTTGGGTTTTTTTAAATTTATTTTCGGTTTCTGTGCTACAATGAGGAAATTCCCTAAGAAAACATATTTTAGGAAGTCTGTAGAACAGTAGATGTGAGTATTGAATTACTGCTTGGATGACTGTGTCAGATAACCCAGACAAGGTAGATCCAAATATACCATATATCCTAAAAGAAAAGAAGATGGTTTAGTCTGGGGGAAGCTGTAACATAGGGAGTCATGTGTGTGACTTTTCTGGTGAGTCATCACAGTTGTTTAGCCTTGTGAAATATTTTAAAGAATTATTTTTCTGAAGGGGGGTTAGCTTAGCTTTATTAGCAACCAATTAGTTACGCAAGTCAATGAAAGTAATGAAAAATTATGGCTGAAAATTTACATTAATTAGCATAAGTGCAATATTTTATGCAGACTTTTATTAAGCATATACCAGCTCTCCTTCCATGGAAGATGTGACTGATTAAGTCTAGAGTTGGTTCCGGTTCAAAAGAATAGCAAAATGTACACTGATAGCAGGATTAGCTCTGTGTTGATTGCATTTTCAGTTGTCTGCCATTTTAGTGGTTTGAAACTTGATTTTGCAGCACGCTCAGGGAGGTGTTCTCGAACTTGGGGAGTGCCCAGCCATCTGTGGGCAAGTCCTGTTAATCCTTCCCATCTTTGAAGCGTGTCAGCAGTTCCACTGGCAGATGTGGTTATAACATAAGAGCAATAGAGATGCAGAGCCTTTGGGTGCCTGGTAAGCTACTTGGATAGTTAGTCCGAACTGAAATCACTGCCTCTGCATCTTCACGGCTCATATCACCTTTGGTAGTTGCCAGTCTTTGTGATATACTACATCTCTACTCGAGTATTTGCTCCTACTCTTGATTGCGGTATAGATGTAGCTGTCAGGTGGCCTTACTGACTTTATAGGAGTGACAGGATCGCTCTAAGTGATGTCAGAATTGGTCCCCCAGCGAGAAGACACAATGCAGTCAGCTTTGACTGTGGCTCTTCCCACTCTCAATTTACCCTCTTCATCAAGACACGGACAAGTAGGGTTGCATACATTTAGAAATTACCTTGTGCAGTGGAAGGACTCCACTGCATCCAAGACTGAAGGACCTTGTAGGTTTATGTTGAATTCAAAAGGTGAATTTTCATTGGCTTCACTATGAATTTAATCATTCTTTGGAATTTTCTTATCTGGACAAGAAAGGGTAAGAGTTTTGTCAAAGGAATCAGGAATAAAATCCTCAAAAGCTGGGAGTCTGATGCAACTTTAACAAATTCATATCTATATGTAAGGAAGAAGTCCCAGAGACCTATCAAAGTATTACCCGCTTCTGGTTTACAGTATACTGTGGCTGGCCGTGCCCAAGGGTAGTTAGGGAAGAGGAGAAGAAGCTGGTGTCAATTTTAATTTTGCAGAGCAAAACCTTGGGAATACACTGCTCTGGCTTCAATAAGCTCTGTATAGTACAATTCTGCAGGCAGAAATGTGGGCATACGGGCATGGGAGTGCTCTGCCTCCAGTGTTTCGGGCATGCTGGGACATTATTTGGAGACAGAAATCAACTAGGTAGGGGGCGGGAGGAAGTCAAAAGAGCAGACATGCAGCTTGCCTAAGGCGGCCACGTATAAAAGAACGGGATTCCCTCTTAATTTTGCTTTTTTCTGCATCACTGATGGAGGGTGTATAGGAAACAAGTGCTGTGAAATTGCCTCTATCCCTTCCTTCCCAACCACCTATGGAGGTCTGAAGCAAGAAGAAAAAGAGGAAAGGAGAAGAACATAGGGTATCTTGTTTCTTCTGCAGCAGATGGCAGAGCTGGCCGGCATTGCGGGCAGGTTACTGACGTGAACTTGGAGCAGGGTAGGAGATTGAGACAGAAACCATGACCCCACATAACAGTTCCTCCTTAGGTGTGCGCCTACAGCTGTGTACGCCTCCTTTCCTTTGGTTACTTCCATGATAGTTGCAGGCTTGCTTCCAAAGATACCTTTGTCCTGCCCGTCCTTTTTTTTTTTCTTTTCTTCTTAAATAAGATGTTCAATGATGTGCTGTTTTACTAATTAAGTTGTTATAGTCCTGGTGTACTTGCAATTATTTTGAAGTCCTGATTCCACTTTGCAGGATGCAAGCCCGATGGCTTTTTGATTATTGAATTGTCTGGTCATAACTTCTATAAATGGGCTGTAAGTAATGTCTGTGTGAAGCATGGCATGCAGGAATGTATTGCATAAGTAATGTATCTTAAAGGCATCTTGTCGTTATTTTGGTTCCATTAGTGAACTTTTTCTCATTAGTTGGATCAAATAATAGGATTTCTATGTGTAGTCTGAGCATGATGACACTGTCTTTTGCAACTGTTTATTTTAGCTGTGTTAGTAAAGAACAGGCAACCTTCTTTTTCACCTCTGCAATAAGTGGGCCAAATTCACCTGCACTGAAGTTACACGAGGCTGAGTTGAGCTCTGCTTTTTCGTAGGAAATGTGCTGATCAATGCAGAAAACTTTTTTTTTTTTAATTTGTGTTCCAAAAGAAAGCATGGCTTGTGCAGCATTTCATATAGCAAAAATCACATGTAGCCACTTTTCTTCATGTATGTGTGTGCTTAAAATTGCTGTGAACAACATAAGCAGATCAGGACCCAGTGTCAACCAATCTATGTGGACTGATTATTTTTTTTTTTTAAATTATTTATTGTTTCCCCCCTCCTAGGTATGAATTGAATTTTCCATATGCATGTCTCAAGCATTTTTTAGACATTTTCATGTTTTTGCCACCTATAAATGTAGGTAAAGAATTACAAGGGCATGGGAATTTGCTTGCAGAGAGTCATAGAATCATAGAATTGGTAGGGTTGGAAGGGACCTTAAAGATCATCTAGTTCCAACCCCACTGCCATGGGCTGGGACATCTCCCACTAGATCAGGTTGCTCAGCTAGGAATTCCTCCTGTAGAGAGAAGGTCTCTCAGCTGATGTACCTGTTGCCTGTCCTGGGTTCCAAACACCATTTATAGTGTAACAAGCAGAGCGGATGGAGTGTGTTCGCCGCTCTCTGAATTTCCAGTGATTTATGTTCCTTTCCAGCCTATAGTCATACAGTTTAAATTGCAGAACTCCTGAGCCTGTCTTCATATTTGCCAGAAGATGGTCCACAGAGTTGGGGAGTCACTGGGCTAAAGAAGTCTTGTCACAGGCAAATTTTTAAGCCTTTTTCTGAAATGAAAGACACACTCGTGGGAGAAGATTGGCTGACAGCAAGAGGGGGAAAAGAGTCTTGCTGTCTGACTACAGATTATTTTCTAAGCTTTCTCTGCCTTTTGGCTGGCAGTGTATATGGGATAAAGAGTAGTTAATGTACCTTTTAGATGAACCGAACTGCTCTTGGAATTCATAGGTTCGTATCTATTTCATGATGTTGAATTTCTGCTGAACTGGGTAACATGCTTACTGAGAATGTGAGTATTCATTAGTGTGAAATCTTGAACCCAAGTAATTGCAGAGGCACAGGCAAACTGAGCTGGTGTGTGAATTGTCTGCAAATAAATTCACTGAGTGCCATTCCTAGAGCATGCGTTTGAATCATTTTCTAAAAATGTAACATTACTTCATTTTATTGGATAATTACATAGGTCTAAATTGCACTTTATTTCTGACTTCCAGGTTGTTGTGGGAGATAAAGTTGTTCTCATGCCAGTCAATGCAGGGCAGCCTCTACACGCCAGCAACATTGAGCTTCTAGATAACCCTGGCTGCAAAGAGGTGAGTTCAGTGGAGGGAGCGGGGGGATAACTGCTGATCTGAGATTATACGTTGTTCTTTACTGGTATCCAGAACCCATCATGAGCCCACCATGGGCTAGATGCCAGTATTAAACATTGGTTCCAGCTTGGCCTCAAAAAACCAAGATGAAATATACTTATTCTTGATACATTTCTGCCTGGCACTGAAAACTTGGTGAGGTTTGCTTGAGTATCTGAAACTCTGCACTGATGTAAGAGTAAGTCCTCTTCCAACAGCTCTTTAGGTTGTCTTTGGTAGGCTGTCAACAGAGAGAGTAGCGTTTTGCTCACTCAGTCTTCTTCAGCATCTCATTATTGTTAGCACTTTAGAACTTCAGGACCCATGTTAGGAACTGTACAAGTACGTAGCTAAGCCATGTCCCCTGCCACCCTATATGTGGTGTGATCTTTTAGAAGAAGAGAATATCTCAAAAAGAAAATCACAACCCTTAAAACTATAATTGTGTTTTGTTTTGTTTTGTTTTTCCCCAAAGGTAAATGCTGTCAACTGTAACACAAGCTGGAAAATAACTTTGTTCATGAAATTCAGTAATTATCGAGATGATGTACTGAAAGGAGTAAGTATGATTTTTTAATTGTTTTTTGAATCTGAAAAATCATGCCATATTTGACTGTAAAGAAACACTACATGGTGAATAAAATAAGAAATTAGAACTTTATGAAGCTGTTGAGGATGCCTCACTACTGCCCTTCAACCGCCAGAGTAATTTTCCTTTGTGTTACTGCCTTAGTAAGTGAAATTGTATGGATTGTGCTAGCTTACAGCCTCTTGCCCCTCCCAGAGACTGACGAGGATCCATAAGAAAAGATGAATTTCAAACCGAGAGTGATGTGGGCTCTGTACAGAATAGCTGTGACACTTCAGTTTATGCCAAGGTGCTAAAAGCAGGTATAGCTTAGGGAAGGGAGTGAGGCATGAAAGATGACAATAGCTGTAATAAGACAATGTAGCTTTAAATACTGAGGGATTGCACAGCTTCATGCCTCCAGAAGATCACTCCCTGAGATCATTTACATTTTCATTTTAAAGAAATAAATTTCATTTCTCTTCACTTGTACCTCAATAAGTCATCATCAACTGGTTATTTTTCAGTAGGTATAAAGGTACCAGCAGTTTTTGAGGAAGAATTTGAAAGGGAAAATGGCATATCTATGTAGACCCGTGTGGGGATAGTGTTTCAAGCTTTGGGGAGAGGCAGAAGGAAGCAAAAATGATGCCAGCAGTAAAAATAGAGAGGGGGCATTGGTTTTGGTTGCAGAGTAGAAGAGATGAGATAATATGATGTTAGAAAAATATATTAACTTTCCCTAAATACTAAGAGAGATTAGAAGTAAAAAACCCATTTAGTGAAGTTAGGTAGACCTAAAAATCACCTTCAGGTTGTTGCCCACTATTAATTGCAGTGCTCTGAAACAAGTTGTCTTTTCACAAATGTGCGTGGGTCTCCTGCAGGACTGAATTATCTCAGTTCATTTCCAGACTCGGTGCTGAGATCGCATGCTCTGCACCTGGCATCTGCTCCCGCAATAAGAAACTAATAAGTGTTTTCTTCGCATCAGCTATGTTGACATCACTGGAGCTAGTACATATATAGAGGATGAGTCTAGTGGCTTTGCCTACCGCTTAATAATGCTTCTTTTTCATGTTACTTTAGGGAGATGTTGTTAGGCTCTTTCATGCAGAGCAAGAGAAGTTTCTGACCTGTGACGAATATGAGAAGAAGCAACATATTTTCCTTCGTACTACATTACGTCAGTCAGCCACTTCTGCAACAAGTTCTAAAGCACTGTGGGAAATAGAGGTATTTTTTTTTTTTTTTATAAATATTTTAGGACCTCGAGGCCAGGGTTCAGTAAAAATACTTTACCACAACATGAATCATTCATAGCCTCTTGATATCATCATACACCTCCCCGTAACTATTATTATTTTATGAAGTGGTTTGTGTAGGATGAACGCTTTATTGCTGTGCATGTGTGGAGAGAGGATGTTTTCTTACTATATTTACCTGCACTAAAATGACGAAGAGTCAAATTCAGACGTAAATGGTGCAATTTTATCAGAGTGAATCGAATGACACTCATGTATCCTGAGTTCGAAGTGTTTATATTTGACTTCATGGGCAATATAGAAAATTGAAATTCATGACTGACAAGAAATCTCACAAATGCAATCGAGTCTATTCTTCTGCAACAGGGCACATCAACATCTGTTGAAATTTAGGCTGAATAAAGGTGTTGCTGTATGGGGATGATTTTGAGAAGATGACTAGCAGATATATTTTTGTTTAAGTGAGGAACATTGGAAACTGGTACGTCTCAAACCCTTGCTATTACAGTAGTGTAACTCTTATACCCAAAAGTTCTTATATGCCGAACAAGCTGTGCATTTAAAACAGAGCTCCTCACTAAGGCAAATTGTTGATTTTTTGTCTGAGTAAGGACTGTATGGAATAGAGTATATTGCACTTGTAGTTACTTGAGGTTACTCCTTAAGAGAGACAGGCACTGCTAGGTTTGAAGATAGCAAATCACATACAGCTCAGTCAAGGGGAAAAAGAAATAACCTGGTACGTTTCAAATGATATGGGGATATTTTATCACTTGAATGAAAATTTATGAGAAGCCCCTAGTGTTGTTTCACCACTTAGTCCAGCTCTATTTTTGACAACATAAAAGGATTTGAGTTTGCTTTTACATAGTGCTTACGTAAGTGTAGAGCGGTTCCACTTACTTTCTTGAGCTCCACATTCACACCATGTCACTTTAAAGCAAAATTTGGCTCATCATGTTTGCAGGGAGTAGATTAATGAAAACATGGTAAGTAATAGGAGGAGTATTTCCTGTCACCTGGCAAAAAATAAATGTAAGCAGTTGTTATCTAAGGCGGGCTTAGTGTGAGCACAGAATTCTTCTCTGTGGTAGGCTATTCGCAATAATGTAGTTTACATATTTTTATTTGGAATGAGCTGTAAGAAATGTCAGTGATCTACGTATGATCTTGAGAAGCACAATTAAAACCTTTACTTCTTCTTTTAGGTTGTCCATCATGACCCTTGCCGGGGAGGGGCAGGACAGTGGAATAGCTTGTTTAGATTTAAGCATTTGGCAACTGGGAACTACTTAGCTGCAGAGGTAAGAACGTCAATTAAACAAGTGGTTGTGTGCTGCCTGACCAAGTGCTATACATGTTCTGCTAATTCAGAAATGCCATAGTAGGTAGGTCCATGATGTAGGTCTCTGAAAAGATCTCACAACAGGTCTGAATGGGGAGAACTGGATGTGCACTGCTGTGTCATGTTGTATTTGCTGTATTGAAGGGTTGCAAGGAAAATGTTCTGAACTACAGGACACTAGTAGGTGAGTTCAAGACAACATATAACCTTAATTTCAACTGTGCTGTTGAATCTTGAATCTGCTGTTTGTCGTCATGGCAGCCAGGACAAACACCACTGTTAAATATTCACCATATTTATACTGAAAATCCTTGGATTCATTTATCTCTCTGCTCTTGTTTGTGCTTGATTTTTGGAGTAGTGTTGTGATCAGTCAAATGATCTTATTTGCTGGCTCAGGCAGCCATATACAGATTAAAGCTTTTAGAGTGGAACTAAATGCGAGGTAATCACTGAGCTTGATCAGAGGCGTCTGCGTGCAGGCACTAGAACAAATATTCTAAACTGCTCTAATTCAGGAGTTGAAATTCCTTTTTTTTCCCCTGCAGGCTCGAGACTTCTTGAAAAAACATTTCTATGGTGCTGATTTCAGTGTGTTGGTCTCTGCCAGCCAGCACTGATTTCAGAGTAAAGCAAACAGGAGCTATCAAACCTTTACGTCTTTCTAATGATGTCAAAACCAGTGTCAAAACAAAACAGCGGACCAACAGGACAGATACTGATATTATTTTCCATCTAAGACTGAATGTAATTTGGATCTTTTCATTGGTTTTAGCAGTAGCTCACAGTGTAAGTCAGAAACCTGAGAGGCCTGAGTGGTGAAGAGCGTCATCCCTTTAAAGGCAGTGGGCCAACATGCCTTAACTGCTCTGCTCTACGCTGCTGCCTCCATACCGCAGCCATACTTTGGCTTGGCTGAAGCCAGCTGGCTTTATCGTGTACTTAATATTGGATGATGATGGCTACTTTTCAAGTGGCAACCAGTACTCCCACCTAAGAGACAGTTCCTTTTTCCTCTCTGCTTACAGTGAGAGGTGCTCCTAGTAGAAAGATTTAATTCAAATGAGCTAGGCTGATGGAGAGTCAGGAAAGGCATCAAGCGCTCTGACTGATGGGCTTCCTTCTCCCACCATGCCTTATCTGCTCAGGGATTTTCAGGAGAAAAATCTTCAGGTGAAGAGGTGTCACGCTACGCTGAATGTCAAACCGGAGCTTAGGTCCTTTCTACCTCTGGAAAGGAAATCCCCATCAGGAAGACTCATTATACAGAGAGTACAATTGGTACAGTAGAGTGAGAGCTGGAAGAGCATTTGGGTTGAACAGAGGTGATATGCTGTGACTGGAGAGCAGCATTAGCTACTGTATCTATGAAGTGTAAAATACCTGCTGGTGGAGATAATAAAGGTACCGCTGTAATAAAAACCTGTGAACTGTATTTTACACAGTTCACGTGTCAGGCACAACACACCAGCCAGACATACACGTCAAAGATTTATGAACAGGCAGGCAGACACCTAATGTGCGTGAGCTAACTTTAAATCAATTGGGCAAAGCTTACTGAACACTTATCTGTGCTCTTGCAGCACACAAAGATTACTCACGGTATGGATTGTCAACAGTGTCACACATTGCCATGACCTGATTTTGTTTAAGCTTCCATGATAGAGATATCTAGAATGGAATAATAAGTACAAACACATAAACAAAATTCACAAATCTTTTAAGCATTCTGTTGTTGGCTAATGATACAATTTTTGTCACAGTTTGGGCTATTGTAAATCAGGATTAATCACTGTTTATAACCATCTTTTCCTTACTTCATCCTTCCATAAATCAGCTTGATGCGTACCATGGAGACTTCTGCAGTGGAATGTTGCATGGGTCAAGTCTCAGACAATAAGCCGGAGTGCACTTCACCTGGGTGTCTCCTTTTGCTCCTCCGCAGTTAGGCTTGCACCTTGTGTGAGCAGGTGCTGTACCTTCTCTTTTTCTCTCAGGCTTCCTGTGCCAGATGTACCTCGTCAGCCTGATCTGTGACTTGGTGGGTCTGAGCCACACAGTGAAGGGATGCCACTGCAGCTTAAGGCCAGGGGATGATGTGGGGACTAAGAAAATTGAAGATACTTGAAGATAATAAAATTCCCCCAGAGAATTCAAGAATTTAAAACTAATAAACTTAAAAGTGTTTCAATACTACAGTAGGTAAGCTTAAAAAAAAAAAAGAAGTGAGGCAATAGTTGTTCAGTACATAGAACATATAGGTGAATATGTAATATCTGATTCTTATAAAACTGGAGAGAATTAAGTCAGGATGTGTAAGTCCTAAATTCCATGTTCCTAAGAATCACAGTTGTCAAGCTTTTGTTACCTTTCAAAGACTAAGGTCCTCTGATACCTTTGACTTCTGACACGGTCTCAAGTAGTACCATTTCCTTTAATCCTCTTTTCACTTGGGATTACTTATGCTGATTTTCATTAATGTACTTTGAAGATCATTAAGACCTACTAATACCAGCGAGCAACCTAGACCCTAGTACCACACTATGGGCTGAAGGTGAGCCACTCTGAAAGACCCACTGCTAATGGAGACTCAGTGGAAGGCCTTTGCTAATTGCACAAGTAGCTGCATTGTCATTCCCCTGCTACTGTGCGCATCTTGAGGACTACGGTCTGACACATCAGATGCACGTACGCTCTCACACAGTTACTTAAGGCACAGAAGGGATATGCTGAAGAAAGGGTTTCATGTTTGGTGGTAAGACTTGGGACATCAGAGATATGGATAGGTGGTAATGTCTCCTACATCTCTGGCATTTGGAAACCTGAAGCCACTGGCTCAGACTTTCCCAAAACATAGAAATCATAAAAAAGCGGAACCAAATACTCAGTTGAAAAACTGGAAAGAGAAATTCTCTTATTTGGAGACAGTGGGAGTTCTGCTATTAGTGTCAGAAGGGCTTGGTTTCACCTGAAAGAGCTGAGCCAGATCTTTAGCAGATTTAGACGCTAAGCCACCAGCTAAGATCCAGGCCACAGAGTTTCATTCTCATCTTCACAGAGTCAGCAGTCTTTTAGAAAAAGTTCTGTGGAAGATTTTTTTTTTTAGCCCTGGTTACAGCAAAGTGACCCAAGTTATTTTGAAGTTTTATATTTATAAAGAGAGGCTGTAAGGTTAGGTGAAAATTGAATGCTTCAAAGTAAAAAAGACTTTCCCAATTTTTTTAAAAAGTCTTTTCAGTGTGTGTATACCGCATGTAGAACACACCCAAATCTATCTATCCGTGTATGGGAGAGAGCTGCAATTTACTTGAAGTGTCTTTCAAATGCTGCAGGTTGGGATCACGCAGCTGTGCCTTTCTCAGGAACACACCTAACCTTTCCGACATTCTAATTGCCAGGATAAAAGTCTCTTTGAACTGAATATCAGCTTATGAATTGTGCTGAACCAAAACATTCACCTTTAATGTTATTCCCCATGCGTATAGCAGCTCCAGTTCTGTGATTTCTAGACTGGATAATCTGTACTGAAACTATTAAGACTTGCTGTATGAAGATGTTAACCAGAAATATGTGTGCCCATGCATACATACGTGCACGCACAAGAAATGCAGGGTCAGCCTGTCATTTCATATTAAACTTCCCAGGTGAGATTGGTATTGCTAAAATAATCACAAAATATATCTGCAAATGTCACGTCACATGATAGTCTCAGATATTGCAGTAGACAAACCACAGTACATTTCTTGCGAAACATTGTGGACACGTACATAATAACACTGCAGAATTTGTAAGGAAGAATCTATGATAATTCTGTTTTACTTAGTTGAATAGACTAAACTTGAGTTACTAGGTACCTTGGCCAAGATATGGCAGTAAATCCGGTGAGGTAGTTGTCTTTAACACCGAATAAACTATCCTATATTAAATGAATTCAGATAATGCAGGTAAGATGGCAGCCTTAATGTTTATAAACATGGGTTCAAATTAGTACTGCGCCTTCCCCAAGAAGTGCATAGACTACTGGTGTACCGGTGTTGCTCCAAAAGGTAATCTGTGCCCTGAGGTTCTTCTAGATGAAAGAGAAGAGTGAGAACAGGTTGGCCAATGCAGTAGATTGAAGCAATGAACTCAGAGGTAATAGCAGAACCAAACATAATTTTTCTGACTTGTAGTGTGCTTCGTTCATTAAACAAATTGTTGCTCATATGAAGACCCTCATTCAGTAAAGCTCTTGGGTGCAGCCTTGTCTTTGAAGTCAGTGGAACATGAGCATTTATGTGCTTGAGGGGTCAAGGGTGTCTCAGATACTGACATGATGGGTTTGGACTTCCTCTACCAGTTTTCACTTGTGCAGCCACCCCCTGGACTTTTTTGACCATTGTAGGACTGAAGCTTCCACAGTTGCCACTTTTAACTTCTACATGTGAATCTTATTCATAAATCGCTTGAACAGGATAATTGGGCTGGCAAGCTCTTTAGTACATATTGTGGTGATGGACAAGTCACAGAGATAAAGCTGTCCACGAGCTAGCTGCTTTGGGTAGAAATAGCAATCTGAGGCGCATCCCTGATTCACGTCCCACTGGAAAACTCCTCTGGCTTTCTTATAGGGTTCACTTTCTTCTTTCTGCAAGAGTGAAAGTGCAGGCTTTAAGCTGTAAAATGGATCAACTCTGATGAGAGTTTTGTTCTAAACTCTTTTGTTAAAATCCCACATGAAACATACTTGCAGCTTTGGGGTTATTTTAGCACTAGATGGTCAGTGGGGTTTCTTTTGAAGGTAGGAATCATTGAAGCCAGTTGGCCTGAGCAGCACAGGGTTACATGCACGTGAGATGAAATGACAATTATATGAGTATTCCAAATTGAACAGGAAGTCCAGTCAGACTCACCAAGGCTGTAGTTCAGTGGTAAGAGTACTTCAGTGGCAACGCAGCCTTGCAGAAATGTCGTGTTTCCGCAGGTATTTGATTGCAGTCCTGTGACACAGTGTGCCGTCCCTGGGGTGGTGTTGGCGCAGATTCCAGGGTGCAGGGAAGATGGGAATAGCCTGTGCTATAAACGGGGCCACCGAGCTAAGGCATGGGGGCACAAGTGGTTGGGATGGGTTAACAGGAACTGCTGAAGCCAGCCTCAAAGGTCTTGCCTTGTGGGACTGTCGGCTGAATTTCACCTTGCAATGGTGGAAACCACTTGCTGAGAACCCTTGAATCAATGGCCAATAGAAGTTTACTGTTATTTCTCTCTTTCTTCCTTGAATAATTTCTTCCCATATTATCTCACTCTACTTTTCTGTCAAAATTGCCCAAGTTTCTTTTCAGAGAAGCTTATGTACGTCATTGACTTTAAATTGAGAGGTTTATATTCTTATTTATATTTGAATTGAAGTTTATATTCTTTTAAATGGATTTCTGTTATGTCTCTCTATTAAAAATATTAGCCTGTCATATAATATATGCCATTATAATATACGTTTATCTGGGTGGACAGAACCATACTGTTCATACTAAATTTAATCCTGTTGTAATAATCACTTGATTTGGATCGTGATGAAGGTAGCCGACTGCACGTTCAAGTTAATATTGATCGAAAATAATCCCCTCCTGCCTTCTGAATAGGACATAGTAAAGAAGTGGAACTTGCTGCCACAAGAATAGAAAACAAAGTGTTTAATGAGATTTTAAGAAAGATTACATGTTTGTTTGAGTACTAGTATCCTCATCACTAGCTAAGATTAAAAAAAAAAAAAAAAAAAGGAAACCAGTTCTTAAACTTGAGGCTATAAAGTGGGATTAACCCCTTGGTTAATCCTGGGGTTTAACCCAGGAGAAACTTTCTCTGTAGTTTTATGGACCTATTTTTCTTTCACCTTCTTAAATTGCTGTGGAAAAAGGAGTACCGTATAGGATGTTTTATTAAGGCAACCAAGATTGAATATTTGAAGGCCATAATTTAGGCCTTTTGATATCCAGTTTTTCGAAATGGGGCTACTGACAGATCTCTTGTGTTCAGGAAGCAAAAAGGGACCACTCTTTGCCAGTGGTATTTTCTGGGGTGACATGGAAGCAAGCCTTTGCAGAAAAAATTATTCATCTGCTGATCATGCAGCTCATGCAGAGGAGGAGAGCATAGTGGTAAATGCCCTGGGGTTCATTCTGCCTTTAGAAACAGTAAGGCAAATAACTGGATAAAAATGGCTTTGTTTAAGATGCGCAGGTACCTTTTGCTCAAGGATAACAGTCTGCAAACCAGAGAAGGTACCAGGAGATGGCAGCATCCGCTAAGGTCTTCATGCATCTGCTGGCACATTTAATTTGCTGATACTGCGGGACCTCTTTACCTGGAGATTGCTTCAAAATCTTCTGTTTGAGTTGTTTTTTTTTCCAGTCTCTTCGTTAAATGTTAATATAGCATTCTGATTAGTTTCTATCTGTTGGGCTTGGTGATTAAAGGTTCTTGTGAGGAAAAAGGGCTTGCCAAGGTGACAGAGTGAACTCAGCACCATAAGCCTTACTTCTGATTTTCATTGCCTCGTAGGAGGAATGTGGTTTTGTTTTAAAGCTCTGTAAGGGGTGAAGGATAATTTACAGCTATACCTGAAGAGATGGAAGAGATCCAGAGACTAGAGGAGGAGGAGGATGGATTACTGATTTACAGAGCCAGTCTGACCTGTTCCGCCGACTTGGATGTGGCTTTTTAAAGTGACAGAGTTAGAAGCTGTCCACTTAGCAAAACCCAGGGCAAGATTTTCCAAGGTTTTTAAGAATCTTGGGAATGCAGCTAAATTTCTTGACCTGACTTGTCTGAACTTTGGTGGAAGTTAGGAACAACTGTATGGTTGGACTCGATGATCTCAAAGGTCCTTTCCAACCATGAAGATTCTATGATTCTATGAACAACGTTTGCAGCTGTCGGTGTGCAAACACATTGAGTAATCTGGATCTCAGAGGAAAGATTTTTGCCTCCAGCCAACTGGTTTTGCAGTAGTGATCTGTGAGCCTGTGTTCAGCTAGGCTTTTTCAGTCCTGTCTGAAGTTGGCTGTGTTTGAGCCGTGTTTGTATACCTATGAGCTTTAGGAGGAAGGGAAGTGTGAAGCCATTAATGCAGTATTTGTTGTCATTTAGTCATTATAAGGACTGCTTCTGTTATTAAAAATACAACATCTGCTGGTATTGCATTTTGATGTGTTCCGAAACAGCAAATGTAGACATGCGGTCTTTTCTTCAGTGCATTTTTTTTGCTTATTATTTCAAGATTACTTAAGAGGTTTTTATTCAATTACATTTTTGTCTCTTTTTCTTTGTTTTTGATGCTTGACGGAGGTTTAGAAGGCTTCCCTCATTTTTTATTGTTGTTGGGTTTTTTGTGTGTGTGTATTCTTTTTTTTTAATGGTAGAAATTTCAGCAATGTCTAATTCAGTCATCCCTGGTTATTTCTGGGAGAACCACTGAAAGGCACATGAGATATCAATATTTAGAACGTAACCCTTGAAGAGATGAAGATGCTTTTTCATGTAGCACATGTGGCACGGAGCTGCTGAAGCTCATACCAAGGCCCAGCATTCAGGTTAGACTAAAGGATCTCTAAGATATTTTTCATTCTTTTGACTTCCTCTGCAGAGTGGGATATGGCTGTGTGGGACTGAGCATCAGGCATTGGTGGGTGGTCAGGTTCTCTGCCCTTAATCACAAGAGAAGCAAAGGGATTTTCCAGTTACCACTCTCTCCTGGCCTAACGTATAGCTACAGGTTGCGGCAGCTCCAGCTTATGCCACTGACGTGAGACCTTTACATCAGTGGTGGTTTTGGCATACCAAAGCACTGGCCTGCCATTGCTTATACGGCAGCTAAAAACGCCATCAAGACGACCTATCCTTTCTTCTTATGACGAGGGTTAGTAATTGGGACAGGAAGGTGTCAGAGCTAATTCTCATCCCAGTTTTTGACTAGCAGGTAGCTCCCCCACGCAGGGCTGGCTGTCCTTGCCCACTTCACTCTGTTCGTGCTGCATGGAGGGACGGAAGCTGGCAAAGAGATTCAGCTCTCCCAGTGCTCCCTGGAAACTCATCTGATCTGCCAAGACACGGGTCATAAGCAAAACAACAGCAAGATACAATCCTGAAATAAAGGGCTTTTTAAGATTTGTAAACTTTCCTCAGATGATGATTATCAGGAACTTTGTGCCGATGATGTGGCAGTGTTGAATGGGGTTTATCGAGGTAGAGCTGTGGCCAGTCTTTCTCCAACGAGTTAATAAGTTGGCAAAAGTCCTTTGAATACCACTGAAGTCTTTGAAATTGCACTAAAGTCCTTTAGATTTATCGAAAGCTAATCAGGAGGACATTAACAAAGAATAAAGCAAGCCTAATGAAGATGAAAGATTTGACAAGTGGATTTTTTCTTTTGTGGTGGCCTTTTTTTAATGAAACACTTGCACTTGTTGATTGGGCAACAGGCTGTGTGTTAACAGGCTGGTTATCAAATGAAATGGGAACTGTTTACGTGTGTTGAATTAGATCCTCTTATTCTTTGTCTGTCAGGGTTTCCTTCATAAATGCAGGTTTTAACCAAGTTGTTAAAATGCTCATTTAGCTGAAATTTAGCAATCTAATTCTTTCCCTGACGAGATGTTTTAAATAACCTTTACCTAGTCAACAAAATTTGATTAAAATCAGCATGGGTGTTTCTTTCCCCAAACTGTGCTCTGTCCTTCTTAATTAACAGTGTCCAAAAATATCCTGTTTGACTACTTCCCATGCATTCCTCTGTCTAGGATAGCAGCATTCAGTATAAAGGTGAAATGTCAAACAGTCCACAGTATGGACTGAGATTTATAATTCAGTTGTTGGACTGTAAAGCGTTTCTTACTATGTGAAGATGCAAAAATAAAATTAAAGCCAGGAATAATGTATTAGTGAGAAGTTGTTCTGCTCAATAGTAGAACCTCAGGAGATTATGCAGCGTTGAAGTCTTATGTGTTGAAAATGTTAAGATATAACTTTGACTAGCTTTAATCAGTAGAGACGTCATCAGTAGAGATGACAGAGCCTGGGACTTCTGGCACTCAATCTAACAGGATACCTCACAGGATTAACAAGGCACTTGCATTCCCTGAGCGCCAAGTACCAGAAGTAACACACAAACACGCATAAGTGAAAATTGTCTTCCTGCTATGTGGACTGTACAGGAGGATGATCACATTATGAGGGCATTAGGCAAAAGTTCAGGAATGAGATTCCTTGCCCTTTCAAATAATTTTAACCAGAAATGGTTAAAGACTTTGTCTATTCTTCAGTTTTCCACCTGTAAAAGCTGGCTTCTGTTGTGTGTTTGTCACACATACTCTCTACTGGGGACCTTCTGGTGCTCCCACAGTATGTTAGTATATGTCTGCATTCATACGTCTACTCTTTTTATTTTTACATGCTATGATATACAAAGGCTGAACATGAAATTGATCTAAGAGACATCAATTTTTATACACTCAGGAGTATCACCTACAAGGCTGACCCTGACCTATGATGATCTCCACATACTGTGTAGATCGTGAGTTGGGAATTTGGCTTCTTAGAAAAGTTTGCAAGTAAATGCAAGTTCTGTTTAGACTTAAAGAATGTATTATTGTCCTGGTTTGAGGACAATTATCTTCTTAGTAGTTGCAAATCTTCCTATAAATGCCAAAATAGTCAATGATTTTGGTGTTTAAAAACATGGTCTTGTGGTGGTGGTGGTGGTGATGGCCTTCTCATGGCACTGACTGTCCTTCTCTGCTGACAAGTTTGCTAGGCTGCTTCCAAGCTCTCTTCTAGCCCATAGATTGAGTCCAAGACAAGTTGAGGTCCCAGATACTTCCTGTGAACTATATTGTTCAAAATTGCATTTGCAGTTATTACAGTGTTACTTACCTGTTGATAGGGCTTTAAGCATAAGGAAAAGCTCATGCAGCACCTAAGTCCGTGTGCCCTGTTAGCCTGTGTGTGTGAAACCGTAACGTCTTCCATGGTGCTGGGATGTGAAAGAAAAGTTGATGCAGTAGCCCCATTTTCTGGAGTTTAGGAGATTTTGCGTAGGCTGGAGGATGTGTAGAATTGGGTCTGGGTTCGTATGTACAAGCAACTAAAAAAGATGAAGTGTTTGTGGTGTCATAAATAATTGTCATTGGAGCTGTGAGAGCCGATTACCTTAGCCTTGCCCAACTGCAAAATCCCTACAATAGAGCTGGCCTTCTACGTGGCAGTGGAGTGAAGGACAAGCACAATGACTATCAGGTTGGTGGCCAGTTCACCGCTTCACTGATGTGAATTCTCCTCTGCCCTTCCCTAATTATTCTCTACCAATGCAGCCTGATGTAAATTGGGCCTCCCTTAGCACCATACAGTGATTGCCCTTTACTCAGGTGGTTAGGTTGTGGGGCCTTACGTAATGGACGACTGCTGGGATATTAAGGGGAGTCTCACACGTGTGCCATAACATGAAATGAGTTTCAAGGTCTTTGATGATATTTAGTTTTCAGCCGTGAGGAAGCTGAACTCTCATTTTGCGATACCTTTTTCTCTCCCATTCGTGGAAAGGTGAAAAACAGCTGTACCTAAGTTTGTTGAAAAACCAGCAGCAGAGGTTTAGGATTTCTGGATTATTCTGCATTGGAAAAGAAGCTGTTGGAGATATACGCTACAAAAAACAACCATATAATAAAGCTGTTACAATAATGATTTATACAATCACACTTCTCTGAACTCTGCAATATTTTGTGTTCTTACTGTGTGTTGACTGCATGCATCTTCCAGTGGCATATCCCAGAAATATACAGTACTATATTTCAGCTACTCTTCAGTGACATTGCAACTTCAACACATCCAACGTTACAAAAAAGCTTGAAGATGGTTGAGCTTAAATGAGGCCCCTTTTAGCATAGCGTTCTTACTTTCTAAACACCTGCAAAGCATTTTACTTGATTTCGTTAGCAACAAGGAAAAAAAATTTGTTAATGTTGTTATTTTCAAGGATTCTTTTGTTTTGGAGGCTTATTGAAAAACATGGAGGTGATCTTACATAAATCAGAAAAAGCAATAGGTTTTGGAGTCTTAAGACTGTCACTGTGTCCTTAGCTCATTCTGCTGTACTTGGATATTGAAAAGGACTCAGCCAGGTGTAATATGACATAAAGCACTACATGATTTATGCCCCTCTACCTGGAGAATATAGTATGGGATAATAGTCTGATTTTCAGAGATCTCAGCACCAACAGCCTCAGCTGAAATGAAAATTAAAGTGGCAGCTGCTCAGCACAGCTAAAAATGGGGCCATGAACGTCAGCCCTGAAACTGCATCCCGTTGTGTTTACTGTTTAACGTCAGCATCTCAAAACTTTATCTAAACAACATCTTTCTAGTTTTACTATGTCTGTTATGGTGGGGCAAGAAAAAATGTCATTAAGAATGCACTTTATATTTCATTTGAGCCTTCTGTCTCCCTCAGCCTCTGTCCACAGGCGAACTATTTTGGAAATTGGAGGGCATCTATTCAGTTGTTTTTAAAGTAGGCAAGAAGTGGTGTGGGAGAGAGATTTTCCTAGTTTCTCCTGTTTTTGGGTTTTGTTTTTTTTTTTAAAGCATCATTGTGTTGAAAGCAAACATCTGAAGAATAGCAGAATTCAAGGCCCAATTCATACTGGGTAGACAACTGTATTCACTCATGCCCTTCAGTGAAACGTCATAGATGATTTATTCCATTTGAAGGCCTAGCCCTCAATGCACAGCTCTCTGTGCTGAGTCTAGTGACAAACCTGAGGTGACCTAGACTACTTCTTGCTTACTTAGAACCAGCAGAATCTGAAGGTTGGATCGAATTTAGCCTTTCCGTACCTTCGCTGCACCTGTGCTGAAGGGCCATTGTGTGTGGCTGTGACTCAGGAGTGCTGCCCAATATTTTTCTCTGCTTTTGATGAAGGACCAAAGGTAGAAAGCTGAGCTCGACTGTTGGAATGGGCAACTAGAATTATTCTAAGGTGTCAGGTGAACAAAGATAGTGCTGAAAGAAGTGTGAGAACTTATGAAGAATCCAAAATTATATGAAAACAGTTACATATATATGTATACATATCTTCTAGTTTTCTGTTGTTCGGTGTTCATTTCCCACTCCTGTTGCTGTATAACAGAAGTAGGGGGGAGTTGGAGCTAGGAGACTGTGTGAGAATGTCATGGAGGAGCAAAAGGCAAGATTTTGGAATAGGTGTCAATGCAGGGAGGAAGGCAGGGTCTCTAAATTAGTTTTGTGAGAGTAACACACTGGCTGATGCAAAATTCTGAAATGAAGACAGGAGAATAAACCTTTGGTCGTTCCTCTGTTAGCACATCAAGTCATGACACAGAGGGAAGGTATTTTCAGCAATTTTAGGAAAATCTAAAAGTTTTCCTCACTTCTTCAGGCTCATAATGTGGAGAGGAGCTGGCTCTTTTTGGGGTAAAGGCATATAAATGATACAGTATTAATAAAAGCCTTATAAACTTAATAAAAACTCCTCATGATAGTTAGATGTATGATGATGTGATACTGAAAAGATTTCCTGGGATTCATTCAGCTTGCCCTGTGCAATTCACTTCTGCCTCTTCCGCACTGGTAATGCCAAATTCAAGCCAAGGAAATGACTGTATTTATCTGTAAGATGTATACACGCTGTCGTTGCTTAAAAGCTAAATTACCTTATATAACTAATAATTTCACTTCAGCATTTTCGGCACTTTGAAGGCATATCCTGTGGCAGGGAATATGGTAAATATTGAGGCAAAATTGTTTCATAATGTAAGTTAAATCTTGAAAGGTTTCATGTACAGCCAGTGTGTGGGTGTATGTGTATTTGTTTATTTGAGTATATATCTGCCTACATAATGCCTCGTCTTCTAGTCTACATATTTCCCTTGTCAAAAGTAAAATCATATTAAGCGCTGTTAAATAGTAGTACTTTACACTTATTATTATATAGTGTCTTTCATCCGAGCTCCTCTTACTACTTTAGTTATTAATTAATGCTTTATAATCCTGGTATGACATAGAAAATATTATTCCCATTAATAATGGTTAAACAGAATCACAGTGTAATTAAATACTTGTCTATAGTGGCATTGCCATTCCTGTTTCAAAGATGTGTCTATTCTGAGTTCACTGTCTTCCTGTAAAATCTCAGGAGCGTGTTAGTTTTTATCTCGATATATCAGCTCAAGGTCAGTCCTGGAAGTGGTTGTGTGTGTACATGTGTGGGTGACTGTAACTTGCCGTGTTTAGATTAGTAACTATCTGTGCTTTCTCCATCATTCGTTTTGTTTATTTGAGATTCCTCTTTTGAATTAACAAGCTTGATTGCAAGATGCGCTTTTTCAAGTGAGGTCATAGCCAGTTAAGGCAGTCAGAATCGCTAATTCTTACACTCTTGTTCTCATACCGCTTTTAAATATTCCACTGTCCTTTTGCAGGGTGGATACATAATAGAGAAGTGAACCAACCTCTCTCCCTGCGTTCTGAAATGTCTAAAAACTGTCACGATAGTATTTGACTTCTTTTCTTTTCCAGCTTAACCCACACTATCCAGAAGCCAATAATGAAGGAAAAGCTTTGGTAAGTGGAATTTATATGTTGCATATAATCTGGGAAATACTGTATCTTTAACCTAATACAGCCCAACATGGGAAAATCCTTCATAGCTTTCCTTTTACTTACATGTGACAGCCGCTGAGAATTGTTTTCTGTATCCTGTGTAAGCTAGGGGGCAACTCGGAACTGCTGTTACAGAAAGTTTTCCCTCGCGTAAGGCAAATGATAGGAAACTTACTCAAATTCTGCATCAAATTGGCGTTAGTTGGAAGCTCTTCTGCTTGGTGACTGCAGATACGAACTGTATTAATTCTTCTCAAATCAGATGTATTACTTCATGACAAAACTCACCACCCTCTTCAGCTAAAAAACCAGGGACAAGCAAGTCTGATTACGTATGTGCCAGTAATCATTCAGAGGCTCTGCTAGTGGAGAAAAGGCCCCTTGGGGCATGTTTGTCAGTCACGTGTAGCTGTAAATCTAAGAACGTGCTGAGACTCTCTTTTTGCCTATATTGAACACGTGCAAGCAGATAATCAGGCGCAGGCTTAGCCTGTGCCCTGCCACACTTCAGACAACTCTAGCATGACATCTTCTCAAGGATCCAAGTTGTCCTTGCTACAGCGTGGATGGGTTGGACAAAGTCCTTCTGCCCTTTGCCTAGGAGGCAACAGCCTTTGCCTCGTGCAATGTCAAGAGCATGCTAGCTGTTTCTAACTAACAAAGCGAGGCCAGACATGTTGTAGTTTATAATGTGTGAAGGAAGTGGAGTTAAAACCTTGGGGGCATCTTATTGCTACTGAGACAACAAATAGTCCAAAAAAAGAATCATCCCTCCATCAAATCCATGAGATTGCCTTGAAAGTGCCGAGATCTTAAAAAAAAAAAAAAATCAGTTCAATTTCTTCCTGTTTGCCTTCTGGCTTTTGTTCTTTTAGAGGACCCATTTTCATGTTTTTCTCTGCTTGGGGAAGAATTTTTTTTTTTCATGAAATGAAACCCAAGATTCTTACAAAATCACATGCCTTCAGGACTGCAATTTTAATAAAAACAGAGACTTTTGTAGAAGTTGGCAACACTGGCTTTCCATCTTCCCTGGTATTTGGTATTAATGGTAATATAGCAATAACAGCTAAGCTGCCCAGGGAAATGAGAATTCTCTCATGAAAATATGGAAGTTCCAAAAGTTGTTTCACTTCTGTATTGGAATGGCACTCGGAGCCCTTGGAGCTTTCAAATGGAAATGGAGATAAGTTCTAGAATATCCCAATGAGTAAGGTGCTTGCTCGGAAATGCTTGGGTTCACGCTCTTCCTCTCTGAACTGCAGAGCTCGTCTCATAGACGTGCGTCTGCATTAACATTGTAGTTCACATCATGACAGCACTTCTCAATCAAATCTCCCGATTAGTCCCTATTTAAGACACTCCACTTCTCAGAGCAATCTCAAAGCATGTAAACTTGCATTCTGTTGGATGAAAGTAAAAAGATATACACATACCTCTGGCATGTATCTACTGTGCTCCACCCTTTCATGGTGCCCAGCCCAGAAAACCAGACAACAGCTAGCCTGAAGACAGACCTATGAGAACTTGAATAGAGTAGATACTAGGTCCTCATCACCAAGGATCCAATCCTATTATATCACGCTATACTAATTGAGATACAATATAGGGTTTCCAGTCGTAGCAATTCCTGTACATCTAAATAGTTAAATATTCTCTGGACTGGGTGATGTAGAAGGCACAAGAATAATCTGAACATGAATGTTAAAAGTGACTTCTCCAACAGCTTCGGTTAATCCCTTTGGGTGTTGGTTTCAACCAAAAATCCAGATCAGGTAAATCAGATTAGACAAATATTCCAATGAAAATTTAACCAAAACTGATTGATGATCAAAACTGATGACTCTGTGGAAATTTTAGTTTATGCAGTCAGGACTTCCTTGTGAAAAATGTTTTGTGAAAGAACTCCTAACAACATTTGGTAACACCTCCATGTAAATCCAAGCCTACAGGCGCTTTTAGCATGGTAGAAATCTATTTGGATCCTGCACCTCTTTATAGTCCGGTTGGAAATAGCATGAGTCAGCAACGGCTATTTTAAGCCTTCATTCTGGCCTTGAGCAACTGAGCAGAAAAGCTTCACATCCCTGTGCAGCAATTTCTTCTATGTCACAGTGATGCAGTGTTTTGAATTACCCCTCAAAAGTATAAGAATCTTCTGTTATCTGGAATTCTTTAAGGGCCAGCTATGTCAGTCCTGTATCCAATATGCACATAACCTACAGCACACATGCTTTTCTTTGCTCTGTGGTTTTCTTCTAGCGTTTCTTCTGCCGGGTGACTGCCTAACTGATTCACTGCAAAGGCATCTTCTTTTTCATCTCTTAAAGCAATTAATTTTCAAATACTGCCCATGACGTAAACCTGCTCTAGAGGGGGAGGTGGAAGTGGACCTACCCCAGCAAAATTTGAAGTCTGAGTAGCAGGGAAATGGGAGATGCGTACTTGAATCCTTTCAGCTGAAGGAAGAAACTGAGCCTGCAGCCTCTGTTAGTCTGTTGGGTGAAAGAGTACCATCTCCTTCTCTGTCATCTGGGTTTTAAAGGTGGCACAGCCATCTGTGCGTTTTGTGCCAGCCCTTAACTCCTAAATGTGCAATGGGGCTCCTTGTGCACGCTCGCTGCCTGGTTTACAAGTCCTGATCACAGTTGCTTAGGCAACTGAATTTGGGGAAGCAGCAATGGAGAAGGATTTTCCATGGTGCAGTAGTGGGCATAGGCACCTAGGTTCTGCCTAAGTGCATCTTTTTTGCCTTGCCTTAAGTGACTTAAAAGTCTGAAAGGGTCTTGGCTCTGGAGAACATAAATATTACTGGAAATCACTAGGACTTTTGTTCCCAAGCATTAAAGCTACGTTTGGACCGTAGTTCATTGCTCATTTTTGGGCTGCTTCTTGAGAATCCAGCCAAATTGTCTTGTGAAACACTGCTTTTACGTCAGGTAAAATTTGGCTTTACAATTAATTGATTAATACTCTTTATATATATTTTTCTCACATCTATACTCCAGAAGATTATTTTTTTTTAAATGGGAAGACCTTTTTGTGATTTAAAGGCCTTTTTAAAAAAAAAAAAGGCTTCATCTTTTGAAGTCTAGGAGATAGTAGTGTATCGTGCAACAAAACGCAGTGCTCTGTGGTACAGCTCCCATTAAAGCCAAAAATGATGTATTTTATGCTGCAAAGTAGTCTATTATTTCTAATCACAGAAATGTATAGCATCCAGAAGAACGCAGTAAACATTGGGGAAATGTCAAGACCAGCTGGGAACCTGACATTTGTTAGTGCCTTTGTATTAAAGGCTGTCTTTGGACAGGTACCTTAACTCCATTTGTCTGCATTTTCATGAGTGAGTGATAATCCTAACCAGTTACAACTTTTATTGTTGGGATTTTTCTTAGGGTTGAGACTGGTATGCATTTGCTTTTCCTGTGAAGAAGTTAGACAGTTCTGCTGTGGACTTCTAGGTGCAATTTGACCTATCTTGTTTGACTTCTGTTTATCTATATTTATGGATTCCAAACAACTCCGCAATTTCTTGCTTCTGATTCGATTATTTTTTTTCTGATAAACACTGTAAATTATTTTTTTTCTTAATTTTATCTTCCAGCAACTAAGTTTGTTTAATTAAAATTTTAGAATGTGGGACACAGGTGATGCAGTTTAAACAAACAGAATAGGCTTGGGGAATTTATTGTTTTTTTTTAAAGGCTTGTTCAGGAATTAACATGGCAATAAACAATCTGAAAAACGTTTTTTAAAAAAGAATCAGCTTTAAAATGGCAGTGTCTCTGCTTACATAAAGCCAGGAGTCAGACCACTTGAGAGGCTGGCGGGGAGAAGGGGAGACACGGATGCCGGCACATTATTGTTATTCTGCTGCTGCACACAGGTCTGAATCAGCTCTGAGAACGCGTACATTGTTTCTTACAGAATGTCTCTGGCTCCTAACAACAGAATTGCAACGTGATGTCTCTGCTAAAAATGCGATGACTCACAAATGAGTCAACAGTGAAGGTGTTACAGGAGGCTAACTGCTGCGCTGTCTGCCGGGGCTTCGTAGCATGCAGGAGCAAGGCTGGCCATTAATCTACTCGACTTTCTTTTCATACAGAATTTTTTAAATCATCTAACCTATGGAGTTCTGCTCACATTACTGCTCTCTGAAAACGCTGGTTTTGTAAGAGCCACCTAAACTGGGTTAACATATTGAGATACCACATTGTACTGGATTTAACAGGCATTTTCAGAACTCTGGCTGCTATTAAATTTAATTTCTACTGAAATCTGTAGTGCAGCTTAATGTATTCGTTCAGGAGCAGGGCATTATCCTTGGCTGTCTCTATGCCACGAGAGGTGCCTTTGCCAATTGGAATTGTAGATTTGGTTTCTAAAAGAAAAGGTATTTCAGGTCTGTCATGTTTTTGTATTGCTTTTTGCAGTTGAAAGGAAGGCCCCTCCGTAAGCAAAACTCGATGTAAATCTCCCAAATTTTCGGTATAATACCAGGTTGAGGTGAATAATGGGGATTTGGGGTAGGTCAGAATTACTGGCATATCATATTAAAAGCTGTGAAGAAGCGTTACCTGCTGGGCTACAAGTCTCAAGAAAGAGAATATCGCTGAAACTGTTCATTGGCTTTCTCTTCATACTGCTTTAAGTTGAATTTTCTTCTCTGTATTTGAGTTCTTTTTCTCCTTTCTTTTCTTTGAATCCAGTTCTGCTGGCTGCATCTGCTCATATGCTAGTTTCTTACCAGAGCAAATGTCATCTTGTTTTCATCTGCTTGGGAATGCAGTGCTTCTCCTGAGCTGTTCATATTGTCTAATTAATTTAGAGTAGTCTAATACTTTCACTTCTTTCCACATCCTCATATAGACTCATCTGCTGATTCAATAATGGCTAGGTTAAGTGCAGATTCTGATGACTGCTTACTAAATTTAATGAATCATAAGAAACTTTCTGTGTGCCAGTGTGTGTGTGTGTGTGTTCTCTCTCTCTGCCTCACAGAGGCATATGCACATGCAATCAGACATAAATTCAGACATAAATCCATGTATGTTCATATGTGATGACTGTTGCTCTACCTCTCGTGCACTCCTTGTATGTAAGTTGTTTTAAGAGCTGTCAAGTTCAGGGTCCCTTCCCGTTACAGTTTTTTTTTTTTTCATTGACTAGTGCTTAACACCCATAATCCATGTTGGGTTGTGAGGTGTGTCTGAGATCCTAAAATAGCCTTAAAGGAGAGTTTTGAGGTTTGTGCTGGAGTCCAGTCTGAAGCTACTGCAACAGCTGTCGTGTGGGTCTGATTTTGCTCAGCTAAGCTCTGGGCTGCAGTTAGCAGTGTTACAGACACTGTCTTGCCTTCTACTGAAGTGGACTTTCTTTTTAGAAAACCAGCTCTTGCTCATATGCCAGTTCTGATTTGACAGCTACCAAGCCTGGTTGGTGGGACTTAGGCCTGATAAGCCAACTGTGTTGCTCAATAGCATCTAGAGAGTTGTTGGAGAGACTATTGAGTGAGTGGAGTCAGCCCCATAACTGCAGGATGAACTTCACAGAGCTAGTGGTTAGCATGAACTACTTAAGTACAGGAGACCTGCCTTTGGCTTTCTCTCCTGTCATAGAAACCTGCACATGTGCATATATACTCATGCTTAATGACTTACTGGAGATGGTCAGACATTATGTCATGAGTGAGTAAAAAAAACTTTCATAACACAGAGGAGAATATATGGTTTCGTATTTTGGTCTGTATTTTTCCCAGAGCCCCAGGGAAAAAAAATGCATAACGTTATGAAGTGTCCTGCCTTTTTATGTACCAGCCTTTTCAGTTTGGAAGTTGTAGGGTGGATTATTAAGTTATGGGAAATATCAGAATGTCTGGATGCTGTTCTAAACTATCCTGTGCCATTCAGCCCTTTACAGACCTCTTAAATTTTAAACTGATTTTCCAGTTTTCCAATTTTGTTTGGAAATTTCAGAAGTAGATTTTCATTTGATGTTAGACTCTGACTCACACCTATTAAGCTCTTAATAGGATTCTCTTATAGTTTCCAGTTTGGGTCTCAACCTGAGTTTGTAAAACTCAAAACGTGTATGGAAATCACAAAAATTTTGGCTATTTTCTCGATCCTTGCATATAGGTTAAGTTTTGATGTGCAAATTTTTGTAATGATTCTGGGCATGGGCTGTGGAAGGATGTGAGGACCGCCAGATAAGAGTCTACTCTTGAGCAAGACACGGCAGATGTTTCCCCTTTATCTCAGCAAGCGTTCCTCTCAAAAACTAGTGACAATACTCTAATCACCAGATAAGCCTAAGGAAAATTTCAGAGAGATTTCTTCCTACTGTCTCTATCCTTCATAGAAGTAACGGGATGGAAACCTGGCCTTTTTTAGGCTTGTTAATGAAAAAAAAAAAAGGGTTGTTTTGGAAGGATTCAAAAAGTGCCTTGAAATGAGATTATAACTAGCTATTTCTTATGTAGTTTCACTCATCCTTGATTTTGTTGCTTAATCAATTGGCAATATGAATAATCAAAGCTTTGCCCTTGATTATCTCTTACAGTTTGGCTTTAATCAAGGTACTAATGGAAACCGAGTACAGTCTAGCCTTTTTACATTGCTTTGTACATCTCTTCCCTAGTGGCGCACTATAAATCATTATAATAGTATTCCAGGTTTCCAGCATTTGATTTTTCTCTTTTGGCTTTCTTCATTCCTCTTTTTCTTTTTCCCCCGTGATGTATTTTGTGTACGTGAAGGGCCTTGGGCTGCCAGTCTCTTAATTGTTATTAGTCTTTTGTAATATGTGTAACTCAATACCCCAGAGGAGCAGCTTTTACTTACGCCAGTAATTCTGTTGCTTGCTGCATGGTTACGGGCACAGACTCCGAATTACTCCTTCAAGCCGAGATATGTGCTTAGGGAAGGTAGGATTTAGTGTCTGCGAAGACAAAGGTGTGCAGGTAACTGAAGGAGAAGATGGCTGCTTAGTGGTGCTGGGTCACGAGATTCCCGGGGACCTTCAAAAGATGGTGGGAGGAAGATCACTGCCTTGGATTTGCACGCCTCTTTTGAGGCACCAACACAACGCAAATCTGTCACTTGAAAGCTAGGGAGCAGCCTTCTACAGTTTCAGCGGGCACACTCAGACTGATGTTGGATCCAGCCTCCAAGGCACTATCAGCCTGGGCTAAGATTTCTAATACAATTTAGCTGGTGCTTTGTGTGTGTCCCCTTTCTGATGACAAGCTGATCTTAGTGGAGCAGATATTCTTGCTGTTGCTGTTTGGAACGGTGGAGTTAGGCAAATTTCTTACTTTTAATCCTCTCCCCCCTTTAAAAAAAAAAATCCGATTTTCATTAGTTCTCTTCTTTTAACTTTGGCCCTTTCCAAACCAGCACTATGTAGTTACATCTGTTGGGAGTGAAGGGTCTGCAACTACCACAGGTTTTTTGAAGTTGTTGGTGTCAAGTAATAATGTATACAGTACTGCAGTCTCTCTGTAGCTTGTGACCTGCTGCTGTTATAATGACTGTCTGAGACCCCATGTGCCTGGGGCAAAGTGTGTCCTTTGTGTTACACACTGCAAAGCCAGTCATGATACATTCTTACTACAATGTAAAAAAAAAAAAAAAAAAAAAAAAAGTACAATTCAGATGTATTACTTGTCCGCAAGGTAATTGGAGAATTTATAATGGGCCCTGATGCAAGCAAATAACCCTTGTGCCTCATCAGCAGAGAGACGGCGACCTTCCTGCTTCAAAGAAGAAACGCCAAGCAGGGGAGAAGATTATGTATACTTTGGTCTCTGTGCCACATGGAAATGACATCGCATCTCTCTTTGAACTGGATGCCACCACTCTTCAGAGAGCTGATTGCCTGGTTCCAAGGTAAAAAAAAAAAAAAAAAAAAAAAATCAGAAAAAGAGGCAAAAAATATTGCTGCATTGACAGGGTTTCTTCCTAGCATTATGCTGGTGAGTAAAGCAGAAAAAAATCAAACATGAGCAAGTATTATCCTTCAGTTAAAATTTGAGGAGCGTTCGTGGATAAACAAGGGATGTATAAAACATCATACTGCTGCTGTGACTGGGTAAAATAATTATAAGGATAAAAAAAGTGACACTTAAAGAGAGTCTGTGAAGAGAAAAATAATGGGCTAAATGTCGCACAGATATATATGAGGACAGAATTGAGCCCTGCGTACTGTTTGAAAAAACCGTACTGCTAATAGATCTAACTGAACTGTTCCCAACAAAATAACGTGTAAGGTGAACTGGGCTCGTATTTCCCTGACAGATCACGTTGTCACTGAACACATTTGTCATTCAAATGAATTCAGCAAGTGGCTTCTGGGTTTTAATTGTGAATATTTGAAATTTCAACCGTGTTGCTTAGCAGAGATTGGCTAGATAAGTCACACGGTGTTGGTTGTATCTGAATGGGCATGCAGACACATGGGGCTAGTTGTTATGAGGGTGGATTTGAAAGCTGGGTACCCGCAATTACTGATGTATGCAGCTTTGAAGCGTATTTGCTATGCTAAGTTTTGCCAGACAATTTGCTTACTTGAATACTCAGAGCCCATCAGCATGAAAGGGAGAGCGTGAATGAAGACCACAGTGAATATATTTAAAAGGTAGAATTCAGAGTAAAAATTGTAATTGATTTCTCAGCTCTGCTTTTTGATAACACCAGAGATTATCATATGGAAAGAATTTAGAAGAATCTCAGGTCTGTTCTTTGTTCGCTTGATTTTCAGTTGAGAACTGGTAGTGCAAATGCTTGCTCCCTGGAACAAGGGTTTGCAGGTCGTAATGGTGAAACCATTATGATAGCTGTGAAACCATGGTCAGTTTTACTTTCTGTCTTTCGTGCTGTGACAGGTTTGAAAGGGTTTGTAACTTTGCAGGAAAAAAAAAATAAGAAAAGAATTTGTTTTATTCATGAAATGCATTTCAATTCAGATGAGATTTTGTAGCACCTTCCTTTTAAATTTTTTTTTAAGGAATACTTTACTCCTAGGGTTATATAAATACTTAAAACCAGCATTCTGCATAATCCCAAGATGCTATTTGTTCTTGTTGCAGCTCTGTTCTGGGTGAGAAAGGAGGAGACAAGGGAAAAGGGTACTCTTTTAGGTCTCCCTCACCCTTTTATTATGAGTGGCTGGTGTGAGTCACGCCCTCAAGTCTCATGTCATGGTCATGCGTTGCGTTGCATCCCACCTTGCTCGCTTTAGCTCGGGACTGATCCATCTAACCTGTTATTTGCTTTGTTCTCCTTTAGGAACTCATACGTCCGACTGAGGCATTTGTGCACTAACACTTGGGTCACTAGCACCAGCATTCCAATAGACACTGACGAAGAGAGGCCCGTGATGTTAAAGGTAAACACATATATCTTGGGGTTGAAATCCCAAACTCATTCCTGAAATTCTCTACTGGTGATCTCACTTCTAACATATAAAACGTGCATAATAACTAGGATAAAGGTAAGAGGAATGCTTACCCATATTAAACCAAAAACTCTTGCAGATTGGGACGTGTCAAACAAAAGAGGACAAGGAAGCTTTTGCCATTGTGTCGGTTCCTCTGTCGGAGGTCAGAGACTTGGACTTTGCCAATGATGCAAACAAGGTTCTAGCATCAACTGTTAAAAAGCTGGAGAATGGAACAATAACCCAGAATGAAAGGAGGTTAGTGATTTTTCATTTTTTCCCTCCTAAATTGGTGTTTGGCCGCTTGTGACATCATGGCATCACAGTAATGGGTAAGTTAGTAACATCTGTGTGGACGTAGAGGCAATTGGGAGAGGATGCTTCAGTACTGAGAGTGCTAGCCTGGGGTTAGATTCCATCTCCTTGCTGCATCTCAGGCTGGTCTGTGTATCTTATCTCTACAGTGAGGGCAAACGGCGCTTCCCCAGCTCACTGGCCACATAAATAAATGGGTAGCTCCCTGGGCAAACGCAAAGTGTTTGTCTTAATTTCCTTTGATAAACCACTCCTAAGCTGTAATACAGTAGTCCATTGCATTTGATTCTCATGTACGAGAAAGCCATCTATACAGTGGGCAGCGTGACAGGACTTTTGATTTGCGTGGAGTTCGCTGTACCGCACATTCGTGCTGCGAGAGCAGTAGAAGGAGGTCTCAGAGTGACCAAGAAGCTGCTCCAATAGTCCCTTCCCTTTCTTATTTCTATTTTTCCCTGTTCTCTTTTCCTATATTACATAATTTTGGTATTACCTTTGTATTCATCTCTGTTTCAGCTGTAGCGCTATTAGAATGTCCGTTCTTCTTCGCATCCACCCCTGAATTAAGGGATTTTGTTGTACAATGTAGCCAAATATATCCCGCTGCCAGTGATGTAGTTTGCTATTTGTTTTCAGCTGTCTGTCGTTAAACTGGATATTAGATGGCATCTCTGGCAGTTTTAGTTTGTAACTTCTATTCCACTATGCATCATATACAGCTTGTTGCTGAAAATGTTAATTTTTGGTGATAAAACTGAATTTTTGCTGTCAGTTGTCAGTAGCAATTGGACCAAAATGGTTTAATATCAGGTGGAGGATTTATCATAACAGGCAGATGTGTAATGGCCTGGGTGTTGGTACTCATCCTTGAAAAGCTGGTGGGCCGTTTCATGATTGAGTTGAACCAGAAAGGTATACGACATAACCGAGGCGTGACATCCCTTTATTAACCTTGCACTGCTGTGTCACCGCAGCCCAGTTGTTGCGTGAAACGGGGCCAAGTGGTTTTGGCAGAAGATAAACCCCCTTGCGTTCTAACACTCCTCACCGAGGTGGGAGGCTAGGTGCGGCTAGGTTTAAATTCTGAGTGATGCCCAATTCAGCACTATCAGTCCAATCGCGTTTAATATGTATTAAACTACTACGATTTGGATACACTAATAGTGGACTGCACCTTCAGTCTAGTCGTGCTCCTGAACTAGCACGGCCTCTCTCAAGTTTTGGTCGCGTTCAGTGAGAAAGCGAAACGGCTAGCTACTTAAACAGTGCAGTTTATTTAAACAACAGATATACAGGTTCTTTAGGATTGCCGGTGATAAATACACTGTCTGCAAAGCACGTGCAAATAAAGATATTGCTAAGTATACAAACGCGCGACAAAATTATAAATGATACAGCCTGGCTATAAATGTAGGGTAGAGATTCTCTAGAGAAATTTCTAAGTCCCCGAGAAAGCGCTCGGTGTAATCGAAGTCTTACCCAAAGGCGTCCCTATGTGGGGGAAGAAAGGCTCAGCCTGTCGACTGATCCCGGAAATCAGCGGTGGAATTCTTCGCGATGGTGTCTTCCCTGACATCCCCTCTCTCTTGGGCTATTTTTATATTATTTTTTTATCTTCAAAGTGGAGTTTGAGTGACTTTAGTCATACGTACTTTTATTATGATTAATGTATTCAAGGAGGAGTGTTCACACCTCGGGGGCGGATAGCCTCCGGGATGGAGGTGTGTTTTGGTACATTGTGGTGAGCAAAGTTCGCACAAAAGGACAGCATTTCATCAACATTTGACGAAATGTTGGCTCGGGTAGCGTGTAGGCCGCTTATCAGTTCCGTAGTACCATCTCGTCCCCATATCTGCTATTCGTCACAAGGGAAGGCCACGGAACAAGCGTGTTCCGTTCCATCCCTCGTGTAGTTTCGCAAACAACCTTGTACAGGGAATCACAGATGTTGCATTCTTCGTGTGCTAGCTGCGGCTGTATTCTACCTCAGAAGCCTCTTGATTTTATGACTTTCCTTAATGTGTGAACAATGCTGTATTTTTGTATTCTTGGCCAATTTAGTAATTACTCCACACCAGTATTGTCAAGTCTTGATGCTGACAGATTGGTACAACACATATGTAAAACATTTCAGAGTGGTTTCAGAATAGTGCCATTATTTGTTTGTTCCTGCGATTTCCTTTGGAAAAAAACCCTCTCTCTTCCCTGTCTTATCACCTTCCTGTTTAGCTGAGTAGGGGTCCCAACAGTTTATTCTTGATTCCTCCGTCCTACATCTGCCTTTTCTACTTTTTCTGCTGCGGAGGACCTTGCTGTTCTCCACCAGTGAGCTGAGACTTTTAAAGATGAAGCTCACTCAGAGGGTTTAGCTGAAGAGCCCAGCCCTCTTTTGGGTAATGGAGGCTTTGTGTCTGGCTCCCAGAGATGACTTTGAAAACCTGCTGGGCATCTTCCTGCCACTTTCATAGCATGCCTACAGGTTTAGAAATTATAAGACTTGATGTCCAAATTCAGGTGATGCTTCCCTAGAGGTAGGAGACATGCTGGGCTTTCTTTGTAAAAGATGGCAAGTTCTTTTAAGGGAGATTCATTGAAATCTGTGGGCATCCATACTTCTCTCTGCGTATGCCTGACAAAGGATGTTAGTAACAAGGAGGCAATGACCACTTTTTTTGTTTGTTTTGCATTTTCTGAAGGTAGGACAGAAGGAATTACTAGAGCTTCTGTCATAGAATCATAGAATGGTTTGGGTTGGAAGGGACCTTAAAGATCATCTAGTTCCAACCCCCCTGCCATGGGCAGGGACACCTCCCACTAGACCAGGCTGCTCAAAGCCCCATCCAGTCTGTCCTTTTTAGCACTTGCTTCTGCAAAATCTTTTTTTGTGTAGCAAAGAGTGAAACAAATATAGTCACTTTTCAATAATTTCTTGGGTCAGTAGGGAAATAGTCTAGTGGCAGAATGCTTTTATTCCTCTAGTGAGTCCATCGTCTTGTTTCATGGACCCATGTCTATGGTAAAAGTATAAAAATCCTTGCTAGGCTGTGTAAGAGGGTCTTTCTACTGTTCCTGGGCCTTGAGGCCAGCTGGTATAGATTTTGGATTTCTGAATACTCCGCATCAATCCGGCAGCATGTATTTTTTTCTCCCTTTTTCCTTCTGGTTGTTTTTTAATGCCTTGGTAAACATCTCTGTGATGGATTTAAGCCTCTGCTGAACCAAGGTCTGGAATCCTTAAGTATATGTCAAACTTAACTTTGCAGTGATTGAAGTTCTATTGTGCTAGATAAAGCTTGTTCTAAAAGGTGATTTTCTTTCTTAATGAATCCTAGCAAGTGTTGAAGGACTGTATATAATAGTGATTTGTCTTTTCATTCTAGGTTTGTAACCAAGTTACTGGAAGATCTCATTTTCTTTGTTGCTGATGTGCCTAATAACGGGCAGGAAGTTTTGGATGTGGTCATTACCAAGCCAAACAGGGAACGACAAAAATTAATGAGGGAACAAAATATATTGGCTCAGGTATGTCCTATTGTATTAATAACTTGCTTGTGTTTACAAGAAGATCGTGGGAGAGAGTAATTTGAGAAAATGTTATTTTTACGTAACTTGGCTTATGCCATGTTGGGTTTGTGGCTGGTTGGATTGGATAGATATGATACTATTTAGTCAAGGCTCATGTCTTGGTCTATGAATCAGATAGAAGCATGTCGGATAAGCATTTGACACTGTCCCCCATAGAATTCTCATGGAAAAACTGGCGGCTCATGGCCTGGATGAGCATACGATCTGCTGGATCAAGCACTGGCTGGATGGGCGGTCCCAAAGAATGGTGGTCAATGGAGTTAAATCCAGCTGGCGGCCAGTCACAAGTGGTGTCCCTCAGGGCTCGGTGTTGGGATCATTTCTGTTTAACATCTTTATTGGCGACCTTGATAAGGACATAGAGTGTATCATCAGCAAGTTTGCAGATGACACGAAGCTAAGCGGGAGCGTTGATCTGCATGAGGATAGGGAGGCTCTACAGAGAGACTTGGATAGATTGGACCGATGGGCCAATGCTAACGGTATGAGCGTCAACAAGGCCAAGTGCCAGGTCCTGCACTTGGGCCATGACAACCCCATGCATCGCTACAGGCTTGGGGAAGTGTGGCTGGAGAGCTGCCTGTCAGAAAAGGACCTGAGGGTTCTAGTTGACAAGCGGCTGAACATGAGCCAGCAGTGTGCCCAGGTGGCCAAGAGGGCCAATGGCATCCTGGCTTGTATTAGAAATAGTGTGACCAGCAGAAGGAGGGAGGTGATTGTCCCCCTGTACTCAGCACTGGTGAGGCCACACCTTGGGTATTGTGTCCAGTTTTGGGCACGTCAATACGAGAGAGATATTGAGGTGCTGGAGCGAGTGCAGAGGAGGGCAACGAAGCTGGTGAAGGGCCTGGAGAATAGATCTTATGAGGAGCGATTGAAGGAGCTGGGACTGTTTAGTTTGAGGAAGAGGAGGCTGAGGGGAGACCTCATCGCTCTCTACAACTACTTGAAAGGATGCTGTAGAGAGGTTGGCGCTGGTCTCTTCTCACAGGTAATTAGTGATAGAACAAGAGGGAATTGGTTCAAGCTGCAGCACGGTAGGTTTAGGCTGGACATTAGGAAAAAATTCTTCACAGAAAGAGGGGTTAGACACTGGAATAGGCTGCCCAGGGAGGTGGTGGAGTCACCATCCCTGAATGTGTTTAAGACTCATTTAGATGTGGTGTTAAGGGATATGGTGTGAGGGAGAACTTTGTAGAGTGGAGTTGATGGTTGGACTCGATGATCCCAAGGGTCTTTTCCAACCTAAATGATTCTATGATAGCTTAGTTTCCTGTGATTCTGATGACTTTTAAGACTACAGTTGAATAGCAAATTGTTGACAAAATTTGAAACAAGCTTGCAACGTTTTCCAATCCTGCAAGTGTTCTTTATATAGGAAAAATTATGATGTCCTTATGGATCCCAGACTTGGTTTGTATGAGAGCCAACTTCCATGTAAATAAAAATGAGTATTGTCTTTAAATAACCTGCTGAAATTTAAAAAAAAAAAAAAGAAAAAAATAAAAGAGTTAAAAGGTTGAAATTGGACAGCAGCCAGTATTGTCCTCCTTTCTAGCCAAAGTTAAGGCACTCAACTAACAATGTTTAAAATTGGGAATAGCAATAAAGAGAAAGCAATGTCAATCAAATTGTTGGGAAATGTAAAGCTAAATGCAAAAGCTGTAATGTCTGAGATTGTGCCCCCATTTGTATTTAGTCATATGTAGGTAAGTGCAATGATTCACTTCGGACTTTGGTCAATAAGGCCCTTGTGCTGATCCTGTCAGAGGACATTTCTATTGACTGCTGTAAGTTAAGCAAAAATCTGGGTTTGATTTTTCATTCTCAGCAATTTTGATTTTGAACAGATATTTGGCATCCTCAAAGCTCCTTTTAAGGACAAAGGTGAAGGATCGATGCTGAGACTTGAAGACCTAGGTGACCAGAGATATGCTCCATACAAATACATGTTAAGGTTATGTTACAGAGTTCTCAGACACTCTCAACAGGACTATAGGAAGAACCAGGTCAGTGGTATTCAAAATCTTTTTCCTCCTGGTTCCTATAATTATATACCCTGGGTTTGACATCGCTCTCTGCACTTACAAGTGTGATTCTGTGGTAATGGTGAAAGGACTGGGTTTTGTATGGGTTAGTAGTAAGAAGTCACCATCATATACTGCCTCGTGCTGAGGAGCAGTGTTTGTGTTTTGTAGGCATTTGTATGTGAACTGAATGGTCAGCAATGAATATCATAGGTTTACTGTATACTTTAACAGGCTCAGACTGAGATTGGGGTCCACTGCTTCATTCATCAGCTTTCTTTTATTAAAATTATGCTCTTGGACTCTGGATTATAACGTGGGAAATCTGCAAAACTGTCTGTTTCTGTTGCTTAAATATTTGTAAAGGAATGTCAGTGAATCAGACCAGATGTTATTCTACCAGGTAGCCTGATTTCCCACTGCAGGAGACTCCCCATGAGCAAGAAGTATCTCAGAACATGGTGTCGAGTGCTTTGCACGTTGCAGTGGGGAAGAACTGCACTAACTTTGTAGGACTAAAGGGACTAGAGGTTGAACTGCTATAAGTGGCTTCTTTGTTTTCTTCCTAATGCTTTACAGAAATATTTCTGTCTTGGAGGGAGGGAAAGGAGGGAGGGAAGACTCAGAAAAGAAAGCTTCTTAAATGTTATAAAAAACTTCTTGGGTTTTCCTTTCAAAAAAATTGGTTGTGACTTCTTGAATTTTGTATATCTTTTCATGAATTCATTCCTTTGGTTTATGAAAGAATAAGACGAGTTAGTCATCCCTGGTATTGAATGTTCCTTGGGGTACATATGTCAGGTGTTCCGATGTTCTTTTGTTCAGGCCAGTTCAGAGAGGAAAGTTTTGAGGGTTATTTTGATTGCTAATTGAACTGGATGCTTCTGGTTCTAAAAGAAAAACATTTCTGCTTAATAGGTCATCATGAGAATTTATATTTTTTCAGGAATATATTGCTAAGAACTTCTGCGTCATGCAGTCCCAGATCGGTTATGATATTCTGGCAGAAGACACCATCACAGCTTTGTTGCACAACAACAGAAAACTGCTAGAGAAACACATCACGGCTAAAGAAATAGAAACGTTTGTTAATTTACTCAGGAGAAATCGAGAGCCAAGGTTTGAAGTGGTCCATGTAACATTCTTTTTCTGTATTGATAGGCTATTTGCAGTAGCTGTGAATCTGCCTACTATTCATAGTTTTGTTGTCTCTTTCTCCCAGCTTAATTTTTTTTTGACCTGGCAGACAAAAACCCGCATGTACAGTGTCACACTAAAAACCATCAGAACTACCTTTAATTCTTGGGATTTGACCGTATCTGCATTTCAGAAAAACTAGAACCTGTTTTTACTTTGCAGGACAATTTTGAAAATTTGTTTTTAGTTCCAAGTGGACAAGGATAAATAAACAGAAATTTTAATTTCTCATAACTCTGCAGCTCCTCTGTAAAACTGCCTCTTGGTTGGTTCCCCTGCTAATAATCTTGGTGCAAATTACACAGTTGTCCATTTTTCTGAGCTTTTATTAATATTAGTTTTCCTGGAGGTTCTGATTCCAGGTCAGACTGAACGGGGCCTAGGGTGCTGAACATCCCAGTAAACATGTGTCCTAGACCAGATGTTGTTCCAAATGAAAAATTCTGGCCTTGAACTTCTCTCAGTTGGAAATTTTTTTGATTAGCTTTGGGTCAGAATATAAAGGATTTTTTTTTTTTTAATGGAAAATCTGTCTATTTTTTTTCATTGGATTTTCAGGTGTAAAATTACCAAAGTAATACAAATATAAGAAATTAATGTACTGAAGGCCAAATAATGTCCTCTGTAATTGTGAATACTGTTTTTCTGTTAGTGATTAAGGATATTGCTCAAGGCCCTGGTGCTTCACTGCTTCAATTATTCTCTATATGTCTGCAGCCGTTTTGCCTCACTGTAATCTCATTGCCTCTCCCATGCTAACCTGTCGTGGGTTTGGTCAGTACTAAGAGAAAAGCACATGAAATCAGGTCATGCTCAGTGCTGAAGGGTCCTAGTGTTTATTGACAATCTCATGTCACTTTTTTTTTGTGATGGAGGGTGTCATAGTATTTGTTGCATAACTACATTGTGCAGCTGCTGTGTATTCACTTCTTTAAGGCTCGAGTCCTGAAAGCTATAAATGTTTGAAAAATGAACCTTTCCAAGGTGGTGCAATCTGAACAGTAAAGGCTTGATTTCCTGACGCTTATTTTCATGGAGAGTCTCGCAGACTTTTGCAGCATTACTTGTGTGAGAATTGTGGCGGTATGCTCTAAAACACATGAGCTATAAAAACATAAAACCTTCCCAAGTTTTAGCTCCAATTAAGTAACTCCCCCATAATTCTATGTAATTATGTACTGTTTACTTAATATTATCTTTGTGATGCAATGTTACTGTGTGTGCTGTTAATTACCTGTTGCCACAAAGCTTCATTTCAGTGGTGGGTAAAATTGTTCCAAAGCGTACCCTCAAAATGCTTTCTGCACTCATCCCTTGCAGTTCTCAAACTTCTGCGGGGAGTGTGGTTGGTGCTAACACAGGATATTCTGATTCCCTCTGGTAGGATGATCATCTATAGATGTTCAAACTATTGTATCCTTGAACGCCCGACAGTAGATGCTCAAATTTTTTACCTGGATTTCTAAGGAAGTGGAGTATATGATCTGTGTGAGCCTGCTCATATCTGTGCCTCCACCAGCTCTTGAGCCTCTTGCCCAGTTTTAGCTACATTTGCTAGAGGAGTGGTGGGCTCAGAGATACACAGTTCCTATGAATGTCATTGAAAGAAGAAGCTACATAGAGAGAAGAGGCCCTTATATTATTCCAGTGAGGCAAAGGCTGCAATATGGACTGTTAATACACATAGAAGACTCCATGAAAGAGAGACAAGACGCAGATACCTAATGAATGTCGCAACTGTGAAGAAAGCTTCAACATGAACCTTGTTAAACATCAGAAGACCTAAATTTGAGAGGCAAATTCATAGGAAACTGATTTCCATGCAAAGCTTTGTTATTTCTGCTTTACGTGGAATGACCTCTTTGAATACAGAGATCATGTCTTCAGGTCCTGCCAGATCTTCAGTCTTCACTAATTGTTGGCTGTGTCACTTCAGAGATTTTAAATGGCATCTTTAAAAGGTGGAGATGTGGACTCCTCCAGTGGAATGGAGAGGGCACACGGCTATCTCCAGCACAAGGAAACATCTCCTTGCTACTTGGGTTAGGCAGACGCGTGCTACCTGGTGGGGAAGATGGGTGAGAACATGTACTCTTGCTTTTGGTTCCTGACAAGGACAAGGGCCTTCAGTGGAGCTCCCCTGCCTCAGGCTGCTCCTGACTTCTGGCACAACTCTTTGGCCTTTGATTTGCTGAGAAGTGTCACACTTGGAAATTCTTCTTTTCACTCCCTGACTGATTCTTCAGCACCATTCAGAGTGACTCTCAAAGCTATTACTCATCTTTATCTGTTGTGAGTTGCAATAGTATTAATCAGCAAAGATCATATGTTGATAAATCTTGTGATTTATGCTCCCTTGAGCATATTAGTGATGGATGCTAGAGTTTTCTACTGCAGTGTTTCTGTGTAGTATTTTAAGTCTCATGTTCTGTTGCATCTGTGTTTTTTGCAGGTTCTTGGATTATCTATCGGACCTGTGTGTATCTAACACCACAGCAATACCAGTAACTCAGGAACTCATCTGCAAGTTTATGCTGAGCCCAGGGAATGCTGACATTCTCATTCAGACCAAGTGAGCATCCGTAATCAGAACATACCTTTTTTGTTACCTGCTTTGTTGTTATATTTGTAGCAGTTTTCTAGTGGGTCCATTGTGAATGGTTTGTGTTTGCAGGCTGGTTTCGACACAAATGGACAATCCCTTGGAATGCCCAGTCATATCGGATGACATTGATGAAGAGGAAGTGTGGCTTTACTGGATTGACAGTAACAAGGAGCCTCATGGCAAAGCCATCAGGCATCTGGCTCAGGAGGCGAAGGAGGGCACAAAAGCTGATTTGGAAGTTCTTACCTACTACAGGTAAAACTGCTTATTGAAATGGAAGAAAATGTAAACTCTCTGAAGATCCTGGTTCTGTTCTTATCCAGTTCATTTCCCAGTATCAAAAAAGGAAGCCATGTCATGCCAGAAAGTGAGATTAAAAGTTTATTTCAGATTTTTCCTGTAGGAAGCATCACAATATCTGCTGTCTGTTCTGGAATAATCTTGATTTTTTTTTTGCTTATGACAGTTTTTTGCATCTCTTTATCATTTGGCCTCTTACCTTTTATTTATTGGGCTTTATTTTTAGGTTGTGCTGTCCTGTAAGCAAGGCATGCTCTGAGGGAGGAACGTCCCGAGGATTAGAGGGGAAATGGAATCATGGAGCAGTGTCTTACACTGATTGAGAATGAATAGTCCAAATGCTTCAGCCTTCCATTGAACAATACTTCCTTTGTGTTTCAAAGGCAGCCCAGTCTTCATGGGGGCTGGAGCGTGACATTAGTATTTTTAATGGCAAGTTGATTCCTTGCTTAGCAAAGTCACTCCTGTTATTTTTTAGGATTTATATCAGAAAGGCTGACATCAGGCTTGTAAAGTGAGATTCTGAGGTACCTTGTTTCATTTCCAACTGGTTTCTTTGAACAGCATATGTTATTGCCTGTTTTTAAGGTACCAACTGAACCTCTTTGCAAGAATGTGCCTGGACCGCCAATATCTTGCCATCAACCAGATTTCTGCACAGCTGTCGGTAGACTTGATCCTACGATGTATGTCTGATGAAAGCCTCCCTTTCGACCTCCGGGCTTCTTTTTGTCGGCTGATGCTACACATGCACGTGGACAGAGATCCTCAGGAATCTGTGGTACCTGTCAGATATGCCAGATTGTGGACTGAAATTCCTACTAAGATCACAATTCATGAGTGAGTTGAAAGTGTTTCAAACTAAAGTGCAAAAGTGTAATGGTTTGTCTCAGAACAAAATGGTTGTAGATGTCTAATGTCAACAGAACACATATGTGAAAAGGTGTTTTGTTGCAGAGCAGAGAGGGATTAATTATTGTTACTCTTGGAAACTTCCAGGAGTTACTAACTCTTGGAAAGTTGAAGTAACTTTCCATTATTGTTACTCCTTGAAACTTCTTGGAAAGTTTTCCATGTAGCTTTCCATGGAAATATTTCAATTTCATTTTTCACTGTGTTCTTATAGGGAACAAGCTGGAGAAAAACGGAATGGCTTTTTCTCAAACCAACTGAACTTGAAGTAATCCAATTGTGTCTAACATTACAGGTTTGCTAGGCTGGAACTCAGTTTTATACTTCAAGCTCAACTGAAAGCCACAGTTGGAAAGCCAGGATTTACAGTTAGGTACAGCTATTGCCCCAGAAACAGTTCAGAGAGGCTTTGGCCTCCACCCAGCACAGTACTTAAGCACGTGTTAAATTTAAGTATGGGAGAAGGACTCATTGACTTCAGTGGAAACCCTCTCTGGCTTAATTGATTTGATGGAGCAGCGCCACTGGGGTAGACCCAGACAGGGAGTATCTGGCTGAAGAGAGAAAGAGGAAGAAGTACAGCAGTGCAGCAGACAGTATTGCTTCTGTTACTGAGATGAAGGACTGTTTTGACATATATGAAAAATCAGTCCTAGTTGGTAGTGCAAAGGAAGAAGCTGACTGTCCCGAGCTGCTTTCCTAATCTGCTGTCTTCCTCGCAGAAATAGTAAACTCTGGCTGATGGGGTAGAGAGGGCAGCTGAGACTTAGTGCCTTATTGAGTTGCCACAGTGAGATTTAAGAGTGCTCTCTGCCAGAACCATAGTATTTTCCTGTCTCTTATTCCTGTTCACTGAAATACTTCCTGGTACTGTTGGAGGGAAGGTTTGTGCATCCTCTTTGCCTATCTATGCAGAATCAGCTGACCTCTACCCCTTCTCCTTACAGAGAACTGACAGTAATTTTATAGCATTGTGATTGGTTTGTTTTTAATTTAGTGACAACTGATCCTGATATCAGAGGTGTTTAATTTTCTTTCCTTCCTTGCCTTGCATTGTAGGTATGATTCTTTCACAGACTCTTCGAGAAATGAAATGAAGAGGAAGTTTGCGCTCACTATGGAATTTGTAGAAGAGTACTTGAAAGAAGTTGTAAATCAGCCCTTTCCTTTTGGAGACAAAGAGAAAAATAAACTTACATTTGAGGTACTTCTCAGCTATGTGTGTCCTATTCACAGTATTCCTCCTCATTTTAGTTAAGTTGACGTTGGCTCTTTCGAAACAAAGATAGTTGCAGAATAAATGTCAGTGTAAAATGTCCTAAAGAAACACCAGTTCCTAATTCCAGTGTTCTTGGTGATGACTGTTACTGCAGAAAATAATATTACTGTCTGCCGTCAAACAGATTCTTTTTTTTTTTCCATCCTTCTCCTGAAATGGTTGCATTTCAGTGGCAGGAGGGAAGGGACTGTGTCCACATGACCTTTCTCTCCACATCAGTGAATTAACATGCAGGGATTCTTCTGTATAAGTAAGTACCATTCTCTGTGTAAGATATGACACTGAAGGAAATACTCTGAATAACCTAATCTTGTGTTTTAAATATTTTTAGATAGGAACTTTAGATAGGCCTAAATCTTCTACATTGAAATAACATTCAACAGAGCGGTAATGCTTACAGCTTTTATAGCTCTTCCTCTAGCCTACCTCCCAAACTTTGTCGCTACTGCCTCTGGTCATCTGAAATGACCTCTGTTCAAACTTACCAGCGTTGTCTTACTCTTCTTCTGACTTCCATCTTCCCCACAGCTGCTGCCCCTTTAAACAATTTCCTGGAGTCTTTCTTCTCAATCTTACGTATCTTCCCAGATGTAATTGTCTCTCTTCATGCCTTCCTAAATCTCGTGTTGGTTTTGCTCTCTGTTGTAATTTGACTGACCAATTGTTTTGCCTAACTCTGAAAAACATTTGATGTCACTGGCTTTAGTCCAAGGCTCATTTAAATCAGTGGAAAGACTTGTACTAATTTGAATTCTCTCTAGATCTGGATCTCTGTGAAAGCTGCTGTGTGAAATGAAACCATATTGCACAGCCAAATACCACAAAGGTTGCCGATACATCCTTCATTTTTAATTTCTTTTTCTCATAGGTGGTACATCTGGCTCGAAACCTCATATACTTTGGCTTTTATAGTTTTAGTGAGCTTCTCAGACTGACCCGGACGCTGCTGGCAATTCTAGATATTGTTCAAGTTCCTATATCATCATACTTCGAAAGGTTGAGCAAGTTTCAGGATGGAGGTGAGAGAAGCAGCAAAGACTGTTATTCCAGCGTGTAATTCATTATTTAGGTTGGAAATAATTTATTGATCTTTCAAGGTTCTTTATTCCCCCATAAACCCACCTATGGGAATGTACTGTAGGATACATTAAGACGGTCAGCTAAAAAGGAACCTTTTTGAACAGACCTGCAGACTTCATGACTTGTGGTTACTGTGTTGGTCCTACTGCTCCTTTGCTTGTTTGGAACTGAACTTTCACATGTGGATCTAAGCCTCAGCCTCCTTTGTGCTGAACATCCCAAGCAAGTGCAGATGGCATTTGCCTGGGCACGGTGATTATGTTGGCTCATATGTGGCCCCAGTGTTTATTAGTCATTTTAGTACTTCATTGAAAGGGAGAATAAGATGTTACTGGTCCCACAGCTGCAGAAGCTCCAGATGAGGCCATCCTCTGCATGCGTTTGTCAGTTTAGAATATTTTTTTTTTTTTAACCCAGACCAGAATGCCTAGTTGACAGCCCCAGGACAATGCTGTATGTCCCACTGCCTTTTCTACCATGGCTTAAAACTGGGTTGAAGAATGAGCATGCCAGGAAGGTGCTGAAACATAGCAGTTTAGTTTTCTGGTGTGCGTGGAAGGGAGGTGTGACAGTCATGTGTGCTTGAGGGTCCAGGAGACCGGCTGATGGCAAATTCTGTTTTAATATGTGGCTGCAGTAAGTACCATTGCGCTGCCAATTGTCCCACAGCACCAAAAAGGATGAGCTGTCTTGTTTGAAACAACAATTACTTTGTATTTTCTCTGGGAAGCCTTTTCGTAGCCTTGAGTTTTCCTAATCATCATTTTGCTCAGTTTTCCTAATCATCATTTTTGCTACAGGTGCCCTGCCTGAGTGTGCCATCCTTCATAACGGTTTTCTTCTTTGAGGTTTCACATACTCTGGAGAAGCATGGACTGTCATTGTCATCTCTGGGCCAAGAAGTCTTGTGCTTGATTTTCTTGATCTGTCCTCCATCACTGCCAGGACACTTTACTGAAAGCCCCTGAAAGTCTTTCCTGAGATGCTGCGCGCGCTAACGTGTGCTATAGCTGGCTGCAGTCCCTCTACAGCACTAGAGAAAGGCTGTATGTTCAGACACTTGGAATTACGTTTTCCTTTTTTTTTGTCCCTGAAATACTGCATTGCAGACTCTATTCTTAAATGGCTCTGGACACAGTTTGACTCCAGATAAAATCTTGGCGTATTGGCAAGATGGAACATGCAGATGTGCTTCTTCCATCTAGTTTCTCTCTCTGCTCAAGTCTTTACTCCTGGTTATACATCTCATTCAATGTTTTTACTCACCTTCATTACTCATAAAATTGTGTTTCATCCTTAATTCCCTTTTATTTCTGTTGAAGCGTTTCCATTCAGGCTGTGTAGGAGAGGAAAGAACCACCCACTAAGTGCAAACAGACCTGCTCTCAGTTATACTAATTTCCAGAGCAATTCCATGCAAATCAATGAATTTACTCTGAAATAAATGAGTGTGAAGGAATGCAGAAAAAGCCACCACCATGCAAATGGAAGCTCCATAGCCTTGTTAGTAACACTCAAACATTGACAGAAGCCTTGCTGGAAACTTCTGTCACGCATCTGTTTTTGTCTCACATTCTTTCAGCAAAAAAGGCACGGAACAAAGGTGGGATTTTTTGTATGTCTTTCATTAGCTTTGGCCTTTATACAGATTCCTTAGACTTCTTTCTAGGTTGTAGTGTCTCTGTGGATGTTTATCTTTTAAACACTGTATCAGTTCAGGTCAGGATGTGACAATCCACTGGTGATCTTTTGGAAATGATCTGTGGGTTGGTTTGGTCGGTTTTTTTTCCCCCTTTTGTTGCAAACTATATGGCTAGAAAGCCCATTGCTTTAGAGAAGGTTTTTTGCTGGCTCAGACTGTTTTCAGTTGCGTCTGCCATCTTAAGGGAGACCAGAGACAGAGATAATGGCCGTGCTGTCTAGGCTTAAAAATAGGCATTGAAATTTTGCTGCAGAGACACGGGTGTTCTTACATTGAAATAGCTGTAAGATTTGCTGGAGAGGCCTTCTGCAGTCTTTGACAAAAGAAAAGGATGCCGTTTTTGGATGGTCGTATCTTATTTTCAGCTTCCCTCTTCTGATTGACAGGTCATAAAACAAATGAACTGTGCATTCACTTTGCAGTTGAGACAGAATGATCCCGAATGTTTATCTGTCTGCTGCGCCCAAGCATTTTACCATTCTTCCTTCTTCCTCTGGAGGTTCATACTTACCTACCCATGGGCAGCGTTAGGCTATGAAGACGCAGATGTCCAAGGATGCGTAATTTAGAAGCAGTTTAAGCAGTTTTGTAAGTCCTATTTAGTATTTCTGAGCACCCAGCTCATAGAACTTCATGCCCATAGAACGTATTCAGTGTCTGAAGAACATATTACTCAAGCAAAGCAAGGGAGTATTTGTAAGAAAAAACCCACACAAAACCCAATCAGCATTAACTTTAGTTGCAGATTAAGATTAGAGAGGGAGCTCGAGAAGAAAGCATCAGGTATTGTAGTTGCTTACATTCTGGAGACCACTGCTGTGGCTGAAATGTCGAGTGTAACTTCTGCCTACCTTTATTTCATGTGGAAGCCTGCTGGTGAGGAATGAATCAGACCATAGCAGCAGGAGTTTGGATAGCATAAGTTGCTCTAGTTTCTGGGGCTGAGAGAGCTTGTGTCTGCTGAGTATTTGGCTCCACTCCTTCTTTTTTCTTTCCCCCCTTTCCCTCCTGTTGTTTTTTTTTTTTGTTTGTTTTGGTTTTTTTTTTTTTTTTTTTTTTAAAAGCACACACACAGATGTTGGGTAGCAGTCCCTTTAAAACCAGCCTCGTGGTTGTCTTGCACCCATATCCTGACTGCGTCTTTGCTACAAGGTAATGAGAAGGTTTCAGTGAGGCCCTAAACACACAGAGCCCTTGACCTGCTTGTGTGCTCTCTGCCTTGCTAGGTGTCACTGAGCTGTAGCTGAGGTGCAATGTGTCCACACCATGCCAGAAAGAGCTGAGCTCAGGGGATTTGCTGGCTTGTGCTGTGGTGTTGTTGGCTACTTCTGTGTCCAGTCTTTTCAGACTTCATGAACTTCTGCTTGAGCCCACAGTAAGGGGCAGAAAGTGTTTTCTGTCTGAATGGTGGTGGTAGGCTGGGACTTACGTGCCTCTGCATGTGTTGGGCTGTAGAGGATGTTAACTGTGAGTGAGTCTTGACTTCGACTGGGCTTGAGTCTGCGTTTGATAGGGAGACCTTGCTGTATTAGGGCTGCTGAAACAGGCCTTTGTATGAGATGATCATGTGTCTTAATGATGCTCCTGTACTTTCTGTATCTTCTGGGGGAAGGGGAAAGACCAGGGGTCTGATTCTACAGTGCCTTGCATCTTGTGCAGTCACGTTTACCCAAACAATTTTGACCCCAAAGGTGCCGATGTTACCTAGGTCTTGTGGAGTCTGGGTCGTCCTTGTCCAGGATCCACTAGGGATCCTGAGGAGTGAACAGGCCAACAGAGAAATTAGTCTCAGGAATTTCATCTAGATCCCTCCTCACTCTGACAGTAAGGATTGTTCACCAGGCAAAGCTGTAGGTATACATTGCTTTTCAATTTTACAGTACTTATAAGATCGTACATCAAAGGTTCCCCTTCTCCTTTTACACAGATATCCCCTCTCTCTGTTATAAAACTAAGTTGTTGAGAACATCTGTTAGTTGTTTTATCAGTTACCTGCCTTGGGTTTTTATTGTCCCTTTTAACTTACAATCCTGATCTGAGACTATTGAGTAAAAAGGATTACAATAGGAAGTAACTCAGCCTGTTTTTTTGTGGTTTTCGAAAATTTTCTAAATTGCCCTGGCATTGTCTAAAGTCAGGATGGTCTGTTGGTTTTTTCCATAAAATACAGACTGATGGATTGTTCCCTGCCCTTGTTCAGGATGGTGGGAGCCCTCCGTCCAGTCAGTTAGGGGTGAGGGTGAGTTCTTCATGTCTTTGGAGAGATCAGATTCTGCTCTCCCATCTCTCTCCAGACTGTGGCAAGGATCTCACTCCGTAGCATCCTCTCTGGCAGGTCCAATACTTGCAACATTCAGATCGTACCTTTGCACACAGAGAACTGCAGGTAGGTGTCCCTCCAACAAATTGTTGCTCCAGGCATGTGCACGTTTACACAGCTTCTTTCTTAAGGAAAGTTAGCTTCCCTGAGTTGCAAAACTTATTACACTGATGTTCTTTTTTTTTTTTTTTTAAAAAAAAAAAAAAAAAGGTTAAGGTTGTACCTGTTGTGGGTTTGTGTGTGTACTGTGAATGTGTGGAAGTAAATTGTTAGTTTTGGAGATTATAAAAGTTGTGGGGTTTTGTTGGTTTTTTGGTGGTTTTTATTTTTTTTTTTAATCCATTCAGGCAGTGATCACAAATATCTAGGCATTAGCTTTAGTTCAGTAAGAACACGTATTTCGTATTTTGGGGTTAGAACTTTGAAGTGTAGCTCTAAAACCCATTTTTGACAAACACTGAAATCTAGCCATGATGCCTAGGACTGATGTTTTAATGGTATAAAAAATGTGTTTAAATTTTATCCAGCACCTAGGGGCCTGATCTGTCACTCTAGTGTGGGAAAGTGTTACTGAATACCAGTTTTGGGCTCTGTATATTTTAATTTTCATCACTATCTCTTATTGTAAATTTATATAGATTAATATTAAAGGGGTGTTTAACAGCAATGTTATGTCAATAATTATGCCTATTCAGAAATGCAGTTCATTTTCAGGTTCTCGGACAAGTGACTTGAGAAGAAGTTTGACCAAATGGAAAAGTTGCGTAATTCCTATTCTGCAGCTGTAGTAGATCCAAGGTGGCAGCTCTATAGAAGTTAAGAATTTGGGGTAGGATCTATTTATTTTACATGACAGGTCTTAGCATTTTAGTTTTGTTAAAAGGTATTATTTCTATGGGAAACTCAGTGCTGAATAAATGTGGGGACAGATAGGGTATACTGCCTTTCCATTATTGACATTGATTTGTTCCAGGTCAGTAGCAACAAAAGCTTCCAGCATCCGATTCCTATAACGTGGAGTTGTAGGGAACTGGTGAGCTTGGGTCTTTACTGGTTTGGCAACTGCTCCACATCATGAAATCTGTAGCCAGGATTTTAGGAATGAGTAGAAATATATTAATGGTGAGGGAAAGAATGAGGTGGGTCTTGGCTGTGGGAAGCCTGCCTGGAGTTGTGCACCTCAAAATTGAAATAACCCAGTTTACAACCAGCAATCTCGAATCTTCTTCCCTGTTTAATATTTATTTCTTAAATAGACCCACTTATTTTAGTAAAACCACTTGCTAAGTAAGGAAATATATGTGACAAGTGTTGAACTGTTGAAGGAAACCTGCAAAATGGGATGTATTCTGAGGCTTAGTGGAAGCTGCATGAAGACTTAATTAACCTTTTACCTCAAGATGTCCTTTTCCATCCTTCACTTCAGTGTTGACTCACATTGATGACTGAGGTAGTCCTTGACGTTCTATGTGAGTTTCTCTCTATTGGTTCTGCAAAGATTCTGAAAAGAGCCTTACATTATTGTTAATGCTATGCCTTTCTTCCTTTAAAAAGCTTGATTTTAATGCCACTATCGGTTTCCTTAACCAGAATTAAATTAGTGTGCATGTAGTTTTTCAGGTGTGACCTTATTTGATGAGGATGGATTGGGGAAAGTTGGCTAGAAACATTTGTGAGATAGGATCCTGGAAAAAGAAAAGATGTATATTTTTGGAAATGCTTCTTACCTATACTGCATCCTAAAAATGACTTGAAAATCTTGCAGCCAAATCTTTTTTTCAGTGTTTGAATCGTTTTTGAGGTTATTTGAAGCTTCTTTCTGTTTTGTTTGTTTTTTTTTTTTTTCCATTTAGATTCTAAAATATATGGGGTTTATAAAATACACTACCTCTATCCTAAAGAGGCATTTTTTTCTTAAGGAGAAAGTGAGGACTTCATTTAGTAGTGCTGTCATTCTGGCACCTTTCAAGAACATTATAATCTCTTGCAGTTTTAATTAAAAGGTAAAGTCATTGCTTTCCTAATAAGTGCACCCTGCTGGATCATTCCAGAGTCAGGAGCCAATCTGCCTTGTCCAATACTGGTTATTTATTCTCTGTGAATTAAAATGCACATCTTTCGCTAGGTGCGATTGATCTTTCAAATAGGTGATTTTAGTCAAACCATGCAGCTACAGCGTATGTCAGGTCTGAAAGATGAAATGATATGGTAGTATTAGCAGGCAAGTTACATGTTTGCCGTGCAGCTCAGTGCTATTTAGTTAATGTTGTTTGGGAACGAGAATAATGGCATGCAAGGAAATAACATCCTTGAATTTAGGCTGCATATGTCTTGGGATGCAGCTCACAGTGCTAGGCACCAATTTGAAAACTGGTGGGACAGACCTAAGTTATCTGCAGACTATGTCTTTCCCACAGGAGCTCTACATAAATGACTACAGTTTTGCTGAGATAGCGTCTACTGACATCAGTCTTTCAGCTCCCTTCGCTTCCACAAAGGGAAGGCTGCGCTCAGTCTTTTTGAAAAACAGGTTTTAAAAACTGCTTATAATAAGCTGCCGTAGTTCCTGCCTCTCTTATTCTCACATTAAATATGTTGCTCATGACTGGCTCAACAAAGGCCTCCTTTTACCTGTTCAAACTGGTAGTCAAGTGTCCCATCTCCTCCATGTTATGTCTGGGTCTTTATCTTGGTAGCGTATCCCTCTTGTAGACTGAAGGGACTAAAGATGTGTCCATAGGTGTCCTGAGATCATGGAACATTTCCTTGAATTATATCATCAAAAGCCTGACCCCTACATCCTGCTGCAAGCTTTGCTGCATTGTTCTGATGTAGCCAAAAGGATTTGACCCTGGTTGAGGTCAGAATGGGGAAGTGCTCGCTGTCTCCTGAAGACTTCAGCACTGGTGGGCCACCATCTCTCTGCAAAGGAATGCTTGTATGTCAGTGTGTCAGGAGAGTCTTGTCCAGTCTTCTGTCCCTTTGATGTATCCTGGTAGTCTGCTTAGTTCATTGGCTTCATCTGAGAAAGAAGATAGGTGCTGTTTTCTTCCAGCCCTCTTGGCTGCAAGTAGAGATGCATACTGCTTAGAAGCACCAGTGAGACACTATTAGAACAGGCTTGAGAACAAGCTTGGACCTGCCATTTCTATTGTGTCTGTGGGTGCTCTGTGACCAAGAAGGACCAGATTTCATCCAGGACTATTAGAAAAGGCCGCATTGTTTCTCAGTCCTGCATCCGTGTCTGTTAGCTGCTCTTTTGTCTAGTTAGCAATTTGAAATATCTTCTTGAGGTATACTTTGATTAGCAGAGCTAACGAGGCAGTGGCTGCCTGGCAGACTGGAGCAATAATTTATGCCAGCAATTTACAATTAAAAAAAAACCAGGGTTACAAGAGAAAAAAGATTTAACCCTTAGGAAAGTTAGCTGTGTTAGTCACTGATGTCTATAGTGAAGCAACTGCTGTTCAGTGCAGAATATTGTCAGACCAAAAGGGAGGTCAGTCTGAGAGTTTAATTCTCTGGCATGAACCATTTCTCTTTCCTCCTTATTCTTTCCCTCATCATGAGAACTGTGCATTAATGTGATTCCAGAGACCATTGCTCTTCTAGAAATCAATATCTGTTTCACAGATGTAACTCAGCTAGAAGGCTTGATTCCCATGATGCTTTTTGCCTTCAAGGCCAGCATGCTGACGTATGTATTTTTCCCTTCATCTAAAGTCCGTGGCATGAAAGCTGTATTTTTGACGCTGCTTTGTGGTTTTGGGGATAGGCAACAACAACAGAACCTGCAGAATGTCAGGAGAAGGTGAGGTGTGGTGGAGTTTCATCATGGCTGGGCAGCAGTCAGTTTGTATGCAAAAAGGGAGGGCTTGTGGATATACTGTAGGTAAGTGGAAGCTGGGGTGTCCAGATTCACTCAGGGGGTGGGTAGCAAATGCATGTGCGTTGCATATTGTGGGGTTTTTTGTTTGTTTTGCCTTATTAGTTCTGAGGGCTGTATAAAATGTAGAAGTGACCTCACTTTCTGTGCTTAATGTCATGCATTAGGTTTTCTGTGCCTCTTACCTGAGGTCAGCTAGTTATTGAGCGATGAAAAATGGTTTAATGAAGAAATAAAATGTCTTTCTTGGCCTGTTTATGGTAGGTTCTGCAGTCTTTATGAGCAAATTCTGTAGAAAACGTGTAAAAATTAATACCTCTTTCACAAACAGAGCTGTAAGGCTTAACGCTTCTGGCAAATAATATATCGCTCTAAAGGGTTTGAAATAAAATGTGTTCCTTTAGTTACTGAAGTGTTGTTATTATATGTCTTAAAAATGGCTATAACTTTTCATGCAGAAAAATTAAATTGCATGAAGCAAAGTAGCCGAATCAACAAAAGCAAAGAAATGTAGAGCTAAAGCTGCCATTGGGTTTTTAATTTACCTCTTGGTAACTAGGTATTGCTGCGCACGTGGCTCCCTGCCAGAGGATCCCCAAGGACTGGCAGTGTTGCATGCTTTAAGATGGTACCGAAACTTCAAGAAGCTTGTGGTGGAGCACTAGTATAGGTCTCACTGAAATCCACAAAGTCAAGGCCGTTTGGGGTCGAGGCTTTTGTTTCAGCAGTCATCAGGAAAGCGACTTGTTGTTATAAGTACTATCTTGAAACCTGGTTGAACGCGCCTACGTCGAGGCAGGAGGTGAGACAAGGTCAGATGTTGGTAGCACATGCTCTCTGGTTTGTGACCTGTTACATCGGAAGGGAAGTGTTTTTCTAGGAGGTGTTTGGAAGAAGTTGAAGCGTCAGGTGTCCTAGTCAAAGCATGCTCAGTTTTGATGACATCAGAGGGTTGTCTCTGTAAGTTAATTACACAGACAATGTGAGAAATGCCACATTTTTGCAAAACCTTAATTTGTCTCCTCCCCCTCCCTCCACATCCCCCCACCTTTATTTAACAAGAGTGGAGAACGTATTGGGCCTGTATGGATAAGTTAATCAAAGTTGTTGGAGTAGTGGGTGCATGTACATTTGTCTTCTCTGGTCATTAAGCACCAGATTTCTTGGAGATCCCATCATATGTCAGCTCCTATTTAGGTACTTAGTTTACAAGCGTCCAGCTTCTCCAGTCCCTAATGAGAGATGCTGGGAGTTAAAATAGTTTTGAAAATATAGGCACTTTTAAAATTTCTGAGTAGGGAAATGAGCACTGTGGAAAACTGCTCAAGCTAAATAAGGCTGAGCAGTTTTGAAAATTGAGTCCGGGGAATCCATCTTTCCTATATCGGTGTTGAGGAAGACTGAACAATAATGTTAGTAAGAGCAGACTCTGTCCCTCTGCCAAGTAGGGACCAAGTCAGGTGCACGTAGTTAATTTGTAAATAAACAAGGCTGCAAGTCAGTTCCTTTGTGTCTTGGGGATATGTGTGGAGTAGAGAGCTGCTCACTGTAAGGGCATCTGCCCGTCTTTGAGGCTGTCCATTGTGTGTTCACATTCAGCTACCGCACAGTTCTCTGCGCTGTTTGTGAAATACCTAAAATGCGGTGGGTACTGGAGAGCAAACGGAGGACGCTGCGTGGCAATTGGCTGGGAACAATTTGGAGAAAAGGCATGAATTGCCAGCTGCCTTTGACGGTTGTTTTTCTTTCTGAATACGGTATTTTGTCGCTTACCAGCCACACCGCGTTACATAGCAGATTGTTGTTTACTTTTATATTCTCCTTTTAGAATTTTTGCAACCAGTAAATGACTTATCAAGAAAATATGTTTATGTAGAAAATGAAATGTCAAATTATCCACTGTTTCGATTACTTGGGTGGTTGTTATTTTTTTCCCATAATTGACTCCTCTGAAAAGCCTTTCTTCTCAGAGAGGCCGCTGTGTTGTCAATCGTGCCAAATTGTATGAGATTATATACTACAGTTTTGTGACAGAAACTGATATTCATTAGGAAGTTGTGATCGCCGTAATAAAAAGTAATGAAGAGGAGATGCACAGTTGTCTTTTCAAAACATGACAAGCGTTCTCTTCTATTGTCTTCTCTCAGTGCCTGTCAGTCTACAGCTCCTTTAAATTACCACTTGTGCGTACAGTGATTTCACTCTTCCATTGGCTAATCTTGTGAGACCGTACGTTCAACAGGTGACATTTCTAATGGGTCCACTGCTTATGAAAGGTTTTCGGCATCTGACTTGTGTTGGCAGAGGGAGGAGCAGAGAGAAGAATCAGGGAGAGGAAAGGAAAATTGGAAAAATGGAAGAAGATTCATGGAGATTGCCTTGCCTTCTTTTTCTCTGCTGGTCAGTCACAGCTCTGAGCGCTTTTGCAGTGGTTTGCTGGTGAGAGAACTGGTTGGTTGTACACACTAGCACCTTACAACATCGCAATGACTGTTCTCTCCCTGCCACCATTCTCAGCCATATATAAATGTTAATACCTTGACCTCAAAGAAGACAACAAATGATGGAGGTCAGCAGGTTAAGGGTGGCAGTACCACATGAAGGCACAGCTCAGGCTTCTCTGCACTTACCTCTAGCAAAGTGCACACAAAAGTAATCAGGGTTCACATCTACTTGCTATCTCTCCTGATTTAGATCAGTTAACTAGCTGAGGCAATTAGTTAATTTTTCCTGGGGCATTGGTATTCAGGATGCACTTCAGAGCTGTAACCAAGATCAGAGCTCCGTTATTTTAGTCATTATGTGCACATGTATTAAGAACTTAAGTCTCTCTTATTAAGCCACTGTGTTTTGACTTGCATTGATGCAGGCCTAGCTGACACGCAGTCAGTCACTTTTTAAGCTGCAGTAACCTTTCTGCATGCCGTGCCTCAGAGACTCATACCATTTCCTGCTGAGATAACTGTACTAAAGCCAAGAGAACACAAAAGCATAGCGAGAAGAAACAACTCACTAGCAAGACAGCTGCTGGCCCCTGATGTCTGAAAGTGACAGATTTAAGTCCATGTTTAACATGGTCTGGACTTCCAAGGCTGGACAGATAACACTGAGCACCATGAGTGCTGATAACGGGGGGATCTTTTGGAAGAGATGCTACTGCCCACTCTTTATGTACATGAATGATCCTCATAGCTTCTTTGAATGAATAGAGCAGTTCTTCCCAGTGTTGAGACGCAGTCATCTCTTTCATTGCTATGCATAAATGTGATGGTTGACTGCTATCTACTCCTAAGAGATGGTTACATTTCATCACCCTACAAAATATAGTTGTTAAAATATCTTTCCTAAAAAGAATGCTGAATTGCTCTAGTTGCTGTGTTGTTTTCACTATGGGAATGTTCTCCTCAAGCCTGCTCTGAGTTAATTGAAAATAATAGTCAGCATCAGGCAGGCAGTGAAAAAGTTTTCCAAGATGGGTTTACCCGTGACACCTTGTCTCACTGCTGTTATTGACAGAAATAATGCAGTCTTGGGTCACTACCCATTTCAGCTGTAAATGCTAAACTGAATTAAGTAGACTTTTCTCTCGCTAAAATCCTTTTCTATGCATTAAGGAAATACAATTTGAAATGTCAGTGATAATAAGTACCACCTTAATTCTCCTTTGCTTTCCTGCCTGTAGCTGTTTAGATCAGTTGCATGAAGGTCCATAGTAAAAGAATGTTGTGGACAAAGGGTCTATCCTTGTTACTGATGCTGTTGGGAAGCAGCTTCATAGCTACCGCTTACTGGTTTGTACCATCTTTTAGCACTGGTGTTCCGCAGGTAAGGGGAAAGGACAGCAGTCATCTCATTTCTTTTTGTTTCCTGGATGCTTTTATAAGCTCCATCATCACATTAGCTGAGTGCCTCCCAGTCTTTGTTATATCAGGCCTCTCACTGTCCTTTTTAGAGACGGAGGAAGTAGTCTTCTCATTTATGGTCCTGAAAGGCAGACGGTGTGACTAACTCCTAACTAATACCCATACTCTGTTATTCCCTAGCTGTTTTATTTGATTGGAGAGGAAAATGCTCCATTTTCATTTTGCAGCAAGAAGGGTATTTGGAATTATTTTATTTGCTTCATGCTGGAGTATTCAGTTAGGAGCTCTTTTGGTGCCTGCCAATTGTGAGGATCTAGCCCTAAGTTTGACTTCTAGCTTTTTTTCCCCTAACATCATGCAAAGTCAGAAATACATTTTTTCCCCCCTTTGTAGGGACTTGAAGTATTATTTTCAAAAGACCAGTTCAGAGCGATTGCACACCAGACTGGATGCTGAATGGGACCTCAAATGTGACACTAATCTGCCTCGTTCACTTTGAAAAAGCAAATTCTTTGTGTGTTTTCCTTTTAAAATTGGGGCTGAAGGCATCCTCTTTCCCTGCATACAGTACCTGAGCTCTATGGATTGAAGAAAGGACATAAGAGGAGGATATTGCTAACAAAATGAAAAATAGCTTTGGCTTTTTACAGCAGATTATCTGGGAAGAGGGTCCCTTCAGTGCGAGTAAAACTTGTCAGTTGCATGGTGATTAAAGCGTACTAAAAGACATACAAGAACTATTCAGGCTTACCTCAGCAAAGCTACGTTTCTTCCTTTTTTTTGTTTGCCTTTGGTGTAGCCTAGGTCTTGGCACCCTTTCTGTGAAGAGATGCTATCATTCCCTTCCTTTCCTTCATTCATTAAGATCTGTGCTTTGCAAGAAAGGAAACTAATTCATGTAGGTAGGTAGCATGATACTCTCGTTCTTTCTTCTCCCCACCTTTGGAAGAAGATAGTCATCGATGCACTGAGATGCTTTTCGTATCAAAATTCACTATGAAGAAAGACCAGTATAATCTATGGGGACAGATGGTATTTCTTAGTAGATTTTGCTGAGCTGGCATCAGTAATAGGTACCATTGCAACTAGACTGGATGAAGTTTTTTGCCACATGGGTGTAAGATAATTTTTTCCCCCCTAGGTATAACTTACGAAGGGCACTGTGATTACAGGTACTAGTTTGACCTTCAGGAGAGCCTTCAGCGCCTGCCATTCTCCTGGGACGTTTTTGAAGGGGGATGGTTGGCTTGTTGTGTCAGTTGGCTTTGGCTTGTGACCTGTCATTTGGACTGCGTACAGAGATTGATCAAACTTGCACAGCCCCAAACCTTTACTCTCTCGTAGTGTGAAATGTAAGATACTCGGATAGTCTCCTTCCAGCTTCTGCAGTGCCAAAAGCAACCTTACTGTCAAGCACATATATTACGTCCAGTCGTCATGGCGAAGACATCAGTGGGAGCAGGCATGGAAAATGAACTCCTCCCATGTGTCTGCAAACCAAGGTCATAAATTGCAGCAATAGATGATACAAATGAAATACCAATACAAGTTTTCTAACCGTAAACATAGTCAAGTACTGGAATCGCTTGCCTAGGCACGCCATATAATGTGGCATATACAACATTTAAATATTCTTAAAACAGGTTAAACAAACCTCTTTCAGAAATGGCCTTAGATGTAGGTAATATGCCTTCAGACAAAGGAATGGATTAGGTGGACTACTAAGGTTTCTTTTGCTCTACTTTTTACAATTTCTTGAACATGTTACCAGAGCTGTGGAAATATTTTGACATCTTTTCCATCTGTTGACCTGTAAGAAATGATCTCTTGGAAAATCAGTGTAGAAAATTTGTCCCTAAACCACTGGGTAATTTGAATGAATTCCTTCTCCTGAGATTTGATCAGGAATTGAGGACTTGTTTTTCAATATGCCTGTTAAGACTGTAAAGGGGTTTGACGACATGGGTGTATGTGTGATATATAGCTTTGCGAGCAAGCTTTAATCATGGCAAATATGTACATGTTTTTGTTTAATGCATAGGAAACAATGTCATGAGGACCATCCATGGTGTAGGAGAGATGATGACCCAAATGGTGCTGAGCAGAGGATCTATATTTCCAATCAGTGCCCCTGATGTACAGCCAAGCCTTCACCCAAGCAAGCAAGCCAGCACCTCAGACAGTGAAGATGTGATCGTAATGGACACCAAATTGAAAATCATTGAGATTTTGCAGGTAACAATGATTGGTGGAATATTACATAGCAATCATTTTACAGTTCTTTACTTATTCACATAGTGGCGAGTTCTGTTACCTACATTCTTACTATTCAGTGGGCTGTTCATTGTAAAAATAACACTTTGATAGGCAGAAGAATACTCCTCTGTGTGAACAATTGTACAGTTGTGGTCCTCGCCCTGTTACACCTACTTCGCTTTTGAAGGAAGTAGATGCTGTAGAAACTCTGTTACTGTAACTCTGAAAAGGAAAAACTTGTTCTTCCGTCCGCCTCACTAATGTTTTCTGAAGACAGTGGGTCTGTTTCCAGTCTCATTAACACTCATTTTACACTGGGGTACCTTGCTTGACTTTAGTATTTGACTCTTCTGTTACAGTAGTCTGATGAAGGGCAGAATTGGACCTAGACCCACTGAAGTCGTGCAAGGCCATGCACTTTTGAAGTCTGTTTCAGTTTTCCACTGTTAGATTGAGAATAGTCTGTGGTCTACTATGATTTTCTCCCAGTTGAACTGACAAGTTATATGACACTAGGATGCCTCCTGAGAGAGAATTTTCACTTGGTGCTATTAGTGAGTGAAGTGGCACACATTGGTTCTGTATATCAAATCCCACTTTCTGCAACACTTATGCCCTGAACGAGTGTTTCAGTGTTCTCTATAAATTGTGCAGGTCTGTTGGTACCACTGTCACTTGAAGGATTCCATTTGTTCTGAGTGCTTATAAATGATTTAGATTACCTTAATTACTCATAATCTGAAAGACTGACGCCTGTTACGGTATCCTCAATACTGCATACTTTGGTTCCAGAGCAACTTTAGTTTAAGGTTTATAGTGAAGGGCAGAGTGTTATGAAGTTCTGTCACCTAAATGATACCATTCATGTGTATTGCTTCTCATTTTCATTTGTTTTGGGACTGAGTTTCTCTCCATACTGTCTTGCTTTACTGATTGATGCCTAGGAGAATGATTCTAAGACACCAGCACGTGCGTCCTGTGCAGTCCCTGGCTGCTCACAGGCAAAAGAATCACATTTTGTCTCATCCTTTCCTTTTTCATGGCACGCTGCAGTGCAGGAGCACCCAGGATTGGAGAGCATTTAAGCCTAATTTGTTACTTAATGTGTGGCTTGTTAGTTATGGTTTAGTCACGTGGTCAAATTACTACAGATTAGTAAGTAGTCATGTGTTGGGTGATTCACGGTAAATATGCATATATGATCTTAGTTCACAAGAAATACAAAATAATTCAGTTTCATTTAATATGCAATGAAGGAAGATTAATTCAAGTCACCTTGCCTTTCATTACTATGCTATTATCCTAAAAGGCGAGTAAGAATAATTTAGATTTATTGTATTATCATGCATAGCTAGTGCAATGGTGATTAAAACTATTCTATTCTAAGAAACATTTCACTTTATAATAATTTAATTCTCAATACATCCTCTTATTCCTTTAAGTAAAGGCATTTTATTACTTAAGAGTTTCCATTCTGCCATCAGCCAGAATTAAACAGAAGGCACAATAGACTTAGTTGACTCCACATGGACTTGGGAAATTTTTATTTTTAAAAATCTTGTGTGTACAGTTATAGGGGAACTGTAACCAAAATAAACCTGCATTTTTTTTCTTTTTTTGTTCTAAGATTTGAAAGAAAAGATATTGTTTCTTAAACTGGGATTTTATTTGCTTTTAGATGGTATAGTCCTAGTCAAATCTTATTACAGTATTCTGCATCTGGAAAGCTTGTCTGACTTCAGTTAGAGATCAAAGAAACAGATTGCCCCCATTTGCCAAGTCATCACCTGTTGACTGAGTCTTGATAACTTAATGTACGTGCTTTCATCCTTGCTGATTGTAAAATATGTTAAATGATCTTAAATCCGTCTCATTGTACGCTTGCATTTACTGTGGGCAAGGAGCATAAACGTGGGAAGCACTGAAAGTCAGTTGATGGGCAGTCAGTTCTTGAAGGGTTGGATGTCTATGTGTCATTCCTTAAATTGGTACTAATGTTTCCAGCCTCGTTATTTTCCTCACTATTCCAATATAAAACCAGCACTTCCAGCTTTGAATTAGGATTTTCCTGTAGGAGTTTCTGATTTCACAGCTGAGGAACAAAAGGCACGAACAGTTAGAAGAAAACAGAGCGTTGAGCAAGGGGGATTTCTGCTGCCATTACAGTGGTAGCTTCTAAGGCCAAATGTTTTTTTTTTTTTTTGCTGCGTGCTGGCAACACTAGTAGGAGTTCGTGAAGGAAATGCTATTTGCTCCTCACATCTTCAGCTGATCCCTAGCAAGGTAACAAAAGACACCACCAGGCTCGTGCTTCACTCCATTGAAGCCTGGAGTCACTGCAGCAACGCTGCCCTTGGCTGTTGGCCATCTGAGAGGGTGAGCCTTGAGCCTGTCGTCTTTACTCTCAACCCCACTCCACTTCTTATCTTCATGGGGCATTGGAAGTCCAGCTGGAAGATAAAATAATTGGTTTCAACGTGGGTTTGAATGTACTGATCTGGCTCACAGGCTATGAGGACGAGGCAGTGTGCCGGAGCCCCTGGACAAACCCAGTCCGCTTCTCAGTATTCAGCAGCTGAGAGGGTAGAGTTCAATATGTCTCAAGATGGTCGGAGTGAGGAAAGAAATCACAGAAAACTGATGAATGTCATGGATTCTTTTTTCGTAGTGAACATATATACTTAAAATAATTTACTTAATAATTTACTTAAAATAATCATGTATCGCTTATATTCCACCACAGAAAAATCCTAACCCGTGTTACCAAACGGCAGAAGAAAAGTCTTATCTAAATCTTTTTTTTCTTGTAGTTTATTCTCAGTGTTAGACTGGACTATAGAATATCCTACATGCTGTCTATCTATAAGAGAGAGTTTGGGGAAAACAATGAAAATGTTGATTGCTCTACAACATCCCCACCTGACACACCAGGGATTGCCTCAGGTAAATGTCGCTATTGTATTGCAATGTAAAATAATTCTGTGTAGAGTACTGCAAACAATGAACTCGACTACATCAGAAAGATGCATGCCCCTTGAAGTTGAAAAGCTTGTGGAAAAATGGAAAATTTAAGGAATCCCATAAAAATAAGGTTTTTGCTGGCCTGTCCTCCCTAACAAAAACGTGACTCCTTTTTCTCCCGATGACAGTTTATTCTCTTATTTGTACTCTTCCCAAAGAGTACAAGAGTACTTCCCCATCTTGCATGATGACTAATGTAGGGCAGGGTAGATCATGGAAAAAATGGTTGGGGTTGGATGAGGACAGATTTAAATGAGGTGAATGTGGCACGGGAGAAATGGGGTGGCTTTCCAGGGAGCATTCCCGTGCGCCCAGAAGTGCCCAAAAGGCTGACAGCTGTCTGTGTGACCACCCGCAAGCAGGGGAGAATTGCTTTAGTTGGAGGTACTGTATAACAGAGGGGTGGCTATGGAGTACTAAAGTCTTAAGTAGTAAGGTATATTAAAGCTGTCCTAAAACAACATGACGGTGTGGTAAATGTGTTGTTTTATGATAAATATTCTAAAGTTCATGTGTCCGCTTTGGGAGGATTGGCTCATCTTAACAAAAAAATGTGGAAGTTTCATATTCTGTGTCATTTGTGGGTCACCGATGGTGGTTTGTAGAGCTCTTAGCATCATGGGGCTCTGGTTCATCACTACAATTTGGCTCTTCCTCGGTAATAGTAATACACAATTTAACTCTGCCCCATGTCCTATTTCTTCCCTACTACTCTTGCAGATAACTAATTTTTGCCCAGTTGAGGAATGCATTATTAGACCTTTACTTGATAAAATCTACTTTAAAGAGGATCAGAGTTCCATTTTGCTGTGCAGATTAAACAATGATGACTGGCTTTTAATTTTTATATCAATTTTTTTTTTTCCCCCCCCAGCAATTGTTCCTGACATAGACGAAATCGCAGCTCAGGCTGAAACCATGTTTGCTGGCAGGTATATTCTCTGAAGTTTTACCTCTCTACGTATATCCGTTTGTTCACATTGATATTTCTCATGGACAGTCTCTGTTTATTCTGCGCTTATTTTCGTACCCCTTTCTCTTCCTTTGGCTGTTTCTTATTATATAACCTATAGACAGACAGAAAAGTGCCAGAAAAGACCTGGATTGCAAACAGCCCAGTTGGTATGGAAGGCTGTGGGACTGGAAATGACCGCCTTCTTAGTTGTAAAAGAGTTGGTAGAAAGTTTTTGTCCTGTTCCCAAAGGCAGCCGGGGAATGGTGTACAGGTGCATTGGGCTAAAACACACTAATTATTTATTTATCTTATAATGCCTCACATAAGTGCTTTTAAAGGAATACCTTTTTCTGGTGTGCTTTTTGGCTGTAGCCCCAAATTTCTTGGATCTGTAGGTTACTGTTGACCCTCAGGTCAGACCCCATAACCTATTGTCACTGCACCTTGTGGTTGAACTTACTTAGAAAGTTATGTCAACAATAAGCTCTTTCATGTGACTCCAGATCAGCTGTGGACCACTTGCCATGATCTTCTGGACCACCAGAGGCCTGTAGATTATAAGATATGCTTGTGGTTTTGGAAGAGATTTCAGCTATACTGTGAACAAAAAAAAAAAAAGCACGAAAAATATCCACACTGGAGAGTTACTACCATTATCACTATATTGGTTTAATTTTACAGGTATTATTATAATTATACCAGTAAAAATGAATTCCATTTAGACAAGGCCGTTTTTCTTTGAGATAGGGGGAAGGATCTGCAATACGGGCACTCTGATCTTCCCTCTCTCAATCCCTTATGCGTTCTCAATCTTTACCAGCGCAAGCAATGCCTCCAAGCCCTCTCCCTGAACTCCCATAATGTAAAACAACACACAGCCCTTGGCATCTGCATCTTTAGAATGAATAGAGAGACCGAACGGTTTCTTGGAAACATTATTTCTGCTTTGGTATGTTAAGTGTAAATCTGCTTTCTGCTATTCCAGATTATAAAGATGATTCCAGAAATATGATGCTTTTGTCAATTCTTACTATTTTTGAGCTTATTTTTTCTTAAATGAACTATTAATAGCGGCTGAAAAGCAAAGGAGTGAAAAGGAAAGGGTGAAATTAATCTCTGATGAAATGCTGTTTACTTCAATTAATTTGGATTGTGGATGAACTTGGCACAATTTATCCAAGACATAAATGAATGTTTTTGCAATATGAATTTTAATCACAGTATTTGACACATTTCATATATACTTGCTTTCATTCTGTAGCGTCCATTCTGCTACAAGATTGCTCCAACAGCATATAACTGTAGGATTGAAGTCCTTATAAAACATGTTAGTAATCTTTATAGTTTCCATCCTGCAGCATATTTGATTTGGTTTTGAGAGCTCTGTCAAATGAAGATTGTGTGTAAAGGCATATTTATGTCAAAAGCTTTTATTTTTTCTTATTTATTTTACTTTATTTGGTCCTTTTTTCCCCCATTTCTGTTGCAGAAAGGAGAAGAATGCGGTTCAGCTTGATGATGAAGGGGGCAGAACTTTTTTACGGGTCCTTATTCACCTCATCATGCACGACTACCCTCCTCTGCTCTCAGGTGCTCTGCATCTGCTATTTAAGCACTTCAGCCAGAGAGCAGAAGTTCTACAAGCATTTAAACAGGTATGGATGGGCATGGCATTATTCCTGGAAACTGACTGGGGGAAAAGTCTTTCCAAAAGCTGCTTGCTTACCTAAATTGCTGTTTGTAGCATGACAGTGTTATTTCCTTAGAGGTCCAAATTCAGCAGAGATTTTTTTTTTTTTTCAGTAGAGTTGACCACATGTGCTAGCGTATGTTTTAGTGGTGCACCCAGAAAGAGTTATTTCTGGCATTGCATCCATTACTGAAAATGTAGGTCCGTGGTGACAGCTGGGACATCTCACAGTGAGACGTGATGTAGTGATGTCTCAAAGACGGAGTTAGTAGCTCACGTTCTGCAAGCAGTGTACCGCTGTCTGCAATAGGACTTTCCTGTCTTCAGGGCTAGCTAGGCTGGGTGTAAAGCTCTCTTGTTACTCATGTGGTGTTTCTGGTTCTAATTCATGTGTCTTTGGATTGTGCTCCACTGCGTGATCCAGAGATCCCAAATAACGGGAAGAGAATAACAGAGCCAAGCCTGTTTTCAGCTTTTATTCTTTCTGCTTGATAACGGTGCATGTGCATGCTCCATGTGTCATTGGATTAGGATGGGGAGATCTGATGTCACGGGGCTGGGTGACAGAGACATCTCGGTTACGTAACCCTATATAACATAGGTTGATAAGACCATCTGATGCTTATTTCAGGAGTTTGATAGCATGTTGTCTCATCGTTATGTAAGATGTGGAGGTTTCTCTTGTTTAAAAACAGATGAATGATAAAGACCTGGAAAGCTTTTGTGTAATGTTTTTGCAGGGTAGCATAATGGCCTCCCAGCAGATTGGTAAAGTTAGGCCATGCTGGTGAGTTGCATAAATAGCTGTTATTCCCAGGTAAGCAAGGACTGAGTAGCTTAACATGTTTTCATAAAGCACGGAAAATGCTAATTGACAAATAAACAAAAAAGACTGTAGAGAACATGGAATATGAATGTCTGTGGATGAGCAGCATTCATAAATTCTCTAAAATAACAAGGTTTTACCAAGCTAAGAGAGAAGATGACAAAAACTTTCTCTGACAAAATAGTGAATATTTGCCTGCGTGTAGTGATTATTTTTTTTTTTAAAAGAATGTCCCTATCAGTGTTCTTGTCTGCCATGTGACTTCAATCTATTACATAAGTGTGATTTCTTAATAGTGCTTATTGGTTTACTGTAAAGAATTGTTGTTTGTTTTTTGGAATATTATCTTCATTAATAATCTTGGTAGAGCGAAGAGCATTACAAAGAAAGGAAATGTGTAGATCATGCTAAATCAAGAACTACAAATAGCAGTGAAAAAAAAACCCAGATAATTTGAGCAGTATGAAAAAAGAAAAAGTTAGATTAATCTCAATAAAAGGCCACCACTCAGATGGTGGGAAGTTACGTGAACCTGAAAGTCAGCTTGTGAGCTATGTTTAAACAAATTTTTCTAATCTGGTCTAACACTGTTAAAATCAGTTCTTTTTCAATATTTGATTAGGGTGATGTAGGTGATCATTAAAGTTGCTAGCCATTCTGACTTTTCTTTGTATGTCCTGATTCCTTGCCGTATCATCCTTTTTTTTTTCTTGTGAAGTACTGTGCTGATGGGATAAGCTATTTCTAACTGTATTGCTTAAATACCACGTAACTGTATTGTTTTAATACCATGAGGATCATATTCAGTGCATCAGAGCTAACTCTGCGTAGAACTTAAGAGCTTGCAAATGCATGCTTGTCCTGAAAATGTTTCGCAGTGTATTAAAGAAGGCGAGAGAATGTTGTAAATGTTATAACTGACCTGGTTTGGGCAACTACAGTCCCTGGCTCTGTTAAAGGTTTTTGGTGAATGGAGGCTAAAAAGCCTGCGTGTGCCGTGTTTCAATTTCATAGGGAAGGTTACATAAAGCACCTGAAAAGAGGGGCTTAGAATGGAAACGGTCAAGCAAATTGCCTAGGCATAAATGCTGATGCTACTGCTGTAATAGCTTTACAATTTTCTGTATTTCCAGGTTCAGTTGCTGGTGTCTAATCAAGATGTTGATAACTACAAGCAAATTAAGGCCGATCTTGATCAGCTACGTCTGACTGTAGAAAAATCAGAATTGTGGGTTGAGAAGAGCAGCAATTATGAGAGTGGAGAGGTGGGCGACAATCAAACCAAAGGGGGAGAAGAGCCAATAGAGGTGGGTTTAAAGCCTTTACTCTTAGAATTGTTTCAATATTGATGGGTAGTTTAATGAACAATTGCAAATTTGTGGTCTGGTTAATCAAAGTAGCAAAGCAAGAATGTGCAGTATTGTGGCTGAGCTTTAGGAATAGAGAGAATAGGGAATAAAACCTCTTTAATCAATGTGTTCAATATTCTCTCCTGCTGCTTTCAGTAACTGCGCTCGTATGTCACAGAGCTGCCTTCCATTCTGGCAAGCGCACGAGCCTCAGTGTATGGCATTTCTGTGGCCAAAGAAGTAATCTAGGGATCCCGTGTTGGAAGTTGCGTTGACTTGCTGGAAGAAAGGGGTAGGCAGTATCTGTTCCTGCAACTAGGGGAGAGGAGCACAATCAAACCCAGATTTTCAAACATCACAAGTAATTCCACTATTCAGCAAACATAAGACTGACCTAAGAATATTGAGATTTTGTAGGCCAACTAACATTTTTTTGGGTGTGTGGTTTGGTTTTTTTTTTTTTTTTTTGACCCGTGTCATACCCCACTCTCAGGATTATTGTGATTTGAGAAACTTTAGAACTTGAATCTGGAACCATGAAAACCTGACCTTTTTTTTTTAAATGTAATTGAGTATTTTTTAATTATTTTTTTTCAATGAAAGCTGAGTGCTCATGTCCATACCTAACTCCAGTATAAATCTTTAAGAAAATGCAAAGTGTTGCAACCGTTGCTATGGTTGAGTTTTGTGGCATAACAGGAGATAGAGCAGGCTTTCACACCAATATTTATTCCCAATTTTCCATTTACATGAGAGGAAGTGAGGAGAAATGAACAACTGTGTCTTCCGACACAGCACTTCCCTTATTCTCTTCCGTGGCAGTCTTCTCTGGTGGCAAGAAAATGGGCAAGGAAGCCACCAGGGAAAGCTTAGTAGGACGTCAGGTGGAGATTATACAGCATTTTGAAGCCAATGCAATGAGGAAAAGTAGGAGCCATTGTGAAGAGACAGGATGTTTGCAGGTATCTGTGACATACCTTTGACTTGGCCTTTCAGGTGGAAAAGCAGATTTTAGGTGGCTTCATACAGGGAAAAATCCAACACTTAAGGGAGAATCTTAATTTCCTGGGACAGTGTAGGTCCTACTCTTTCTCTGATGTAACTTAGCTGTCAGAACTGGGGAGGAATCTGGACTTTATGATCTTAAGTATGTGGGATTTCCTACTTTCTTTCCTCAAGCATAGCTCTAGTAGGAAAAAAAATCCAGGTCTGTAAAGCCCCGAAAGAAAGTCCAGCTCTGGAGTCCTCAGCACAAGAAGGACATGGACCTGTTGGAATGGGTCCAGTGGAGGGCCACGAAGATTATAAGAGGGCTGGAGCACCTCTCCTATGAAGACAGGCTGAGAGAGTTGGGGTTGTTCAGCCTGGAGAAGAAAAGGCTCCGGGGAGACCTTATAGCAGCCTTCCAGTACCTAAAGGGGGCCTACAGGAAAGCTGGGGAGGGACTCTTTATCGGGGAGCGTAGTGATAGGATGAGGGGTAACAGTTTTAAACTGAAAGAGGGTAGACTTAGATTAGATATTAGGAAGAAATTCTTTACTGTGAGGGTGGTGAGGCACTGGAACACGTTGCCCAGGGACACTGTCAATGCCCCATCCCTGGAGGTGTTCAAGGCCAGGCTGGATGAGTCTTTGAGCAGCCTGGTCTAGTGGGAGGTGTCCCTGCCCAGGGCAGAGGGGTTGGAACTAGATGATCTTTAAGGTCCCTTCCAACCCAAACCATTCTGTGATTCTGTGAAAATGTTCCTTTATGTATTTAATGAATGGAAAAAGTAATGGGAAAACAAGATACAGAATTGCAGCAGGATATTTACAAGGTTTTTGAGCTATAATACATTTTAAAAGTGTAATAAGATCCTTTTTATTCCTATGGATAGCCCTGATAGCAAAGAAACTCCAGGAGGAGGAGACAAAACAATGTGCTTGAAACAGAAGCATCTCTAAATGGGATATTTTCAGTGTTTTTTTTTTTCCCATGAGGCATCCGTGGGTCTGTATGGATTAGCAGTGCTTCAGTAGATGCACAATATTATCTCTGGCAGATCTGAGAGCGTATTGTACCAGAACAGTAATATATAATCTGCACAACTGGTTAGATCATCTGGTGGTAATTCTATGAGAGCCGTGCCAGCTTACAATAGCTCAGAATCTTGTCCGTTATATTTTTCCCCTGTTAGATTATTCTTTAACAGTCAGGAAATATTTTTACCTGGCAAAACTACTTTAGACAGTGAATACGCTCTCTAAGATCTGAAGTCAGATATAAGAGGTGAGGTGCTGGTCATAATCTACAATGTGTGAAGCAGGTGGCTCGCTTCAAGCAGATAATCATCCCTGTAAGATCCTATGCTTTCTTGGAATGGATGCTGGGTATTCAGTACTGAGCTGGATGAACCTCTAGGTCTTTAGGGAATATGCTTCATTTGCCTGTGCTTAGTGTTTTCTCAAACAACATTAAAGTGCGCACAAGGGCTTGAATTACGTTCCGGAACAGTCTTACGTTAAGCCCAAGTTTCTGTCCTTGCCAAAGCACGTTGCAAGATTGGCATAAGAGTTTTAAAAAATCAAATATAGCTTTTTGCCCTCGGGCTTCTGAGTCTTCTTGGGTAATTGTTTCCACCTTTCTATCATTACCTGAGGGGGCTAGGGACTTACTTTTTTTTTTTTCCAGTCATATGACTCCAGAAATTGGATTTGTAGAAAAAAGGCCATGTTCTTCTAAATGAAGTATCCAGAGTTCTCCACAGGAAGAACAACAAATCTTACATCCATGCAGGAGCACCTTGACAAGAATTGGAGATGAGAATTACGGAAAAGAGTGCTTGGAGTTAGGTCAGATGTAAATTAGACATCATATAGGATGAGGATGAAATGCTGAAATTGATCTCACATAACTGAGCCTTGCTTGACAAGGGAAAAGCAGATAAAGCCTGTTTACTTAGTTATCTCTAGTAAGGGTGTTATGAGTCTGTGTAGATATCGTGGACTATGGAAAGTGTGGTTTTTTGTCCTGTAGCACCAGAAACACAGATCCGAGGAGGAGAAATAGGCCGTCTCAGTGAAAGGACTCTCAGGTGAAGCTGGAATACAGTGCAGTGACATTTATAGAGCTTCTCATCTTTGCCATCCGCTGAGAAAGTTCAGCACGGTTTCAAGTAGTATGAACTTTCAGCACCCTGAAGCGCCTGGTATTCCCTTGCTCTCCTCGTTTGCTGGTCTGTGGCAGTTTGCTTGAGTTCTGGGAATGTTTAAACAAACATCTCCTGAAACATCATATAAAGGTTGAGATTGTGAACTGAATCTTCTGAGGGCGCCCCTCGTTCCCCTGGGAAGTAAATACAGCCTGTGGAGGGCAAAACTGCGCTGGTGTGACACTGAGTAGTGCCTTGCACAGCCGAACTGCTGAGATGAGTGAGGCTGTTTCAGCGGCAGGGAACTGCTTGGTCTGAATGCTGGAATCTGGGCCTCCATTTTGGGGGATAGAAAGGAAGGATGCTAAGACTGATGCAGAGTGATATCCTGGGAATTTTATGAGTAGAGGAAGTAGTCTTTTTCAGAAAACACTATGTCCTAAAGGTGGGGTACTCAGACGAGAACCTTACTCAGCGTGATCTCTATGACTCCCTGTCCCCTATGGAAAAGTGTGACAGAGAATGTCTATTATGGGGCATAACGAGGCAAGATACGCAAGTGGATGTCTCTGGTATCCCAGTGGTGTGATTATCTCTTGATAACTACATCCCTCGCATACTCTTATGGGTTCAATAAATAGGTTTTTATTTTGTTAAGAGAAAGGATAGATTCCACAGTTTAATGCTGATCAGCACTTCCAGATAAGACATATAGTTCACATGGATTATAAAACTACTTTGATTGAAGAAGAATGCTGATAAAAGTAACAGGTAAATTAATCTTGGTTAACCCACAGTCCCAGAACAGTGGAGGGTGGTTAATTATAGCAAAGAACCTGAAATATCTTCCAAAGTATTGATTCAAACGGCTACAGAGAAGGCAGCATGCATACTAACAAACCTAAACAAATACAAATCCACTGTTGTTGCATAGATCAACATGACCATGCTGAACAGCGGAGCTGACACCGTTATAAACAGTTTCCGTGGCCAAATGGTGCAGCTGTTCTTGCCCCACTGGAAATTAAGACCAGATGGGATTTATAGACCTCCTCATCTTCACCATCAGCTAAGAAAGTTCAGAGAGGGGTTTCAAGAGGTATAAACATTCAGATTGGTGTGCACGTATGTGTTTTAGCGTAATTCTCTTCCCTAAAACAGTAGGAAGTTTGAGGACACAATGAAACTCTGAAGCACACCTGTTTGGTTCTTTTTTATGCTATTACACTAGTTTATATCCTTGTGGTTATACTGTGAAGCAGTCTTGAGATCTGCTACAGTTTTTCTACATGCTTAATAATTTCAGCATCCAAAGTCCAATCTTTCAATTCTTTGTGTTTCCAGTTAAGAAAGGCTTACCATAGCTGGCAGCAGGAAAAAAACCCAACACTGCCAGTATCCTAAGTGGCAGTATTTGTGTAGATGTTCTTCCATGTTTTGTTTGAGAGATGCATGGAAAGGTGCGTGGGTGTTGGCAGTTACTTGCTGACTTGATTTTTCTTATTTATCATACCCAGCTGGGACTTTCTAAGAGCCAAGGCCCAGAGCATACGGTGTCATGACTGGATGTTCCAGTTTAACATAAGGTTTTAATTTGTTTTTAAATCCTTTCCTACACCATTCAGAGGTAAGGACGGAAGTGTCCTCTTCACGGGAGGAACATCTCTAATTTCCACGTGGTACTTGTTCCTGTGCTGCCGAGAACTCCACCCTACTTACCTCAACTACAGAGATCGTCTTAAGCACTTTCTACAAACTTTTTAATGTTCACATACACAGACTTGTTGTAATCTTTCCAGCTGTATTAGAGATCTTGGCAACAAGTGGTGGCTATTGAAATACACTTCTGGACCCTACTCTCATAGTATCTAAACTCCTTGGGACAGCTAGTCTGTGATTTAGGGATGTATTCTTTTTTAGGAGGATCAGAATCATGAAGAGTAATTGCCTCAAGTCATGTTGGAAATTTGAAACAAAGGAAGGACCTGAATGTGAATCTTTTCACTCACTGCACTGGTGGATAAAGAATAAACAAGTCTTATCCTTTATTATCTGTGTTATATCTGTTCCCTATGAACTGCTGTAATACTTCTTCTTCATTTGCTGTTATTAAATGTAATTAGTTCATGTTGAGGAAATTGCAAGTGATCTCCGCTTGTTGTGTGTTCTTTGTTACAGGAGTCAAATATTTTGAGTCCAATAGAGGATGGGACCAAAAAACCCCAGATAGACAGCAATAAAAGCAATAACTACAATATTGTTAAAGAGGTCGGTGTATTTGTCAGAAATCTGCTTTGACATACTTGCTTGATAAGTAGGTTTAGTAATTATTTTGAAAGAATGTATTTCTGTGTGTCATGTCTGGTTCTTTACTTGCTTGCCTGCTTATTTATTTGTTTCTTTATTTATAGATTTTGATTCGACTCAGCAAACTTTGTGTTCAGAATAAAAAATGTCGGAATCAACAGCAGCGATTGTTGAAAAATATGGGCGCCCACTTGGTAGTCTTGGACCTTCTGCAGATACCCTATGAAAAGGTTATTCTTATAGTTTTAGTGGTGAAGAACATGAACTCAATAAAGGGAAAGGCCTCAAGAGGCCCGAGAATCAGTGTGAATATTTTTTTAAACTGAATTCAGTCAACTGTGGTACAAACATGAAATGACGATGCCATTTTCTACCTTAAGAATAATGAGCTTGGGCCTAAGTTTAAATATGACTGCCTGCACAGAATAGGTTTTATTAAGATCTTAGTGTTTACTGCCTCGGGTACCTGGATGTCACTGCTCTATCATCCCATTCCTGGAAGAGGCAGACTTTAGATCTGCAGTCACTTCACAGTAAGAAGTATTGATTTAATGGAGCTCTTGGCAGTGTATCTAGGTTCCACTGTTGAGTACTGATGTGAGAGCTATTGTAGATATGTAAGATCGACAAAAAGCTTTCAAGGATCAAGTCTGAAATAATTTCTTTGTTTCTGTGGTGGAAGCCTCTAACCTAGTTCCACTTGCAAGTTTTTCAGAAGATAACATTTTTGGCATTGAGTCTACAAATGAATGATCCAGATAGCCTTTTAGAGAGCACCCCTTTCTAGATCTTATAGGAAGCACTGAGAGGAGTTAAAACCTCTTCTGGGCTACGTTTTCCTGAGCGTTACCCACTAACATTATGATGTAGACACTGGGTTCAGCTACCTTTAATAAAATAGTGCTTGTCCGTATAGGTGGTTCATCAAATCATAGTTAGAATACTAGATGAGAGGAATATATAATGGGGATGAAACTAGACATATATTTGTGTGGGAGGATGTGAATGAACATATATATTTGTGTAGATGTACACACGCACGCACACATATATCTGTTTCCGTATGTAGCTATAGAAAAGCCAAAGCTTTTCAAAAGCTTAAAATCAGTGCAGGCTAGAGAGCTTTTTTTTTTTAAAAAAAATCAAGCCACTTAGCGCTTTTTAAAACTAGGAAATTACATCCATGCATGAGGAAGTCTTACTTTGAGTTTGTGCTCTTACCTGTAACACCCTATGGTCAAGTTGATTCAGCGTAAGGTACAGCCACTAATGGACTCTGAAGGGAACTAGATCAGTTGCTATTGCCTTCCCTGTAAAGGCTCAGCAGAATTGGTTTGTTCCTGGCTGAATTCACTTGGTGTGGTTTTAACCAGTATGTTTAGGTAAACCCATCTGATTTTGTTTGCCTTTTCGTTTTGCAGAGCGATGAAAAGATGAATGAAGTTATGAATCTAGCCCACACTTTTCTTCAGAATTTCTGTCGTGGAAATCCTCAGAATCAAGTTCTCCTCCACAAAAATCTCAACTTGTTCTTAACTCCAGGGGTAAGTATTTCATTTTAAGGAGACTATCGTAACTGGAAGTAAATTTGGACTTTCTGACAGTGGCAGTGCTAAATAAATAATATCATTATGCTCTCTCTGCCTTCTCCTCTGTCCTTGTGTTTTCTCCCTTATTATTCTCTTCTCTCTCCTGTCTTTTCTCCCTTATCATTGCTTTTTATGTCATTGTTTTTAATGCTGCCATTTTAAAAGTGGAAAACAATATTACCTGTGGGGTTTACTGGAAACGTCTATGAACATGTGTCAGGTCATCATATCTTGTTTAGCTTGACTCTGATCTTATTCATCCTAACTCACAGGTGGACTATAAATCAAGGTAAAAGATGGTGTGACTATGCTGTCATGAAGCTTTTGTGACAGCAGAATCAGACCCATACATTTTTGTTGTTGATGCCTCTGTTTGATTCAACTAATCTAAAATTCGATCTTTTATTAAATAATTTTCTTTACAGTAAACCTCTTTGTCACGGTCCCTTTGTGTATATATGTATGTAAGTGTTTACAGATATAGTTATATAGAATGACACTTCGCTCAGTGGCAGATCTACTGGGCAAAACATGCTTTTATTAGAAAGAGTGTGAGTATTAGGATTGGAAACCCCTGGCCTGTGTACAGTAGGAAGCATTTGTTCTGTTATTTTTTATTTATGCCTTTTTTGTCAGTTAGTGAAAGGGTCTGAGCTGACCACAGCGGGGACCAGCGCTCAGACTCCATCCTATCTAACAGTGATGTTTAACTCAGGTGCCTGCTTGCACTTGCATCTCTGTTCTTTTGAAGTTGATCTTCTGATCATCCCAGTTATTGTGCTTTTGTTCACATTGTGGAGCAGACTTGGTGTGGATTCCTTTCAGATGACACTAATCATAAAGGGATATGACAGGAGTACACCTGACCCTCATGAGACTTTAGTCCAAGGGACCAAACTAGACGAAGTTTGAAGCAAAAAGCCCCAAGAATGCATAAAGTCTGGATGCTGGGTCCTCAGCAACATCCCTTTCTTGTTACAGATCTGTTCCTCTTGAACTGTGCTACTCACCAAAAGAAACATAGCCTTAGGCTCCCTCTGAAGTTAATGTGGAAAGAGATGTTCTCTCAGACAGTGATCAGACTGCATGTGCAATGATTTGCCTGCTGGAAATGCCTGCCTCTGTTAACTATAGAAGGAGCCAGAGGTAGCTAATCACCTTACTTGGTTGCTTAAATGCAAAGTTTGATGGTGAACGTGGTCTCAGTCGTCTTGTATACCAGAGTCCCTACAGAGTGCTCTGGCACCGTGTTTTCACCTTCCACATGGGCACAGATTTTGTTTACATCCACTTTGGGACCGTTTTGTACTAATAGGAAAGTGTGGAGAAATCCCATCGTAAATGAAAGCTAGGCCCTAAGGTCGCTGCTTAATCGCTGTGCTTGTGCACGTTGGACTTTTCCAGCTTCCCTTTACCAATGTGCCTTTCTATAGTCTAGGGTTCTGGGAATCTTTCAATCTCAAAACAAATCTGTTTTGATTTTAATCTCTTTAGCTCCTGGAAGCTGAAACCATGCGGCACATCTTCATGAATAATTACCTTCTGTGTAATGAAATTAGTGAACGAGTGGTGCAGCACTTCGTACACTGCATTGAGACCCACGGCCGTCATGTGGAGTACCTGCGTTTCCTGCAGACCATTGTGAAAGCAGATGGCAAATATGTCAAAAAATGCCAGGACATGGTAATGACAGAGGTAAGTTGAAGGTTTCACATGTTAATTACTCACGTGATCTCTTTTTAACACACCAGTATTTTGAGGCTGCTTTTTCTGCTCTTGACTGCCGATGGGATATAGTGGCATCAATGCTTTATAATTGTAAACGGTATCGCAAATAATGAATATTTTAGCAGACGTTTTTGGGAGTTTAATCTAATTTTGTAAGGCCATCTGTATAACTACTAGAAAGAAAACATGAGTGTTAGCATGGTGATACAGAGATGTCTATTTGTAGATGATGTAGCATGGAAATCTCAGAGTTACATAAACCTTCATTTTCCTGTACTGTAATTTAGGATCCAATTTACACAGCAAACTTGCCATATTGTGGCATGGTTTTGCCATTTAAGAAGCTCTTACCTCTATGGATTTGTCTAAATAGTGTTTTAGACCACTTTTTTAGCACATAATCGTGTAACAATTCTAGGTACTGGTTTCTGCTTTTGTTTATTTTATTACAGAGTATTTCTCTGATACTAGTTGTGCTACTCTAGCTTTAACTAGCTAGATTTGGAGTCTGACCCGGTAAATTCCACAGAGTGGTTTGTGAACAAATCTTTATGCCAATAAATTTACTAGGAAAATACCTAATTGACTTCTCTGCAATTAGGATTTGATATATAGTGTGCATGATAAATGAAGTCTTCAACTTGCAGACACTCGCGCATTTAACTGTAATTATGTTAACAGTTCAGTGAGATTAATAAGTGGGTAAAGTTGAATATGGTGAAAAGTCCAGGTAGGATCGGAGTCCAAGGAACATTTTGCTTTACCTTGTAAAATGCATTTTTTTGGTTTTTTTTTTTTTTTTCGAAGAAACATCTTCACAAAGAAAGCAGAGATAAGCTCTAGTTGTGGTATGAACAAAACTAAACCCTGCTGAAATTTTGTTCCGCGGCAACAAAAAGGAAAAACTTCTAATTAAGAAAATAAAGCTTCAGCCTACATGGATAACCTTTAATGGAATCCACTTCAACCTTTTCAATTTGACTGAAGTGTACTAACATGCAATATCGTTTTCAAGGCTTTGATTTACATAATTCAAACAGTTCTTGTGCCTTTGTGCTTTTAGATTTTTTTCCCCATCCACCGCAGCTTCTTGTAGGTTTTTGCTTTCTCATCAAACAAAATTTTTAGAGTTTTCTCAATTCAAATACATTTTGTTACTGACCTACAATAGCACAAAGATAAATTGTCATAGTGTACATTTTCAAGCTGACTGCATGATGAAAATCGAAATGAGCTCGTATGTGACATTTACATTATGAGTCCTGCAGGAATTTGCTGGGGGGAGAGAGCACCCCTGTTTTGATGAAAGAGGGTAAGATGACCTGTTTTAAAAAAAACGTGAGAAATTATAAGTAACTATGATTTGTTAGAAAAGGATGCTAATAGTGAAATTTGAATGAGGCTTGAAGGGCAATCCAGTATAAAGGGAACCGTGTAGCAAATGGTTGGAACTTGCCATGGAGTCAGGACAGTTTCCCAGTAGACAGCTGAGATGTACTTTGTGACCTTAAACAAGTGGTGTAACTTTTTCTGTGCCTCCAGATGGGGCGTGTAAACAATTTACCACGAGACAAGATAGATGTGAGTGTACGGCATGCCTCAACTGCTCCCGTGTTTTCCTTTACCCGCGGGAAGTATACTGTAGCTTATTCCTGTTTACTTGGAGTAAGGGCTAACCTGATCATATTTACATGTTTTAGAAAGTGCCTACAGATGAAGGAGCACCATTGTGAAAGAGTACTTCCATCAAATACGTTGAACGCTGCCAATCTGGCTTATTCACTTGTTCTCATATCCTTGGTCCCCGCGTCTGTAGACTGCTAGTAAAGCTGCTTACTGACCTGAAAGGTTCCTTAGGGCGCTTTTTCTCATTACAGGCATGCTTTGAGGTTCCTGGAAGAATAGTGCCTATCAGTGCAAACATTATTACAAACGGAAAAGCAGAATTTACTTTTGAACCAGATCAATGTGGCGGCACAGTTTTCTATTATCTATAGTATTCTGGAGTGATACATTGCAGAGCATCAACAGCTGCTCCGATACTGACCAACCTTCATTATACTTGCATAGAGTTCTTAACTTGTTGAAAATACACTTTAGTGGACGAAGATGCTGCTGGGGTTTTTTGTGGCTTTTTTTCCTCATCACCGATGGGAAAATCCATCACTCGTGATGCTAAGTGAGAACTTTGTCTAACACTGGATACTTCTCTACCTTGCTTGCTTTTAAAGGGTCATCATTTTGTATGCTTGAGTCAATGTTTGGATGCCCTTTGCAAATCACATTTAAAAGTGAATAACTTGGGGAAAGGGGATGACATCTTCTGTCCTTACATTTATGATGATTACCTTGTCCCTCTTAGCTCTTACTGTACCGATGCAACATTGTCTGCTTTAGCTTGTGGTTCCTCACAGTCAGTATGTAGCAAGCATGCCACGCAGCATCATGTTTCACAAGTTCACTGTCTCCTGGTATTTCTTCCAACCTTTATTTCTTCCTCATTCATCAGCGATAGGTACATGAAAGGATGAGGGGTCAGTTTGACTTGATATGATAAAATATCAAGCAGTACTGGTATGTGTTAGGTCGGATTTGACAGAAGAGGGTAACTCTGGGGGAACCTGGAAAGAGTCGTCTTCCCTCTCCTCTGTACAAAACGTACACAAGTGGAAAATAACTATGGGAATGAACAACTTAGTAGAAAGTGACAGAGCATGTACCTTCCCACAGGGCTTAGTGGGGATTTTTTTATTATTTATATAAGTGAAATGTCCTGAGGCATAGTATTCCAGACATCAGTATTAAAAAGTTAGATCAATTTTCCAACATTTTGAATAGTCAAATATTTGAATTGAATAATATTCCCTATTTCTTTGCCACCGAGTGCAATGAAATTAATGTCTGGGTCCCTGTACTGTCTCCTTCCTCCCTCCCAAGAATCTGTCCATTTAAAAACATATTTCCTGTCCTGTGGCTTCTCCAGAAAATATCTATTTTGAAAAGTCATGAGTAGAAACATTTTAAAAAAAACCCAAAGATAAACAGGAAAGACTGAATTCGCAATTCACCCCATCGAGTGAATGTTGTCAAAGTAAAAATAAGCAAGAAACGGGGAAAACACAATCAGGAAAGTTGTACATTCAAAATTTGAAATATTGACGCCCTGGCAAACATAATGAAATGTTTCTGGACTTTTCATACTTTTAAGTTCCTCTGGGAGACTAATTTTCATTCCTGCTTTTACTGCTTTCCCGTTTCTCAACAGCTCCACCAACCTTTATTTCTACCCTTGAATTCAGTAAGCTAGGATTTCATGTCATGTATAGCATTGGATATGTCAAGTGCCTTATTCACAAAATACGTACGGCCATTGTGCTGCCAAGGTGTATTCTGTACTAGGAAGGTTTGTAGGAGCTTATTTTTCGCCTGCATTGAGAACGCATTAGGCTTAAAATGAAAGTGATGGAGAGAAGACAGGACTGCTGTGCTGTCCCAGCTCCACTCGAGCTCACAGAGCAGCGCTGGCAGTAGGTATGGGGGGTTCAAACCAGGGTTAGAACAAAACTTTTCTGAGAGATCTGCTGAGATGAGGCTGCCAGCGTCCACCTCTGCTCTGCATCCTCTTGACATGAGCAATGCACTTGCAGAAAAATCAAATATTTATCACATTCCGTTTTCTGTTAAATGGAAGTGCTGGCATGACACTGACAATGTTAAGACCCACCTGCCAAATTTGCATCGGTTGGGAAGAATCGTCCTCTGTTCCCGATGCTGAGCAAGGGCACAGAAGAGGTTGGTTAAATTCCGGGTGAACCACAGGCTTTTTGTGTGAGATAGCACAGAAGATTTAATCTCTCTGCACCTCAAGTCCCTATCTATAAAAGAGGGATAATAACGCATCCTGGCCTCACAATAGCAGGTGAGGGTAATTAATTAACTTCAAACAAACACTGAGATAGCAGGAATAATAAGGATGGTGTACCGTCTTAGGTAAACACAGAGCTACATAGAAATTAAACTTCAAATTCACCTTGCATTAACTCATGCCTTGGTGAGTTATTCCAGATTTGCACTTATGTAGATAAGAGAAGTTTGTCTTGGATATTGTTTTGACATGTGCTTTTGGTAAGCCACATCAGAGTAATTTTTGGTTGGTTTTTTTTTTTTTTTTTTTCACTTAGACAGTCTTTGTATGCTTAAAGGTAGAACAAAATAAGAAATTAAGAAAATCATAGAATCATTTAGGTTGGAAAAGACCTTTAAGATCATTGACTCCAAAATGACTGCAGTGCAGGGTGCTTAAAACTTTGTGGTATCTTTTTCAGCTGATAAATGGTGGTGAAGATGTGTTGATATTCTACAACGACAGAGCATCCTTTCCAGTGCTACTCCAAATGATGTGTTCAGAGCGAGATCGAGCAGACGAGAGCGGACCCTTAGCGTATCACATCACTCTAGTGGAATTGCTAGCGGCTTGTACAGAAGGAAAGAATGTATACACAGAGATCAAGTGCAATTCACTCCTGCCGCTGGATGATATAGTAAGGGTAGTGACCCATGAAGACTGTATACCTGAGGTAAGATTTCACAGAATGAGGAAGCAGACTTAACGTTTTTAGAAACTCAGAAAATGTTTTGTTGTTTATAATATATTGACAGGTTGAATATTGGCACAGAAAACAGGCAGGAAACAGGTGGTGTTTGCTAAGGTGAATACATGAGAAAGGACAGCCAGTATTTTCTTAAACAGAAAATTCCTTGTCCCTTATGCTGTGATTGTCAGCTTTTTGGGGCAGACGCCTTGTTTTGTTTTCCTCGGTTTGTCCAGCCACTCTGAGTTTAATGCTATGATAACTTCTGGCCGTAGCCGCGAAGACTCAGCTGAGTGGTTGGTCAAGCCAAGGTTTTACTGCTGCCTGGACTTGTTGGAAATGATGGGTTAACATTCTGGCCATGCTAAAGTCAGTGAGAGTTTTGGGTGAAGTCTCATTCTATTAAATTCAATTGCAGTCCAGCAAATGTTTTTATTCACTGCATATCGAGGCCCAGTTCTGCAGCTACTACTGGTCATGCTCCAGTAGGACTGTGATACCTCACGCTGATCAGAAGGGGAAGGTTTGTTTGCACCAGACCTGTTGTGATCAAAAGAAATCTTTTCACAGTCTTTGCAAGGAACTTGCTCTGGCCCTGTGTATCGGTCGGATGGATTTCTGCAGGCTGTCTGGTGGAAAAATGTGGCTCATTTCAACAGAACTAGGACCTGCAGGAGTAAAAACTCCCACCACGCTGTGAAAAAGTCCCCTTGTGATCAAGTGATTCTTTTCTTAAAAAGAAAAATGTGTGCTTTGCTCAGAAGTTCCTCCTAACATTAATTTCAACAGATGCTAATTAAAAAAGCCCAAACGAATGAAACCTAAAAGTCTGACGCGAGTTTTTTCCTGAGTGCGTTAAACGTATGCAATTGTCTCCTCTCCTTTGACTGTGATAAGAAATTTTCAGTGTGGCTACGTATGTTTAATCTATACATCCCAGGCACTGGATATCCGTTTTTATGATGTGCACATGCAGACTTGTAATGCAGGAGAGGAGTGAGGCTGCAGTCCTCCTGCTAAGCCCTGTGCCGCTGTGGCTGCAGTTGCAGCGCTGCACAACCGTTCTCTTCCGTCTAGACCCGAGTTACGCCCGCCCTGAACGCAAATGCTGCATTAGGATTGTGGGAATATGGGGACTGCAGGCCCAGCTCTGCTGAAGACATTTTTTTGATATTTGGCAAGCCTGTCACAAGGCATCAACCCACAGCCGTCAACTGGCAGGAGTGCAGGGGTGTCCTGCATTTTGACAGCTCCTGGCTTCGGAGCCAGGCCCTTGTAGTCTTAATATGATTTAAATATCAGGTTTATTATTGGCTTGTTTTGTGGGGGTTTTGTCGTTAGAGTAAGAGAATGTTTGCAAAAAACTTTTCCATTTTTTGTTATGTTATCTTTCAGTAGGTACGTTAATGCATTTGTTGCCGTGCTTCTCCTTAAATCTCCTTAAAACATACGCATTATTACTGTTATTAGGGTTTGTTAGTACTTGAAGGATCATCTTTATCCAGATAGAATACGTCATGTTAATGTTTTTTACTGTTCTATTTCAAATTGTTTGTGTTTTTGCTGTTCCTGCAGGTGAAAATTGCCTATGTTAATTTTGTTAATCACTGTTACGTGGACACTGAAGTGGAAATGAAAGAAATCTATGCCAGTAACCATATTTGGAAGTTATTTGAGAACTTCCTGGTTGATATGGCAAGGGTAAGCTTCATGAGATGTTAAATATTACAGTATAGTCATGGGTGACAGCTGAACTGGCAATAATTTTTTTTTTGTGAACTTCTTTTATTTTGTGAACTGATTTTTTTTTTCAAAGTTGACAACAGAATAGGTGTGAGGAGTTTTTTTAACGAATGGTCATTTCTAGGTTATTTATCACCAATTACCCTGCTAATTACCTGCAGTTTTCCCTTTCTAAAAGGGCATCTTGGGAACCCATGTTCCTTTCTCTTTTCTTCCAGAAAAATAAATTGGATACACGTACAGGGTTGAGAGTCTCTGTATGTCTTCTGGGAATATGTGTTACATGTCATTGTCGTGGTGACTAAAAAAAAAAAACAACCCCCATCCGTAATCTTCTTGCTTTACTCTGTTAGTACAGGGAGGATTGGGGGATCAAGAAGTTCTTTGGCTCATGTTCCTTCTTTAATCTACCTTTGGCCTGTTTTTTGTCTTTTATTCTACTGTCACTACATTCTCACTGCTGACGCGACGGGTAGTGTAAAGCTATGGACTTTCAGCATACTGATTCATATATAAACTATAGACTGCAAGGTGATGGGGCACAGTTAGTACCACAGGCACTCGGTTCCTGTGTACCTTAGTGAGCTTCACGGTGTCATCAGTTGTCGAATTAAGTTTCAAGTCAGAAGTTGAATTAGGCTTCCATTCCCTGGTATTTTGGAGGCAGAAAACGAGGGAAATCTTATGACTTCCAGAAGGATAAAATACAACAGTAGAGCTACGAGGGGAAGCCAGTGTGACAAAATGATTACAGCTTACATTACATATCTGTTTCTAGGAGGTTAATGCTTCTTGTAAGAGCCTAACATTAATACCAACTAATGGAGTTGCTCTTTCTGCTGAAGAAGTAGAACCACAGGTTTTTGGTGGCTGGTGGACTTTGTATTTGATCCTTGATGCTGGATAGTATTTTGGAGATGTTATAGAGCATGTTGTCATAGCGTATGCCTATCTTTTCCCAGTCCACAATCCATTACATTTTATAATCCTTGAGGTCTCACTCCTTGCATTCTTCATTTTGATGAAATAAAGAATCTCAATTCAGTCCTGCAGTGGACATTTACCCCAAAGTAATAGTGTGCCACAAAATAATTTATTTGAAACCTAGTGGGAGAAAATACCATAATACATAAAATACTAAAATACATAAAATACTAAAATACATAAAATACTAAAATACATAAAATACATAAAATACTAAAAGAAGAATAAACACAAAGACTCGCGCAGTACGATAGGCACTGGGATCTGTTCATTTCTCTGTGAAACAGAAAACTTATAAACGCTTGGGTTTTTTTCTTCATTTTTTTCCCAGAAACAGGTTAAGACAGGGATGTTTGTGCTCCCTTTTTTTGGTGGTAGACATTTTCAGCAGTAATGAGACCTCTACAAATCCTGTTTTCTGCTGTTTATCTTGTCTCTGTGGTTGTGTTCTACAGTGACAGTGTCTTCTGGAAAAAACAAGCTCATTTAAAAATTAAGATCAGAAACCTCCTGGGAAAGGGGGATTCTAATTTTTAACCTTGCTGGTTTTACCCCAAGAAGTATTTTTCTCCTGTTTAATTTCCTTTCAGGGTTGCCCTTTCCTGATGCGTCCTGGCCCTGACCCTCCAAACCGATTACCCTCCCTAGTCCTTGAACATGACCAATTTTGTTTCCCCTTGGGCTAGAAGCAGAGGTGTAGAAAGAGGGCTCTGTACACAGTTCCCTCCATGAGCCTGGAGACAAACTGCACAGTGCCAAATGACGTGGGTTTGTCCTGATGCTGGTGACCACTGAGCTTGTTTTCATATACCCTTCTCATAACAGAAATTAGACTCCAGGTCTTCAGAGGTGAAGAGTGAATCTATTATTAATGCTATTTTTTGTGTACGTGTACGCTGTTGGCACCGAATGGCAAAATGCAGGTTTATTTTGCTCTCCTGCAAAGCCCTCAGGGCAGGTGCCTAATTAGTCCTTTTAATTTCCTGGTTAACAGCTAAAAGAACTAAAAGAACGCGTCAGAAGCGCTCTGGCCTGTCCTGCTCTTCAGTCGGCCCCGTGGGTTGCTGTCTCTTCCAGGTTATTAAGTGTATTTGTTCAGGTTAGGTTTTCTGGGGCCCAGGCAGAGCCCGTGTGTTATAAATACATCAGCGTTATGTAGCTATCAGGACAGTTAGACTGCTGTCAGCCTCATGAAAGATGTTACAATAGCTTTCAAAGCATTTAGAAAAAGAGCCCTTTGATCCTCTGTGTTCCAGTGAGCTAAAAAGGATGCTTTTGTGTGGGGGAAGGGGAAATGCTTTTCTTTAGCTGCTACAGATGCCTGTCACTGGGTGAGTTTGTGAGCTTTTGAGTCTGAGTCTGTTATTAGAGAGCACTAAGGTGAAAGACGGAGAGTGTTATCCTCAGGTTGGATTCTTTCCTGTTTTAATATTAAAAAAAAAAGAAAGGAGTAACCAATTTTTTTAACCTGTATCTGGATCCAGGAAGGAAATATTTAGTCCCCAGCCGTCATTCTCTTTCAACAACATGATACATTGCAAAGCAGGCATAAGGCGGATTCATGTATAAATGCAGTTTGCCAAAAGCAGTTGCGCTTTCAAAGGCACCCTGTTTTTACAGTTTCTGCCAACCTACTTTCTGCCGTGTATGACTCAAAGCGTTTGCACTAAGCAAAGTGGGTGCTGCTGAAGGAGAGGCTTCCCTTTGCTGCGTGTGGCCCAGCCTGTAAGTCAGCAGCTGTAGTCTGAGCAGGATTAAAGAAAGAGCCAGGATCTGACAGCTGTAAAGTCATCCTGGCTTTCTCTGCAGAATTTTTGAAGTATTATTCATGTGAGTTTTGGTCCCAAAGCCTCTTAAGAGGTTTTTAAGCACTGCTTTCTCAATCCTCATCTCCCGTTTCATGCATTTCAGTTTTTTTCTTCCACGGGGAAACATCTTTCAGTCCCCAAAGGGCAGAGGGATAAGAACAAATGAGAGGATTTCCAAATTCCTTCTGCGCTGGGAATTTTTCAGACTGGTGTTGGAGCAAAGTGTCACCCTCACATATGGCTCTGCTTTTTAAGCAAGCGAAGGGAAAAGCTTAAAAGTCTTTTGGAATTTAGTTTTGGCAATTTCTGAATTCACCGTGCTAGCACTGCACAGCTCCCTGTCTTCCCATTGGGATTGCAAGTGCTGAGTCTCAGGGCTACTGGTTCCAGCCAAAATTGGCATGCAGATTAATTAAAAGCAGAAGACTTTCAAGAGGTTTTTAGTTCTATGATCTTTTTAAAAAGTAAAATAAAATCAAAAATTATTATTAACAGGACCTGTTACCTCCACGAGGACTGGGGGTGTTGTCATACTTTTCCCAAAACTGAAGGGCTGAGGAGTTTGCTATTTCAGTTTAGCCACTGTTGCTTCTCTGATCAAAACCTTTACTTTCCTGCCGTGATAAAAAATGCGCTATGTGGGGGCATGACTTGTTTATCTGACGCATTTTGGAAAAGCAGACAAGCAAAGCTCCTCAAGATGCCTCATTTCTGTGGTCCCAAGTTTCTTTGGCTATTCCTCTGCCTACCATATGACAATGCTTGTGTGTTATACTCAAAATGCTTTTGCGTTCCTGTGAGCTGTATCTTCCCCTGAACATGGGTGCTTTTGAACATCACAGCAGTAACCTTCCGTAAAACGTTCCTGGTGAAACTGCTGCCTTGTAGTGTCCAAGCGTGACAGTGTCAGCGTGTAATTAGACAGCATGTTTGCCCTGTGTGAGGTTCAGGTGCGGTGGATTATCTTTCTTCTTCTGTCACCAACTTTTCTCTGTGACCTTAAGCAATTCACTCAGCTTCTCTGGACTTCAGTTCCCCATCCACAAAGCGATGTAACAGTAAGTATGTACTCCAAAGGTTCATGATGGTGTGTTAAATGCTCAGATAGTAACGTGAAGGCTACCCCAAAGGTCTATAAACAAAATAAATTCTGCTCTTGCATAGATTCCCCAGAACATTACAGTAGTCTGTGGCTTGCATAGGTGAAAGAGAAAACACCTTTGCCTTTCATTTCTTGTTCAACATGACTAGAACTGCTTATTTAAAGGCTGTTGAAGAGGTTGTCCGAGTGTCTTGCCTTCCTCACCGTGTTTGGCTCTCTGGAGACTCCTTTTAGCACTGTTTTACAAAGTCAAAATGATTCTGTATGGATGTCCAAAAATGTTGAAAAGAAATAAAGAAATTAAAGAAATACTGAAGGATGTAATCCACCCCAGTAATTTTTTCCTTTCTTTAAGCATGACATCTTTATGCAGCACCAAACTTTTAGTGTTGTACCGAAGGGTGTCTTCAGGAATCTTTTGTACAAGTCCTCCCACCATTTAATCCTCCTTCTGTGCTCCAGAGTTGTCCCAGTACTATCCATTCTCTTCTTTCATTGTTTTTTGCCTGTCTTTCGTATTTTCCCCAAGTGGCTTTATAAGTAATGCTGTCTGTCTTACAGTTTACAATCCTAAAGGCTGTTGGTATTGACTATGCTATTTCCTTTCCTTCCCTCTTTTTTAAACATTTTTCCTGCAAATGAGCTTCACCTTCGCCACCCATTTGTGCTGACTGATCGTAGAGAGAAGTTAAAACATTACATGAAATCTTTCTAACCTAAAGTGTTTGTCTCAACTGTCTCTTCCAACCTAGCCCCCCAGTGGGAGGAAGGGCCCATTTTCTTCTTGAATCTGTCTAAATGTGTAAGTGGCATGCAATGTGCTGGTTCAGGAGAGAAGGAGATTCAAAAGACAATGTGGACCTCCAAGAAGAAAGATAAGCTATCACAAATACAGCTCGAACTCTAAGTTAGTTATCTCTGACAGACTTCTGTATAAAAATAACTTATTTTTGTACTAAGAACACATATTACATGTGTTGTAATAAATACAAAATAATAAAGCTTGCTTATGTAAAAGACTAAACCTCATTTTTTTTCCTCCTTCTTCCCTGTAGGTTTGTAACACAACCACAGATCGTAAGCATGCAGACACATCTCTGGAGAAATACGTCACTGAACCTGTAATGAGCATTGTGAGTGGCTTCTTCAACTCGCCATTTTCAGATAACAGCACCAGCCTCCAGGTAAGGAAAAGAGAAACAGACAAATATGTAATCAGACCATTAATGAGATACCTTCTGCTAGCCAGATAGGAATGCTATATCTTTACATCCGCCTTTAATTTCACTGTCCCCTCTCATGCCACTGGCTAGCAGTTTAATTCCTCTTTAAAACACTTAGTCTTAATTTTTTACCCCTACAGCTCTGAACCATCAGACAGCTCAATATAGTCAGATTACTCCTGCTTCTGGTGAATTTATTGGAGAGGGTATCTTTGCAGAATCAAGGTCTATCTTTGTGTGAGAAAAATGCTTTGTCCTATGACAAAAGAGACACATACCTGAGAACTGGGAATACTTCACTGTCCTTCTGCTCTGTACTGTGTTTGCTTGATATCAGTGGCGATCTGAGGAAAAACCCATGATTTGGCCTTTTTAGGGGTGCAGCATTGATTCCTGCTTCCTCCTGTCCTGAAGAGCAAAGAGAATTTAATGGAGTTGTACGTTGAGTCTACAAGCTGAAAACCTCTTGCATGTGGTGTACATTGCGTCAGACCTTAGGGCAGTTGTGAGGAGATGCTAAAGGGTAAAATTCCATGTTTATCTATTTGTTTTCAGACACATCAGCCTGTTTTTATTCAGCTGCTGCAGTCTGCTTTTAGAATTTACAACTGTACCTGGCCAAACCCAACGCAGAAAGCCTCGGTGGAGTCATGCATCAAGACTTTGGCTGAAGTGGGTAGGTGCCAGGTTTTACTTCCATTATTGTTCTCTGTGTTTTAAGATCAGACTTACTTGGGGTTGAACAGTTTTTAATTTGACGCTACCATCCTGAAATTGGTATTGGTGATTTCAAAAATCCCACTTTCTGAGGCTAAATTCTTCCTCTTTTTGTAACTCGTTCAGTTCTGTCCCATCAAAGAGGGTTGTTAGGTGAATCCCGTACGTCAGAGAGATGTTTGCCAAGTGAGCGATGGTTGAACTTTACCTCAAGCACGTTGTAATAGCCAACATAAGCTATGAGAAAACCTATGCATTTCTGGTTGTGCTGGGCTACATTCGCACAAGCTGTTGTAAGCAGTGACACATAGCGATTGTGCATCCGAGGACACCCATCTTTTTCCCCTCAGTTCCTGGCAGACGCATGCGTTATTGTCAGTCATGTCCCTGGGCTTCTTCAGGTTTTGTCCCATCAGGGAGTTGGGGATGGAAACCACAATTGTGCCACTCCATAGCTTCTCTGCTTACTCCTCACCATCAGGCCCACTCATTTACTGCCGTTACACAGTCAGCCTTGCACCTGCACTGAGATGAAATTTGGTCCTCAGGGCAGCTAATAAGTTACATGCTTTCAAATAAACTCAAATGCCGTGTTAAAGTTGGAAGATTTGAAACTTCTTATCCTAAAATAAAAAGGGTTCTTCACCAGTACATAGCTAAGACTGGCAAAAATTCATTCTTCAGTTAAATTTCTGTGAATACAATTTTAAAGTCTTCTGCCATGACAGAAAAAAAGGATTATTCAATATAGTGTCTAAAAGTCAGTCATTCTGATTACTTGTAGAATAAGGTTCTGCTCAGTGTGAATGAAAAGTGAGTAGAGGCCGAGATATATAGAAACTGGCTAAATTCTATTGTTGACGCAATTTTTAAAAAGTTTTAATAAATAGTGATAGAACAATATGAGAGGGTCGCTTAACCATCTGCAGCATCTGTGGCATTGCAACAATCGCCTCTCTAAATTTAGATTTTGGAATAGCTTTACAGGAGTATCGTTTCACACTTCAGCCAAAACACCTCATTAACTTTTTGTGTGACTGAGAATAAGCAGTTACCTAAAAACTTAGAAACCTTCAATTTCTTTATTTGTTGTGCAAATGATTTAATTACGGGTCCATCTGGCAAGAGAACTTTGGAAGTTGAAGACTTATTTCCTTTATGGTACAGCTTCTACAGTCTCAAATAAAGCTCTACCCCTACAAATCCTTGTTTGTGTGTTTAACACTTACATCCCTGCTCCTCCCTGGCAGTTCTGGAAAGAGTCATTGATAAATTACTTCCTTTGGGAGTCTGGGGAAAGGGGGAAGAAGTAGGTCGGAGTGAGAGTATTTTTGAGACCAAGCATGCCCTGTTTGTACTTCTAGACAGCTTGATGTCTTAACTTCTGTAGAGCTACACCTAAAATCAAACTCTAGCTCAGGGAGGTCACTGCGTTATCTCACCGAAATGAAGATATTTGGCGACACCCGAGCATAGTGCCGAGACAGCCAAGCTGAACTCATCCCCACAGCAGCCCGACAGGGAAAACATGGGTCACCTTAATGGGCTGTCAGATCCAGCTTCTTGGCCAGGAGCAACAGCATGTGAAAGGGCTGGTGGTCTTTGGTAGTAGTCGTCTGCGTGCCTCTTGCTCCTGGGGGAACCAGGGCGGAAGCCTGAATGCAAGGCATAGCTGATGTCTGAAGTTTTCTTCAGATATGTGACTTTGTTCTCTATTTGGTGAATTTAATTCCTACTTCCGCTGTAGTCTTTTCTTTCATTCCTTTTTCTGTTTTATGGAGGTGGTTTTACAGGTGGGTTTTTTTATAAGTACGCTCTTGTGCCGTCCTATGGGTCCAATCGCCTCACTACTCTGGCTTCCCACCCATCGGACCCCAAGCCATGCCTTGGGCACTCTCAGTTGTGGCAGCGTGGGGCTGAGCTGCTGGCAAAGGCTGTCACCCTGTGTCCTCCTCTGTGCCGTCCCTTCGGCAGCAGCAGCAGGGCAGGGAGGCTGGGCATCGCCTCGGAGGGGCCATGGGCTGGCAGCCTCAGAGCTGCCCCCTGAAAGCACGCGTTAGCATGCACTTTACCGATCTCCTTGCCCATGTCATAATAACTGTTTAAGGATTCATCACTAATATCAATATCGAGCACGATAAAATTGCATTGTGCTGTGTTAGCAGATTACCACACATTTTTATTTGGTGTTTTATTTGACAGTGCAGAAAGAGGGTATAAGGGAACCAGTGAGGGCCATTTCCCCAAAGAGCAAGTTAGTCAGAGAAGAAGTGGAGTTTTTAACAAACACCCCTGTGCAAAAGTTTGGCTGCCTAGCAGAGATTTTAACCACTGGTGATACTCACTATTTTTAGGCACGGTGCCAAATGCGGCTTGCTGGGGCAAACTGAGTAGGCCTGCTCTGCTCCGCTGAAAGCTTTAGAAAAACTGCCCCAGCTGGGGGTACCAGAGGCTTTTAAAATTGAGGCCCTTTTTGTGATGACAGTGTGTGCCCGGTGCCTTTCTCTATCGGGTGTTTCACTGCACAAAATGGTGCTTCTCTTTCAGAAGGCAGAGGTTTCTTCCATCATACAAACAGGGCAGCCTTTTTTTGCCTCTTTTGCTGTCCGTGTATGTGGACTAGGTTTGGATTTTGGCTAGGCATCTGTGAGCACTCTTCTGCCTTTTTTTTTTTTTTTTTTCTTTTTTTTGACTTGAGAGTCTGACAGCTTTAATGTTAGGGCCTTCATGTTTCACAGCAGGGTTTAAAAAAAAAAACCCTCTAGAAAGATTTTGCCTATATCAGAGAGATAGAGTATTGGACAGATTTACAGCAGGGACCAAAGACTTTTGATGGAAAATAAATGTAGTATAGAGTTGAAAGAACAAACATAATTTTTTTTTTTTTTTTTTGGTGTCATAGCCCTGGATTTAGAAATGAATCTCAGCAGGAAGAAAGATCATACACAGATTTCCCAAGATATGAAAGATCTATATAATAATACACTTTTAAAAGACCCATTTCAGAGCAAGTTTAAGCAACATACATTCTGCTCAGTGCTTACTAGTTTGTTGCTGGCAGGTGGATGTAAGTGTTGCCTCGAGACCTTAAGATCTTGACGTCTGTCTTCTTATGAGCACTGTAAGAATGTGCATTATCTTCCAGGTCAACAAAACGATATGTTGCAGAAGCTAATTTATTATAACCCTGGTACTTCAACTCCACTTGACCACTAGGGAAAAACTTCATAAGCTTTTCAAGCTTCACTTGCTGCTTTGTCTCCAGGCAGTTATCTGCCTCCAGTTCAGCGAGAAGCATAGAAGTTTGCTTGTCTTCTTCAGCAGACCCCTCTGTGGCTACAAGAGATTTGGAACAAAGATAGCAACATGCCTCAGGTTTTTATTGCCCAGTAATTTGGCTACCTGGCATGAATAAGAAACACTTACGAAATAATATATGTATATTAATGCATTTTGTTCATACAGATTTCTGAAGCAGATTATCACAGTAATGAGAATTAACACATTATGCATATATCACTTTTGCTTTTTCTGTTATTACACAGAACTGAGCTTTTGCTTGAAAATATAGTCCAAATAGTGAATGATCAAAACGGCTTCCGTCTCGCTAGTAAAACAGTTACAAATGAAAAATGTTTAAAAGGTCCCCTGATCTTTGTGAAAACAGAGAACCGAAGACCTCTAACAGCTGAATTTATTTCAAATGAACTCATTATCAAAGGACTTTCAATTCCTACATTTTATAATCTTTCCAAGATTGAGAAGGATGGAGGCCAGTCTCAAAGTTTGCATTTTAAACCATCTACTGTCTTTCCATATGGTAAAATTGGGGAATATCACCTGTCCTCACAACTAAAGATCTGGATTGTGTATCTTAAATTGTACTGGAGCAGGGTCTTTCTCCCAAGGCTGACCAGTCTTCAGGACCCATGCACAGAACTATCTTTGCTTCTTAATTAAGTCATGATTCTTACGTCTTCACGCCTGAGCATCAATATTTTTTTTTTTCTGTTACAAGGTTGAATCTAGTTGTATTACACTTTTGTCTCTGTAGTATCCATTAGCTTTCTCCCTTATGTTTTTACAGATTGCATCTTCTCTCCGATACTGTGTGTGTATCCCAAGGAAGTAGTATGTGTATGGCTGTGGTATTACCACCAATAATGAAATAATTGGAATTTCCCAGATGAGTAAACAGGGGCAGAGAGGAACCTGCATTTTGTTAGACTACTTCTCTTGGCAAACCCTTTAAAAAAATTCGTTAGCAAGCCAAATTGCATTAGTTGTTATCAGATTATACTCTAGGATGCTGTGCGGAAGAAGCAAAAGGAGAATCCTTGTTACCATCTACAAAATTGGAGGCGAGTCCTGTAAGATTGCTATTTCATAAGTTCAAAACTGGAACAGGTATAGAGGAAGTACTACTGTGATTGTCGGGGGAAAGGAGAACTGTGTTACAAGGAGAGACTACAGGAGTCCCATGTGTTTTGCCTAGCAAAACAAAGGCCTCTGTTGTTGCTCTTTAAAAGTACTTAGGAAGACAAATAGTCCTGAAGAAGAGACATTTAAGCTAAAGGACAGTGCTGACCCCAAAACAATGGGACATTAATTATGCTAGTTTGTAAATAACCTAAATACATTTAGACTGTAAATCAGAGGTTTGGAACCAACTTTGGAAGCATGATCTTAGTCAACGGGCCAAGAGAAAATGGAGGGAGGAGGAATGGCAGAAAAGCTAGCTTCGTTTTCAAATGTGGCTCAATACATTTTTCAAAAGATATTAAAGAACATGGGCTGTCTGTAAGAGAGAGCAGATGGTCTGAAGGGAGTGGTGAAGTCCTTTCTAGTTGAGTATTTATTGTCCAATTTCAGCTCACCAGTACGCCTTCATACAGGATAAAAAAAACTCTCCTGTGGTGCTCCTTGACCATGCTTTTATGTCCTCTAAAGCCCTTTCCTTTTCCCTGACGAATTACAAGCAGGAAACATTAAACATAAAATCTAGGTTACATTTTATTCCTTCTTTGGAATTATGGTGCATAATTTGATGGTCCATATAGACGAACTTTCCAATAACAATTTTTTCAGCCCTGAAAATACTTTATTTCGCTTCCTGTTTGGGTTTTAAAATCTTTTTTCCATTTTATAAAAAGCTATACCTTCATTTTCAATTTTTAGTTCAAATAAAATAATTATCCTGTTGTTACTTTTTTGACAGCAAGAAGAATACATTTCAGATGAAGCACATATTTTATTCTATTTTAACTGTTTGTGTTTCCCTAATTGCAAGAAAAATTCAATGATGATCTTTTTACAGACTGATAAATATTTTAGTGTAGATTTTCTGTTGGGGAAGAAACATCCGAGTGAAGGGTACAAGATTGGCAGGCTTGTGTCTTGTCTACACAAAGCTTTTATTTCCTTTAAAAAGTCTTGCTGTTGCGAGCATTAGTGTCTCTCCATCCAAATGCATTTGTTAAGCAGTCAGTAAATGATTAAGGAGCTGGAGGGACTGATTTATGGAGCAAAATTAATTGAACTAAATATGCATCGCTCCGTTAAGTGACAACTGGAAAGTGTGGGAGAACACGATATAGCTGTCTGCAACTACCAGAGGGGTGTAAACAGCAAGGATTGGAAAGGCTTCACAGCCAGGTACGGCTGTGGCTTTTTTGTGACCCAGATTGCCCGTCACGCTCCTCCTTGAGGCCCTTTAAGGGGTGAAATATCTGTGTCCCCCCTGGAATATCCACGCCAGGGATGGTTTAGCGTAGCACAAAGTGTACTCAATAGCTGTGAAGCCACTAAATACCGTTGTATTTTGGATATACCACAACGGCTAATCGAATGAAATATAAAATTAGGGAGCGCTAGGTAGGAATATCAAGGAGAACAGCAAGCTTCCTTATGGCAAGATAGGTTACTCTGAAGAATGGGCTTCCAAGGAGAATTACAGGCAAGGGCCGCTTCCTGGAAATCCTTCGTCCTAAACTGATTCCAAGACTTAGGTAGGCAGTACAGCGAAAGGACAGTGCCTCAGCAAGCATTCCTGAAAGAGGTCCTTTTACTCACAGTTTCTGTGCTTCTGTGAAGAGCACTACATGCAGGTAATTTACCAAAATACATCTTAGCTTGTTTCAGCCCTTCTGTTAGCAGTTGGACTGTGCTCTTGGGACTTTGCTGGAGTCCAGCTCACTCGTAGAGAGCAGCTTGATTTTTAGCTACTTGATTCTCGATGTTAACGTTGCCCTTTTCTTTTGAGTCCCCATCTCAGAGTATTTTTTTCATAGTTTAAACAGTAAAGGTGAAGAAAGCTGCTGGATACACACAGAACCATCCAGCACAGAGCAGAACTTTTTACTGTGGCCTGGCTGAATTTGCGGCATTGTGTCGCTTACCGTTTCTGTGGGTACCGTTTGCTTGCTTGGCTTGGCTCGACTGTGGCTATTGCTGATAGCGTAATTGTGAGTAGCAGATTGAGTTAGTTGTGCAAAGGATGTCCCAGCAAACTGCATTTCCTCTGACATCGGCAAAACCAGTGTAATGTATTCATGGTGTAATTAGCCCCGTGCAGGGTGTCCTAGGTAGGAATTGGGCAGTATGTAAGCCTGTGCTATGCCCTCCACTGCAAGGCAGGATCTACCTTAGCTGAAGCCATGTTATAGTCCATCATGGTAAGCATCCTGCTATAGACACCTATGGTAGCAGTTTACACCCAGCCACGTAGCACGCTTTTTTCCCCAAGTTCAGTAGTCAGGTGAAAGACAGAATTTTACCCCCTCCTGGCTCCTTTGTCTACCAGCTCTAACCCTACTTAGCAAGTTTGAGTGCTGCCCAAAAGTATTTCTAAGTGGAGCAAAAATAAACATGCTTTTTAATATTTTATGTTCATGCTTTAAGGGAGATTGACACATTTTGAAGAGGAAAGCAGCCTACAACACCTAAATTAAAAATAAATATTTATGTTCACATTTGTTCATCAGCTTTCCAAAATGTAAAAATATGTTTCATGTTGTTTTAAATAATGAAATGTGAAACAAATGAAAGATAAACTTTCTACAAGCTGCAAAGAAATAAGAAGACAAAGGCTTTGTTTATAGCTTAGACTTCAACAGTGCCCTTTGACAACCAATACAAATCTTAATTACAAATGGAATTATACATATAAGAACTGTTCAAAACAAAGGAGTATTTTTTTTTCCCCCTCTCTCTGGTTTTCTTTGTGATAGTTTTAATTAGCTGCAACTCTTTGAACAATCGTAGTCCTTGACTGCTCCTCAGACACTGATGGAAGTTGTTAACTTCAAATGGCATCTATAGGACTGCAGAAGTCTGGGTTTTCCTCTGAACAGCATGCTCCCCATTGCTAAATTTATTCCTGGGTATATCAGGATTCTGCATACATACCACTTAATTGAGAAGAGAGCATTGTCCGATAACATTCCAGTGATTGACATTAAGACACAATAAATTGGATTAATAGGCTGAAGCACCCTACCCGCACTGGCAGAACTTTAATGGACTTCTATAATAAAGTAAGCAGCAACAGGGCAAATGTGTTTTGAAACAATAACCCGGTCAAATAATATGGAAAAACAGTCATTAGTAATAATGGCCAGCCATACGTGGTGTTTTCCTCATGATAATCAGGAACCTTGCCTTCAAAACAAATAGAGAGTGGAAAGGAAAAAAAAGCAGAAAGGAAAAGTCAATTGCCAGTGTGGAAATTGCTGTGCATCTGCTGCTGAGGATTCATATATGGTTGTGGGAAAATGTGTCTTCCCGTCTTGACCTAAGATTTCTTATTTTTTTTTAATTCCCAGTGGTAAACTGTTTAAAAGTGCCTACCAGAAATAGAATACGAGATCTCTCTTCCATCCCAGTTAAACACCCTAATCCGCAGGTGGAGGCCCTGGTCCTGCATCAGGATACACCCTTGCAGTGGGAAGAGAGGAGGGTGCCCTGCACCCACGGGAGCTATTAAAAGGATGAGAACATGTGTGACAGAGCGTTCTCGCTGTAGTCTGTGAGATTGGGGGTTGAGGTGTCACAGCCAAATTTAGGTTTATAATAAATGCTGCCGTTACAATATAGTATTCGAGGGGAGAGAAACTTTCTGCCTGGGATCCGTGACTCACTGTTTGGCAGCACACGAGCCTTCATTCATCAGAGCTGTATGCCTGCCTCTCTGCTTGCGCGGACTCCTGTGGGCTTTGATGCATAGGCTGTTCAGCAAAGAGGGGCATCTGTTGACTTCACAAGTTCAGGACTTAAAGTTGTATGTGTTTTAAGAACTGGAAGGGAAGGGTGGAATATTTTTGCTGCCTTCCACAGTTGTGGAAAGTGTGCGTGTTACTGCAGAACGGTGGGGAAATGCCTCAAAGAAACGTCGTGCAGTCCTGTAGTATGGGCTAACACTTTGGAAAAAAATCATCTTGTTTCAATAAGGGAAACTGAAAAATCAGTTATTATTATTCATTATTACCAATGAACGAGAGCTGCTTCTCCATTTTACTTTTAAGTTTTTATTAAACATAAAATGTGCCATGGAAATTAAGTGAAGTGACGTAGAATACAAAGCCTAATCACTGGAACATGACCTAATCTTTCAAACAGATCTATGGCCGCATCGATCTCTTGTTTATTTGTTGAATTTCAGATGACTCATGCTGAGCCGTCGAAGAATGTCACTCTGATCTCCAGTGGAATGGAGAGATGCAGCTAACACAAAGATTTTTGTGAGGACATTGTGTTTCAAACAACAGTTGAGGATGCAATAGTAGTTTAATAGTGGATGCCCTATAAGAATTCCTGCAAGTCTCCCCTCAGTTTTTTTTTCTTTGATATTCTCTATTTTGTTACTTCCTGCCCCTCAAGTCTAAAAAAAAAATAAATTTAAAAATTGCATTTTTTAAACTATTGGTTAAATTTGTTTAACTATCACTTAAACTATCACATGTTTATTAACTATCGGTTATATTGCAGTGGCATCCAGGAATCTCATGGTTTAACAACCCTGGCTGTATAGAAAACTGAAGGGAGAGAGAAAAGGAGACAGTCTTTTTCAAATTTAATTTGTATGCACTTGGTTTCTCAAGGTCTTTGCAAGAGAAACACACAGAAAAGCAACAAATTGCACTTGGGATAAATTGGCTAAATGTGCATATATCCACTAGAAAGAAGAATTTTTGAATTTACTTCTGAACAGAGTAAAACTAGCTGTTGAAATAATAATGCATGCTCTTTTTTTTTTGCTCTTAATATCTCTGGATCTGAATTTTTTTTTTTTAAGTTAGTAAAAAAATTGTTCGGTTTTAAGAAATAAACGTTTGTACCTATGAAAATATATACTGGAAATAATCCTCATCTCATTTAAAGTGGTACAGCTTGCTTGCTTTAACTAGATAACGGCTGCTTTTTATCAGCTTAGGTTTTCGATCCTTATATTTAAAGCCTGTTGGAGTGAGATCCCCCTGCCCCTTAAATTCAAGAATATCAGGATTTTGCATATCATGATCTTCATAAGATTTTCATGTTTTTGCCATGGAAAATTTCTTCTTTTTTTCTTCCTACTAAAGCAAAGAACCGTGGGATTGCAATTCCAGTGGATTTGGACAGCCAGGTCAACACCTTGTTCATGAAGAGTCACTCTAACATGGTGCAGAGGGCAGCCATGGGGTGGAGAATGTCAGCCCGCAGTGGACCTCGTTTTAAAGAAGCTCTTGGTGGGCCTGCCTGGGATTACAGGAATATAATAGAAAAACTACAGGTACAAAAAATAGCAAATGGCTCGGGCAGTAGTTGTGGTAGTGCATTTATCTAGTATGTGCCAAGTGTGGGAAAACACCAGAGGGAGATTCATTGCATTTTTAGTGCTGGATTACAGCAACCTTTGCACTTCTGGATGGGGGGAACAGAGGGCTCAGCTCTTCTCTGGTGTTTCTTCAAAGTGAAGCCATCATGCAGGGCCTTTTGATCCATGATCTGAATTCAGCTCCTACAGAAGTCAAGAGTGAGGCCTAGGACGTATGTAGTTTTCCCCAAAGTGGCTCGCAGAGACGATCTCCTTTCAGCCTTTTCATGGTCGCGTGTCCTGTTTTGACTGCAGAGGACATACTGGGGGTTTTAGGAGCCATTATGTCCGATTTGTGTACTGGAGAATACCTACAAGGTGGAGATCACCTTGTGTGTGTAGTGGTTAAATTACATCAGGAGTTGATGAACTAAGAAAATAGCAGGACCCAGACAAATGGAGGAGCCGTAAATACCGAGGAAGCAACACCTCAGGTGATACGCTCACAACCACGTATGACAACCAGTGTTTTTCCAGCACACCATCATGTTGTCTGTTGCCAAGTGGTTTGTGGGCGTTACTGCAGAGGAGAAGAGGAGAAATTTGAGAGAGAACAGCAAGGTAGATAGTAATGGGCTTCTTCCCCCTCCTTGAGGAGTGGCATGAAGAAAGGCATGAGACTGCTTTACTGTCGCCTGGTTTAACATGGGCTATTGTGGCTGAAGTGGATCAGATAGCCCATTGCACAGTATTGTTCAACTTCACAGCGATGTTCTTCTAGTTTTCTTGGCCAGACAGAGTTATGGATTACATTCTTCTTTTCCCCTAGGATGTAGTGTCCTCCTTGGAGCATCAGTTCACTCCCATGATGCAAGCTGAATTCTCGGTGCTGGTTGATGTGCTGCACAGTCCAGAACTTCTTTTTCCTGAGGGGAGCGATGCCAGAATAAGATGTGGTGCTTTCATGTCCAAGTAAGTGGTGTAAGGAGAGAGGCCCGTTTGCTTCTTTGGAAAAGGTGGCAGGGAGTTAAAATTTTCAACAGCATTTACCTTTGATTTTCAGTAGTGACTTAAGCATGTAGGTGTCTGAGTTCATATTGAAAGCTTAAACTGAGGTCTTTTGCTGCATGTTTTATGTTTCTCAGCACTTTAGGAGCCTGTAGATGAGAAGAGAAAGAGGTTGCTTGCCTTGCCTGCCTAGAAATTGAATGTTAGTAGCTTGTTAAAACTGTGACAGGCTCAACCTACTTCTGTTTTCTTAATGGGCTACTTTTGCTATTAAGTTTCTCCAAATCTACATCAGAAACTTAGACTCTCCATGGTAGAATTTTCAAAAATTCATAGTGAGACAGGGTGGGGTGCTCAGGGTTAGATCATTATTTTTTTTGGTAAAGCAAATAAATCTTTTGATTTTTATTTTAAATTGCCAGCAGCTCTTTTAAAAATATATTTCACAGGCACCCCTACCTGGTATTGAATTATCAGATGTTTTATCTGCAGTCTGTGCATTGGAATAGAGTCTTGCAATTTTTTTATTAGTCCTCAAGTGAGATGCCCTTGCTGCCCTTGAGAAACTATAATTTAAACAGAGGTAACCTGGGGGGAATGAGCCCATTTGGCATCTCTCCTGATTCCTTGGCTTTTTGCATATTCTGCAGAGGTAGTATTATAACAATATACTTTATATGTTTGGAAAAATTAAGTTAAATTTTGAGCTTGTCCCATCCCATCCCCTCTGTCTAAACTCCTTTCAAAGTCAGCATCAAATCAAGTCAAGGGCTGCTGGACGTGGCCCGTGTAATGCAATAAACAGTTTTCTGTTTTATTTAATTAACTTCCATGGCAAAGGAATGTTTTGCAGAGCCATGCAGGAATCCCGAGATAGAGGTGTAACTCTTTAAAAATATTGTTAGTTGTGTTGTTAGGCCTGAGAGACGTATTGTTTTGGACTGTCCAAGGCCTTCAGATTTCCTTCTCCCTTCTGTTTTCACAAACATTTCTCCAGCAATGAGATAAAACAGTACAAGGACTTGCTCCACACAGAGATAGAAAGGATGCTTCTGGTATTGGCTTAAGCTGACTGAAACCCAAACTCCTATCACAGTCTCAGTTGGAGTCAGAAATGTACCTTCTTTTCTGACTTGAAACAGTCTTGTAAAGTTGTTGTGTGAATGTAAACAATGGTGTGTTTCATCCAAATATCTACATTTCTGAGTGCTTCCATGTAAGGCTTTTGGGGATCCTTTTGGCTGGGTGCCATTTGCTAATTATATAAGTATACCCATCATCAAGGTTGGAAGATGTAAAGGTTGTAGCTTCTAAAGTTTGCAAGATGCATGGGGAACATTGGTTACCTCAAAATAAAGGTTAAAATAAAGACATGGTTAGCTTTAAATAAAGAAAGAAGGAAATAGCAAGTTTGGATCTTAATCTGGATCTTGTAAATCTTGTAAAAAGTGGATGTAGAATTCTGCCTTCTGTATGGGCAGTACGATATGCAAATTGACACAAAAAACTCACAACACCTTGAAAGTCCCATTTCCTTTTTAATTATGATTTCTCTTGTCTACTCTTCTTTCCTTTCCTTGAGGAAAAATACAGTGACAGGCAATTTTTGCATAAAGAAATTGTAATATGGCTTAACAACAATGTGCAATGCTCTTTAAGGTTTAATATTTTACTTTAAGGTTGATTAATCACACAAAGAAGCTAATGGAGAAAGAAGAAAAACTCTGCATTAAAATTCTTCAGACATTACGAGAAATGCTTGACAAGAAAACTAACTTTGCGGAAGAGGTACTGCTACCATTTTAGTATTAAATATAGAACTAATAGCAAGGTATTAAAATGTTGGCTCTAGGACAGTAACAGAATCTGACATGATTTTGATTTTGTACATGTTTTAAAGATAACGTGATGTCTTAGGAACAATGTGGTACAGCAGAAAGTAAGACGAACAAAAGAAACTATCTGCCTAACAGAGTTTTGTATCAGGGACTTGACAAGAGTCAAGGCAAGGAAGAGGAAATAAATTAGCAGTAGCAAGTATTACTATATATGATTATTGTACTTCTGGAGGTTAGTTGTCTTATGTCACATCTGACTTTATCTATCATAAGATCAATTGGAAATATAGGGATTTTTAATTGCTACCTGTGGTGCCAGAGCATTTTATGCCATACATTTTTTTAATGCTCATAAATGTGTGACGGGAATACGTAATGTTTAAGCAGAGCTGCCAGTTTTGGGGAGAAGTGACATAGTCTGTACTCTGCAAGTGTCTAATTATTTCTTGCATTTCTCTCTCTCCCCTCATTGCCCAGTTTCCTCCTGCAAACCCAAGTTTTTCAAATACCTCTTTCATCTTGCTTGTGCCTGTGGGTATCAGTAGCTAAATTCAGATTTACATGTCAGCTGTCCCTTCTTTTTGAGCCCGATATCTGTGCCTTTTGTGTGGTTTCCTCTGATCCCTATTTCTGAGTATTCCCCAAATTCTTTCGGTATTATTCACTCTTAAATATGAATCATAGAGCTATTATCTAATCTTTCAGTGCTGTCATTTTCATTTGTTCACAGCTGACATGTTTAGTCAAGTATACTCATGGATTTCACTTTACCTTGAGAAAAAATATTGATTACAACCCAGTGTCGCACTGTTTCACTGTCTTAGGCTTTTACACCCAAATATTTTCAGATGTTTAAGTAACAGTGCTCGTTCATGTTATTGTACCTGGCACAGTTATCCACCATTCAGATATACTAGCTATGAGATTCAATCTTAACCCCTATCTAACGTTAAGAAAAATAAAGTCTGTGGTCGTTAAGGTGCCCATGCCTTTTTCTGGGTGTTTGAGATTTTACTTTTAAAGTTAAACATGCTAAAGTGATAAAGTACCAACACACTCTTTTCTCCTTTATGATAGATGAGCCGCGTATTAGAAATGGGAAATATTCACAGTGTCTTTGTTTTGACGTATATTGTTTTGATTTCAACATATGGACATGGGAACTTATTGCCCAGGCTTCTAAGCAACCTGCTAGATAGGATAAAAAAAAATAATCTCAAGGCAGAACAGTGAAATGAAGACAAAGGCAGCAATAGCAAAACATCAGCCTTGCTCTATGCAAAAACAACCAGTGCATGCAGAGAAAACTAACCTCCTCTTTACCTTCTGCTCAAAATAAAATGTGGATAGGCCTGGGCAGACGCTTTTTTTTTTTTAATGTCATAACAAGAGATTCACAGGTGAAGCAGATATTATTCTTCTTAGTTATTATTCATACTTACTCTAATAGCTTCTTGGGTCCATAACACCACTGCATCACGTGGAAAAACTGACTTGCTTTTGTAACTGCATGCTATGATGAACTTTGCCAAACCTCGCCAAAATAACCACATAGACCCACGAAAAGTTAACGTCATCTCAGGACCATGGGGGCAAAAAAATCAGCACTTTAATGTATGACTTAAAAGAAGCGAACAAAAAATATGCCTGTTTTAATTGCTCTTCGTACCCTGTTGTGGATGTTGGTAAGGCGAGACTGAGTGAAGCCACCAGAGGGAGTGTGCTCCATTGGTATGTGGGGGCCCTTCACCCAGCCAGGACAGCCTCTAGTTCTCAGGAGTGGACATAGGAGATGTATGCTCAGACCCCTTGCGTGACCTCCACCACCTTGGTAGGGCATGACGGGTGGAAGAGCTCTTCTGGACACAGGATTTCTTCCTAGTGCTTTCTCTCGAGTCCCATAGATTTTACACTGAGGCACGTAATGAATCAGTGCAAACGAATAAATGAGTAAGCAAGCTTGTATGGTTTGCAAGTGCTTCTCCAGCTTGCTACTCTTATGAGTCATTGTTCATGGTATGGACTTCAGAATAGTAAAAATAGCACAATGAATAGCCTCTTCTGCGTGTTTCCAGCTTTTTTTGAACTGTGATCTCACTGCCTGCAAAGCTATTCATCTATGTTATGTAGATACTAAAAAAAATTATAGTAGTAAATACATAATGGTAATACCAGAACAAAGCCACAGAGGGACACATGACGTTTTGACAGAAAGCTTGAGTTTGTTAATCACCCATCATAATGTATTTTGGGTCATAAATTTGACAGAGATGGTAAACCTTTCTGCAGACTTTCCCACAGTGAGAAAAAAAGGAAGAAATCATGAAATAAACTTTCTTCCTCTCTCTTTCTCTTCCCTCTACCTCCCACAGTTGAGATCCAGGTCTGGGAACCTTGCCTTCTACTGTCTTTCTCTTTCATTTGACCACTGGAAGGGAGCCTGTTTGATTGAAGGAACAGGAGAAAAAGATAGCTGTAGGTGCTTATTTCACTGTTTTTATGCCTGTTCCTGTATCCACTGTCTCAACTCTATTGTTGTACCTCCCCTTACTGGCGTGTTTCATGGCTCATGCCCTCCTGTCTCCATCCTCGGTTGCCTTTGCAGTCAGCCTTTGGGGCAGTGCTTGCTGGTGCATTGTTTTGCTTAGTACTGCAACATCTAATCATGTTAGGAATCAAAGTTTAATTTCAGAAGTTTGATTTAAGGTATACAAACGACAAGTAAAACCTCTTGCTCATTGATTGGCTTTCATAATTAATTGTGGGTGATTATTACGATCTCCCAGGAGTTCTACGTTAAGTCCTAGTCCTATTTATATTGATTAGGTAACTAACTGGAATGAAACTTGATCTACAGTCCCTCTCTTACAGAAAGCTCTTCCAGAACAGTGTTAAAACACTTGGATAAAGCAGTGTGTGGAGGAAGTCAACATCGCCTCTGTTCAGACAGTTGCTGTGGTATAGATAAAAGCCTACTTTAGACTGACTGTTTAAGAAGAGAAACAGGAGAGACAGAAAGGACTGTGTTTGGACTAGATCTGCCCCATCTGGTTGTTTTGTTGCTGGCCGTTTTTAAATCCAGAAGGATCTTGGTCTAGAATTTTTGATTTTTTATGCAAATCTTTTTTTTTTGTCCTTCACCATAGTGCCTGATTTCAGTTTAATTTCTGTGTGAATGATGACTCTAGACCCACTTCCATATCACAGTTTGAATCTGGGTAACATTTCCAAATGCACTTGAACACATAGACCACTGATGCATGTTCACTTTGCAAATGACTGGAGGAATTTAAAATCTTAGCGTTATCTTGCTGCCCTGCTGAAAGTGACTGTCCCCACAACAGAGATGGTGGGCCAGGAGGAGTGAGTCCTCCCACATGCTTCAAAGAGGGTTCAGAAGCTTAAATTAAACCCACCCGGTGAATTGGATGAAGTTACTGAACTCTGACTGATGTGTGCTCATATGGCAACTTCTTAACCCACTCCAGCTGCTGGCATGTCAGTGCCTTGGGCATGGACAACCTTGTGATTTCTCAACTGTTCTTAAATGAGTTTAGCATCTCGGGGGGGAAAAATACTATCTCTGATAACGTGTGTATATGACAAGTTTAGTGTAACGTTATTGGCTGATCAGAGTGTTAATGGATGATAGCGCGTTACAGAATATGGCAGAATTCAAGCCAGTATACCCTGCCAACCGGTAGTTCCTAAAGGAAACACTATTATAAAGAGATTGAACCCTTCAGTATGGGTTACTTGTGCTTCAGAACACAGACTTTATACTTTCTTCCTGCTTTAGGTGTTGAACTACAGTATAAATAATTGAAAACTGCATTTTTAAGTGTCAGTAGAACAAAGACTGTGTAAGCTGCTTAATTGTCAGAAATAAGTAGTTGTGCTTTTTGCATTTTTTGGAAAAACTCATGAAGAATGTTGTCTTGGTCTTATACATTGCACTAGCTTCATGATTTAAAAATCACAGAAGGGGCTTTGTAGCCTTTCGTTTTGCAGTGTTAACGTTTCTGCATCCACTTTAGATATGAAATGTAAGCTATCCTCTCCTCTCTTTTCAGCAACAGCACCAAATATACACGTGAAAAAATAGTACGGTTTCGGTTTAAATACAAATGTATTTTATTCTTGGAAGATGTAGTCCCTGATATGGCCACTATTGGCTCTTGGTCATTTTGTGCCAGAAGACCTAAGTCTTTTCATGTGGAGCTGTTGACAAAACTCCAATGAGTTTGTCAAGAGCAATAGTCCAAGTTCATGAATGTATTGATCTACCAGTCAAGCTGAAAACACTGGGAGCTGCAGATCTTTTTCTGGTGGGAAGAATGGTCTCAATGTGTCTTAGAAGCCAGGAGATGTTGCTGGGAGCCACTGCAGTGTCCCAGCATTGCAGCTTTTTGAATCAAAGACGTTCTCAATTTAAACTGCATTGTATTTTATAGCCTCAACTTTTCAAGATGATTTTACTTATTTGCATCTGTACTCAGATAAATAGCACATGTAAGTAAAAATAAAAGGGGGAAAAAAGAGAATAATTCTGTATATGTGGGACTTGCTGAATGTATTAAACCTTAAAACAATGCTTATTTTAAATGGGAGGAAGAACAGAATCTAAAATCCCTTTATTTGTGTTACTACTCACATTTTGGATTAGTGGCACTGCAGGTATTCTGAAGAATTACATTCAGTTTTTTCACCATTCTGATGTCTGTTTTATTTGTGCTAATTTATAAAAATGCCTAAGCACTAGCTTGTTTTTTCCCCGTTGTCAATAGGCTGTTCTCCTCACTAAGCTCAGTGTAGCTGTAAGGTAATAGGGGGTTAGAAATACTATAGGAGAACGTTTAAGCTCAATGCTGTTTATATTGAATTTTTTTTAAAAAATCACTTGAACATTTCAGCTGGTAAAGGACATTTTTGCATTAAAAACTCTCTCCTTAGGAAAACAGCCACAGTCAGAGGGGCACTGGAGGTGCAGGGAGGAAGAATGTTTGATTACCTCTAGCAGTGCCAGCCTGGTTTCTGTGATCAACACATACATCTGGTATGGTCAGGAAGACACTGTTGTGGCTTTGTCATGACAGTTAAGTGATGAAATATGGCAGAAAGTTCACACGCTGCTGGGACAAACCCCTCCATCTGTGTGATAGTTTCTGTGAAGGTGGTGGTCTGTTGCAGAACTGAAGCCTGCGCTGATTCATTGCAGTGGAAGATTCAAGCTTTGCTATTGCTGTGAATCCTCTGAGCCACTAATTGCAGTGGCAGGAGCACCAGAGCTTTCAGATACGCAAGACTAAACACTATAAATGTGGTCAGAGCCTTCGAGTGTGGTAATTTCCCATTATACCCATACGCTGACATTTTACAAGCCAAAGAAATAAAACCTGCAGAGAAACAAAGCAACGCAGTTTCACTTTTACCCCCTCTAGGCTTCAAGCTGGAATAATTAAGCAAAAAGGTACCACAAGGCATGTGATGCTGTTGTTTGTACTCGCTAGGTGTTGATAGCCATAGTGCTTAGTGCCTCAGGCCATCAGCAACGTTGACATATTGTTACGGAGGCACGTTTCTGGTGCGTTGACATGCAGTATCAACCAGACTATTGGAAAGAGACCTGGGACTCCTGGTGGACAACAGGATGACCATGAGTCAGCAATGTGCCCTTGTGGCCAAGAAGGCCAATGGCATCCTGGGGTGCATCAAGAGGAGTGTGGCCAGCAGGTCAAGGGAGGTCATCCTCCCCCTCTACTCTGCCTTGGTGAGGCCGCACCTGGAGTACTGTGTCCAGTTCTGGGCTCCCCAGTTCAAGAGGGACAGGGAACTGCTGGAAAGGGTGCAGCAGAGGGCTACAAAGATGATTAGGGGACTGGAACACCTCTCTTATGAGGAAAGGCTGAGGGATTTGGGTCTCTTCAGTCTGGAAAAAAGACGTCTGAGGGGTGACCTTATCAACACTTATAAATACTTACAGGGTGGGTGTCAGGAGGATGGGGCCAGGCTCTTTTCAGTGGTGCCCGGGGACAGGACAAGAGGCAATGGGCACAAACTTGAACATAGGAAGTTCCACCTAAACATGAGGAGGAACTTGTTTCCTTTGAGGGTGGCAGAGCACTGGAACAGGCTGCCCAGAGAGGTGGTGGAGTCTCCAACTCTGGAGACATTCAAAACCCACCTGGACATGTTCCTGTGTAACCTGCTCTAGGTGACCCTGCTCTGGCAGGGGGGTTGGACTAGATGATCTCCAGAGGTCCCTTCCAACCCTATGATTCTATGATTCTATGACTATTCAGAAGTAGCATCCCTCGTCTTTGCTGTATCCCTTCTCTCTCATGTAATACGCATTGCTCTGGACTAAAGCAGAATACTGCTGTACGCTGTGGGGGCCATCCCCCAGATATTCTGTTGGGTTTCCAATCATGCGCATTTATAGAGAGATTTATTTTGTTGCTAGTGCAAAAACCCGTAAGTACTTGGTATCTAAAAAGCATGACTCCTTTTTAAGGGGATATTTTTTTCTGTAAATAACAGGCTCCAGAGATTTGATACAGCTTTGGACTGTCATCTGCTTGTGTTCAGACGCCTATTCAAAGCCGGTGGCGAGATGCTTATGTGGTCTGTGTCAAGGATAGTTTTGGGCATTGCTCTTGTTGGCCTGGACAAGAACTTTACACTCAAAGTCATATACCAAGGACAGGCAGGAGACAGCACTTCTGACTTCTTATGAAGTGTAACGTCCTGATCTAGTGGAAGGCAAAAGCACTTTAATCTGCTGTGGTGGAAGTGAAGCACGTGCCTAACTACTTTGCAGGAGCAGGCGCATTCATGATTTTGCCCTCTCTTTTATATGTATAATTGTTAACTGTCACTCTGATCCAAATATATTATCTCCAGAGACTTAAAGGTACTTTTAGCTTAGGTGATAGTTGAGTGAGCAATGCTGTTCACTACTCACTGGTACTTATTCTTCTTTGTTTCAAAACCTTGGTTATTTTTTGTTTGTTTGTTCTCCAAGTCACAAACAAATCTAATGGCAGGATGCCAAGACTGGAAAAACATGTGGTTGTAAACACATTTCTTCTGAAAGACTGTAGCCTCTCAGCAGCTCATATTTATCAAATTTTAAGAATACAGTATGTTGTTATCCAATTTTGCTTCAGAAATATTAAGCCCCAAATCCTGACTGATAAATTGTTTTGGAACTTGGATCATCTTTCCTCTAAACGAGCATCTGATACTGTATTTTTTCTGTAGATACTGATTTAGACAGCATCAGACAAAACAATAATAAACTGAAGTAGCTTGTTCCTTGTGCTGAACTTCAAAAGACAAACTTCTGCTCTGGAATTTCCCCTTTACACAGTGTATGTGACATAAGGATGCTCTTTTGTTTTCCCCATCGTTTTTTGTATCAGTTCCTTTCTATGGATCTGATCTTAAGAATGGCAAAACAGCAAGAAGATCTGAAGTGCCTGCAAACTGTTTGGCATCCTTCTCTATTAATAATACTTTTAGTTAAAACCAAATGGAAAAGAATACAAGAGAAGAGAGCTGTTTAACAAACAAAACCTTTAGAGCTCTGAATATGATTCACCTCACCCAGGTACAAAATTCGTGGAAATGATCAGGATCCTTTATGTGAACACCACCAATTGGATTTTATTTTTATTGTTGTTTTGAATACAGGTAGGATGGATTTCATTAAAGACTTCGATTCACCTAGAAGTTAAATTCCATGCTCACTTATAGCTATTTGAATCAAACTCAACATCATGAAGGCATCAAGATCAAGGTTTTCTTTCTGTCTGGTTTTATTTATGTATTTTACATGATGAATAAAGCAGCAAAGATTTTTTGGAATTTAGTAAGAGGTTCTAGCAGATACTAGATTGGCAAGGGGTTAGGTAAATGACCAAGGTATGTTGTAGGTTAATGTGTAAAATGAGTCAGCAGTTTTATGATATGGTTCACGTCTCTAGGTGTGTGGAGTTTTGCATGAGGATGTGTTCATATGCATAAATACAAATATTTATTTTAGATGATTTATTTCTATTCCATCTCTTTTTTTAATGAGTAGCATATTACCTCCATGGTGGAGTCATATTAGAAGATAAATATTTGAATGTGCAATTCTGTGTCCTACCATATTGTCTTGTTTTTAACAGAGCAGATATTCTTGCTTAGAATATAAAGTGTCTGATATGCAGTAATGCTCTCAGAGTTACTTAACGTGAGGAAAAACCTAATTCCCATGGCCACCGTAATTTTAGTGGTTGGTGATTGTCTAAAGTATCTAGTTGACATCCCAAGAGGCCTGTGTCTGAGCTTATTCGCAGAGCAGGAGCAATTCACATAGGTGCAATAGTGGTTTTCATACCCTGCCTGTCTGATGCTGGGAGGAGCTACACTGAGGTGAGACGGGAAGTTCAAACAAACATGTGAGTGATGAGTATGGGGAGAGAAACAAATGGTAGGCATCCTAAAGTTTGCATAGTTGCAGTTTTTCTTGGGAGTTAGGAGAATAAAACCACATAAACCTTTTTCCTGACGGAGCCTGGAGGATGCTTCTCCCTGCACACCTCCCGCTTCCTTTTAAGTATTAGTTGCTATACAAAAAGTCCACATTTCTGAGCAGTTTCTGCATCACTGCCGAGTAACGTTTCTAATTTTTACTGGTGGGCGCAGAGGAGTGCTGCAGTATCGCAGAGACCACTGTGTGGCAACTGTGGACTTTTCAAAAATGTCTCCTGTCTGTGGGAGCAGGTCAGCTGCTGCTGCTGCTTCTGTACAGCTGAATTCCCACAGCAGTCAAATGTCTGCAGTTGTGGAGGGGGCGAGAGAAAATGTCTCCTTTGGTTTTGAATTTCCTTGGAAGGGGAAAAGGGTTCTTTTGTTTTCTGGGTTGTTTTTTTGTTGTTGTTGTTGACTGTCACAAATTTGCTGTTGCTTTATTTAATATGTTTGAGCAACAACCCTGTTTGTACTTTGCAGTCGCACCAGAGATAGCAGTGAGCAGAATTCAATGCATTGTATTAAGGATGGCCAATGAATATTTATGATAGACCTAGGGAGCCAGTAATAAAAATGAAATCGGCATGATGCCACTAGATCCAAATCTTTGATCTCTGTTTTAAGAGAAAATACAATAAAGCAGGGGATAATGGACTCATTATACTGGAATGGTTAGTTATGGTTAGTTAGGGCAGTGTGAATAGGTGTCATTACGTAAACTGCTTTACTCCCAAGATTTAAGATTCAGAAAAGTGTTTCAGGAACCGAATTTCTACAAAAAGAACCCCTCAGTTTATGATACTGTTTGGTTTAGTCATCCAAACACAAAGAAATAAAGATATAGCTCTTTCAGATATCAGGATGGGCAATGCTCTTGCCTTATTAGGGAAGCAAAAGTCCTAAGAACTGGCGAGGCCCTTCTGCTCAACCTCTTTCTGTGCTTCTGCTCCTCCTCTATCACCCTGTGAGCAGGTAGGGAGGGGTGAGCATTGCAGGAAGGCGGAAATTAGATTCTGCTCTGACCAGACTGTCTTGCTGGATACCAGATATGAGGGGACGCTTGGGGTTATCATCAGAGAGGGGAAGGCTCAGGGTTCTGCATCACCAAGGAGGATGTAAGGGTCCTGGCTGAAGACATATGCCCCAGCTGGAGCACCTACCTCCACTGGGAGCAGGGAGAGACTACTGCAATGTGCTGAAGCAGCTTTAGGGAAGCCTAATGAAGGAGTCAGTATTTGACAGGGATGGGGAGCAGGAGCGAGTGAGCTATTTTTCTTTTAAATTGTTGCAATTACTTGCTTAACACCCCTGCCACACTAAGCAAGACTCAGAGGAGGGTTGATTCCAGGCCGTAGATGAAAGCTGATCTTGAAGTCTCTGTCTAGCCAGACATGAGGAGGAAATGGAAACTCACTGTTTTCTGATTTGTTTCATACTGATGTAATTTCTAAGGGACTTCATCACTAATGACATCTGGCAAGGGATTAGTCTGTAATGTGGTCCAACTCCCCCTTCTCCCCCTTTTCAAGAAAAAGAAAGTATATGCTATATTGAACTTTGGAAAACAGCTATTAAGCAACCACAGTAACTGCTTCTGATAGGATTTTTTTTTTTTTTTTGATGAGGATTTTACCCAGCATGTTTGGCCTTGGAGGAGTGCCTGGATGGTATTGCCAGCTGGAATTGTCAGTGCTGCTTTGTCTTCTGTCCCAGGAAAACAGAAGCCTGGCAGGCAGTCACTCTCGCTCTTATTTCATATCCCTGCTTAGTCAGAGTTGCCAACCCCGAGCACTGAAAACCCTGAGTCAGGCCACAACCAAATCACGAGATTTGGCTTGAAAATCATGAGATTTTTTAATTACAAGTAATTTATTTGGGATTTCTTTGAGTCTTTAGTGTGTCCTTCCAATTTTATTCTACAAATCCCAGAGCTTGAAATATGCTTTATTGAATTATGCATGTGTTTGTTTACTTAAATGAAAGCCAGGTTCATTTATGGTTACCTGACCTCTGGAACTCGCGGGAAAAGACCAGAATATCTAAATGCTGTGCGTTGACCAGGCTGCTCAATGAGGGGCCTGTTCAGGAGTTGGTGATTGCCCTGAGGATTATGAGCTTAATTATCTTGGTGTCACTTTGACCCCTAGGCTTTTTGCAGAGAGATTTTTTTGTTGGGCAGAGCCTGAAAGTGTTCTTTCAGTTTATGGCAACGAACACCGTGTGCAGGTTGTGCCTTGTTTACCTTGCAACAGCTTTTCATGGGCAGCACGTGGCACCTTGCCAGCGAGGCCCGATTAATCCATTTTCTTCCCACTGCAGTTTCACCATCGCTTGGGCCCTGCTCGGAGTGCACACGTGCAAAGGCTTTGTGCAGTACAGAGTCACGAGCAGAACGTGCCGACACAGCTTGGATGTCAGCAAGAGGCTGTGCTGGCTCTGAGCTGGCTGAGCTGTGAGACAAGGAAACGTGCTCTGAAGGTTTGGGCTAGTGTTGATAACTCCAGATGGGGAGAGGACCTCTTCACTGAAAATTCCTCTTGGCAGAGGTGTCCAAAACATTTTGTCCCCAAGTCCTGAGCAGTTACACTAGCGATGTCTCCTTACGTTCCTTTTTCTGGCAAGCCTTTTGTCTGTCACCCCCCCCCCCCCTTTTTTTTTTTACTACTTTCCTCCTTTTTCATGCAGTAAACTTGACTTTTTTGACTCCTTAGTTGTATATGGTAGCATTTGTGTCCCATTAGCCCCACATCCAGTAGGGCTGGATGCCAGTCTCTCTCAGGTGCCAAAAAACTTCGGCTAACCTTGACTCTGAGGTTTTTCAGTATGAAGGAATACTTCTTACTGACTCCAGGGGAACAACAAGCTTCACTTGAACCAAGTGTTTTCTCATCTACAACCAACTAGAAATTCTCAGCTCTAGGGTTCCCCCCAGGCCACTCTACTGGGTGTGGTTTACGCATTTAGGAAATCTAACTCTTCTAAATATACAAATATTTGACTGTGGCTCTCTAAAAATGAAAATCTTTGCATTTAAACAAATGCTGCGAGTCCTTCAGATTGTTGGGAAGTTCCTCCTCTTTTACTAGTCAGGGCACTTTTTTCAAAGGGGCTAGAAATGTTGCTGGAGAATAGACTATACAGCCTGAGTTCCCTTGATTTTGTGGAGACTTATATTAATAATTCACTGCTAGCAATGAAGTGGGTGATGGTCAGCAAATTTACCTTGGACGGCACAGAGTATTGTTCTGGTTATGTCACAGTCTTTATTAAATTTGTCCTGGCTGTTGCTAGCATTTTGTTCGTGTAGTCATTTTAATTCTGACAATAAAACTGACCAAAAGGACCTAGAAGGGGCCTTTTCAAAAACGGAAGTTGAACAGTTTAAGCTGTCCTTTTCTTCTTTTTCTTCTCATTTAAGTATTCTTACAGTGAGTAACTTCATGGGAAAAACTCAGATTTCGTTAGTTGAGTTTGGATTTTTGTTCTGGTGCTGTGTGGAAATGCTTGCATGAAAAAAAAAAAAGTCACTCAGAGTAACAAGTTTAAGAGATTACTTTGGACTGTGGTGTGTGCTTAGTCAGAAACGAGTGATTTCTATTGCAGAAGTATGGGCAAAGTGCTACCTATTTCTGTCTGTGTGTGCAAATCACCTGCTATGCCACACAGCCAAAGGAAACGGAGTCAAATGAGAGCAGTGCTGGCTGTGTTCGAGCATGCTGAAGCAGGCATCTTGAGCTAGGATTAGGAGGTGGCAGATGAACTGGCTTCTTCTGGAGTCCTACCTGATGCTCTGTGAAGTTGGTTAGAAGGGTTTGCTCTCTGAAGTGTGGTCTGCAGAGAGTCACTTGACTTAAATGAAGCTGTTTATATAAACAGATTATTTCCATACCTATGATACTGAAAGAGCTTGTTTTAACTCAGTAGCAAATTCTAGCATACAAGGCAATCTAAATACAGGTCTTTTACTTCCTTTTTAAAAAAAAAAAAAAACAAGAAGTGAACTAGTTGATATATACTTGAATTCAACACTTATTTAATCTAATTTTTAAACTCTATAAACAATTTGAAACTGGAAAAAAATCCCCTCTCTATTTTTGCACTTACTTTTTCCTCTGTATTTTGTTCTGATTTTTAGCTGAAGAGAGACTTTATTTGAGAGCAGGAAAGAAGTGTTGCTGGGATAATGTTTTCTTTTGAACTAGCCAACAGTTTATGGCTTCTGTGTCTTAGGTTATGTCCTTTGATCACTATCTGTCTGTTTTGCTACTAAGCCTACGTAGTGTGATTTTACTATTGAGCCAGCTGGGGCCCTGCCCCACCCAAGAACCGTGAGGCAATAAAATCAGAGTAAATTAAAAGTGTTTTCTCAAGCCCTCTGCACAATTCTGAACTATTAATTTCCCACTGCAGTTTTGCCAGATGAAAAGTAGCTGCTTTATTGCCCTGGACTACGCTGTGCATGTACATCTCCATCTTCCAGCAGGGGCCTCCAAAGCCACAGGAGGTGGCAAACCAGCCGCCGGGCAGCTGCAGCAGTGCACAAAGGGGCTCTTTCAGACACGTTCTTGCTCAAAAAGCACATGTGCAGCTAAAACAAGTTACAGTGCCCATCTGACTTGAGCAAGAGCCACCCTGGGGAAACTGTCTTTTTTTTTTTTTTAAATTGGTGAATAGATATATTGCCCTAATGCTTGTTGCTGACTTGACGAACACTGTGTTTGGGCCCAGGACTAAGTTCATTCTAGACTTTTATACTGTGAGAAGGATTGCTGAAGGTCAAGGGAAGGGAACTGATCTTCTCTCTGACAGCCTACTCAAATATGGCATTGCTTTTTGCCCTGAGTCTGCTGCCCAGTGCTGTACCGTCGCTGTGGACACGTGTCAGTGCAGCTGAGGGTGCTTTTTAAGTAACACAAGCTAGCTCCCGTTTTGGGCTCCTCTCCAGAGGACTGAATGACTCACCTTCAAAGAAGGTCTCTCTGAAAGTGGAAGCAGGACTTTGCGTATGACAGTGCAGAACCTAGCAGTTGGCAGGGTGCCCATTTTCTCCTCCTTAAATCAAGCAAACAGTGTGCTCCTGGGCTTTGTGAATGAAAGATTTGTTGAAAAAAAAAAAAGGTATGGAGTCTTAACAAGCACTGATTAAGTTAGCTTGGCTTTGGATTACCTACATAAATGCTTGTTCTTAAGTTGGCTTCTACTGGGAAAAAGCACGCTTTTCTACATTTGCTGAAATGCTGGCATACATGAAAAGAGTCACTTCTTGAGTCATACAGACTTCAGAGACTCTTCCTGCTGTGTTGGCCAACTTGATGTGCAACACTCATTCTCCTGAAGGAAGAATTCTGGGTCAAGGTGGCTCCAAAACTGCAGCCCAAGAGGGCAATCCAAGAAAAGACAAAGCACCAGGACTTGTATGTAGTACCCTCTCTTGCAAACCTCCCTGTGGCATGGAAGCACCAATGCTGTGCATGGGTGGGGTGGCTAGCGCCTTCCAAGTCAGTAAGCTGGATTTTGGTATGAGACCGGCGCAAGTTCGGATGTGCGTTAACTCTGCACTCCTCCCAGCACTCAACTGTGATCTGTGGGTGTTATGTTTAGTGATGCAGACCTGCAGATGGTGACACTGGTAGGAACCCCGTTGCCTGAAGTGGATCTAGTCCTCATCTTTTGACATGGGGATGAGCATGTTTCATGCCCAACCACTAATTTTGATCCATTATTAAATAGTGCCTGCCTCGTTTGTGGAAAATCCCTCCAGGTGAGTGATGCCTGGTGTGGTATGTATGTACTAAATGGGAGAGGGCTGTTCCCCAGATCTCGCTGCACATGCTCAGCCGCTGCTTAGGATGAAGGCCAGGCAGGGAGCAAGTGGGGGAAGAGCAGTGACCCAGTAGCCTGTGGGGCAGCAGTCGGCTGGGTCCGGGCTCGGCAGGCCCCGGACCTCTGCACCGCTGCTGCAGCGAGCCTGAGTGCCCGAGGCGTGGTGCAGGTGGCCGCTCTCTGGCAGGGCAGCAAGCGGTGCTGCAGGGCAGCATTTCCCCCGTTACCTTGGGGTTGGCGTCGGCGGGAGGGTGGGGCGAAAGGAGGGCGCAGGGTTTTACCTTTAATATCCTGCGTCTCTCGGCCTGCTGCAGCCGCCGTTGCTGGCGAGCGATTTAACCAACCGTTTGGGGTGGTGGGAGGAACGGTCCCGCTCGCATGTGCTGCCGCCGACCTTCCACCCCCCCCGCCCCGAGGCAGGTGACTACGACTGTGAGCGGTGTGGGGGGGGCCCGGCCGGGCGGGAGCAGACGCCGGTGCCGCACGGCCACTGAGCCCGGGGCGCCCGCGGCCACCCCCGGGCCGGCGGCGGCACCGCGCCGTTATGTAACGCCCGCAGTGTCTGGCAGCGCGCGCGCCCGCCCGCGTCACGTGCCCGGCGGTGCCGCCGGCCCTGAAATTGCATTTGGATTCGGTTCGAACGATCGTGAGGCGGCATGAGATCAGCTCCTCCCTGCGAGACACTAGAAAGCAAATGGGCTGATTAAGCTGCGCGCACGAATTGATAAATCGCTGCCCGCAGCTCCGGCGGGGGGAGGGATGTTTGCTCCGAAAGGAGCCTGAAATTCGGCATTATGTAACCCGGCTTGAACCGCAACGGCGGCAACAAACGGAAACAAACAGACGTTCCTTCCCGCCCCCCCCCCCCCCCCCGCTTCCCTCCCATTCTTTGCCAAAAGATGACAGAAAAATGGTTTGCTGGCACTCGGCGGAGGGCTCCGCTGCCCTCGCCTGGTTTCGCCGTTGCCCTCGGCAGCAAAGCTTGACTGGACTCTTCAGGTTTTCGGGGTGATTGACGGGTTAGTCGTCAGGAGGCTGACGGTTTTGGCAGAGGATGCCGGTTTGCAGGCACTGAAGTTTGCACACGCAGGTGGCCTGTTAGGACTTTTCATAAATTATTTTACACGTGAGACTCCCAGGTGGGATTAAACAGAGGTGTCTGTGTGAAGCTGCAAATGTTCTTGCTGTAAACCTCTTGCCTTTTATGCAGTTACGTGCAAAAGGAAGGTGCTGGGGCTGCAGGGGGGAAAAACAACAGTGGAGGAACTGGAGCAGCTTAAAATTTAAGCAACAATTTTTATTAATAAGCAGCCGAGTAACAAATTGACACAACAGACCTGAAAGACAGAGAAGTGATTCCCCCATCCCCGCCCCACAACATTCACGCCATCTTTTCTTCAAAGTATATTTTGAAATGTCATCCTTCCTCCTGCGATGGAAGCTGATGTTCATTGTCTTGCCTTTGAAAAGAGTAATATTGCTGCCCAGAAGCTGTGAAGAAACTAAACCCTCTGAAATTTTAAGCTGTATTAAATCTTCTCTGCTTTCTAAGGGCCCAAATATACAGTTTACAGGCAGTCTGATTGCACGGCAGTCAAAACATTCTCTTCTTAAACATTTCCCCTGACACCACTATAGTAAGAAAATAGCCGTTTATAAAGCTGTGCTTGCAACAAAATCCAATGTTGTCTGATAAGATCAGGTATACCGGTTGTGCATTTGGGGAATATTCAGCAAATAATATCACTTTATATGATACACATTCTATTATCCTGTATTTATTATATTTCCAAGAGGAAGTTACTGTTGGAATCGCTTTTTTTATTAATAAGCGTTACAAAATGTGGTTTTTTTCTGGTGTTCAGAAGTTTTTCTCTTCCTTTCTATTTCTCTTCCTCTGTTCTTTCACTTCGTCTCTATATATGCAGTTAACATGCCAATGTTTAAATATACATTGCGATGTGTAGTTATATAACCCTGTCTTGCAAAGTGCTGAAAAATGATCCCTGGCTTTATCTTCTGGCTATTTTTTTAAAGTAACAGTTTTTGTGTATAATCTAGCACTACCAAAAGACAGAGGGAGGCATGCTGCAGCTACATAAGGATCATTTTACACAAATGAGAATAAAAATAATACGAATTATACTCCAACAAATATCATATGCTACACTTCTGCTAGCCAGCAAGTCTTAAGTCCAGAGTGTATAAATGTGTTTGCTAACGAGTGGATACTGAGTTGATTTAATGAGTTGGTGATGCAGTCGGTGACTGCTCATTACCATCAGAGAATTTAACTTGCTGCAGCAACTCGGGAAATAAATGAGTATAGCTCAGAGTGGACTGTGCTGTGAGTGGAGAACTTTCCTCTGTGCAGCGTTAGCGGTCTTTGTTTGCTCCTGCTTCATATTAGCCATTCTGAGCGAATCCTTTTACCATCCATTGCTACTTTAGGCAAGGAAGGGTAAGGAAGTGGTCCCAGACCCTGCCTCTCATAAACAGAGGCAGTGCCCAAACCGGTAGGCAGAATCAGAGGTCTTGACAGCTGGATCAGGTTGACAGCTGGAGAGGGACATGATCCCTCTTAGGATAAATGACCATTCTTCACCCAGGCCATGGTGAGAGAATATTAGGACCCCGGTTACCATGTAACAGGCATTACAAGAGATAAAGGATCTCTAAAGTTGCGGAAAGTTCTAAATACAACTTGAGCAGGTCAGATCATTTATGAATGAGAGCGAGTCGGGGTCCTGTTTAGCTGTGCCAGTGACTTGGTATAGCGTTGGACTGGTCAAATGAAAACACGTTGTTCAGATATCACTTATGGAAAGAACATAAAGAAAATCTTCACATTTTGATGGGTTTTGTAGGGCTTCATTCCTTAGGTATCAACGTACCCTCAGAGCTGTGAGTTAGTAGATATTGCAAAAGCACAGCATGTAAGCAATAACAAAGGAATTTCTTTTATTTTGGAGTTTGTAAAAAAACTCATGTCTCTCTAGTTTAGGGTATAAATACAGTAGAAGAGGTTTGTGTGTTTGCGCTTCAAAAGTTCTTTATCCTTGCAATATGCAATTAAAACTGATTCATTTTCTCCCTCCCTGGTGCAGTTTTAGAATCTGGTTCTGTTTGCTTATACTTTGCTGCTATTGCACGATTTTTACACAGTGCTGCAACTCAGAGACGTATGTAATGAAACTTTAAAACTGTGTTGAGTTTTGGAAATGTTCACCTGTGGTTTTTTTTTAATAAAAAAAAAGCACCAACCTACAGAGACTTTTAAAAATAGACCAAGTCCTCCTGGAATTCAATTACAGATGCCTGCCAGCTGCTTCCCCTGCCTGGGACCCGCATTTCTAACTTCTGTGTTCCTCTGGTTGTTCCTTGCAGGGGAACAGCCCTTGTGACATGACTGATGAACAGTCAGGTTGGAGAGAGAAGTGCTCGGGTACGGACTCCCCTGCCATCCTTCCATCCCACCTGCTGCTTGGGCTGTCCTTTCATAGTCACGATTTGAGCTGTGCGATTGTTGTACAATGTGGATACTGGCTGTGCAGCTACTGCTGGGACTAGCACTTTATTCTCATGCTATGTGCAATGACTTTTTGAAAGGCTTTTTATTTAGGCCCTGTAGCACTGCATCTTACAAAAAACATTTTAAGAATCCCATCTTCTTGGATCTGTATTCTGGCTGACTTCACAGGCACACATTACATCCCCCATTTGCTAAAACACTGACGTGCAGACCCTGAGCAAAACTGCAGGCTTAATTTCCCCAGAAAATATATGCAGATTGTAATATATTTGCCCATAAATGCATACACTGGATTCTCTCATAATATGGACCCTGCCCTTAAGGAATTGTTTCCAAACTTGTAGTGCAAGATCAGAAAAAAAAAATAGAAAAAAAATCTGTGCTTGCTTATTAAATTACATGTACTGTCTTTTGTTGTGTATCATCCTTATTGGTTTGGTCGCAGATGATTCAGCTGTCCGGTTCCAGGAGAACATTTTCCAGCAATGTCGTTTGGATGTAATCCTCTTTCTGGTATTGTCCTGTTTTACCCCCATAGGCTTTCTGAGTGTGTGTGCCCATCTGTGTGTGGCAGTGGCAGGATCTTTCCATCCAGTCTAGCTGTCTGCAGGATCTCACTGGTTCTGTGCTGCCTTGCTCTCTTGGGTATCGTTTTACTCTTTGATTGGGAAGAATATGGTTTGAGGGTTTGTGGCAGAAATTCATTTACTAATTCATAGGGGAGGGAAGTGGGGGAGGGGAGGGAAGGGGAATAATTCTTTGGTACAGAACAACAATCCTCCAAGGACATAGTTACAGCATTTCTTATTAAAGTACAACGTGTTTGTTTTCAAATTGTGTAGAA